>NC_058415.1:59826613-60126613 GCF_002201575.2 Neomonachus schauinslandi
TTGTGGTGTGGGTCCCGTGTGTGTGGTTGGTGTGGTTGTGATGTGGGACGTGCTCTGAGGGGCTTGGGATTGGGAGTTGGAGGAGTGGATTCAGGGTTATTGGAAAATGGGAGTGGAGAGGCCAAAGCCTGAGTCCTGGGGGCAGTGGGGGAGGATGGGGCCTGCTGGGGGGCAGAAGGCCGTGTCCTTGGGAGAGAGGGGCAGGAGAGGCATGAGTTCCTACAAGGTGAGGTGGGGGTCAGGGGCCACTCCACAGGTGCTGATCGTTGTTGGGTGGGCTTGGGCTGCAGACCCTCCCTCGCCCTTCCTACCTCAGGCTGCATGATGACGTCATCACGCTGCTAGGGTGAGGGCAAAGGATGGGAGACCCTGTGCCTCTCCTTTGGTAATCACCCCCTCCAGAAAACAGGAGGCCAGCACCTCCCAAGTCTTCAGGGAATTGCTTCCTGACTAGAGAAGACGAAGGAAGGCCCCTCCCCTTGCCCTGCTCTGTTCTTCTGCCTCCACAGGATGAAGCCCTCAGAGACCCAGCAGCCTGGTCATTTCCTGCCGCGGCAGGCTGCACCCTGCCGGCCCATTCCACTCTCCAGGATGATCCCGGCACCTGTTACTCTGCCTGGAACACCCAGCCCTCATCCTTCAAGGCCCTTTTGCTGACCACTGCAGGCAGATTCAATTCCCCCATCTGGGCCCCCTCAGCTCCTGGCCCCATCCTATTACACCAGGTGTAGCTACCTGTTTCTCCCCCCCCAATGGAAACTTCCCGAGGGTCGGGTCTGGGTCTCATTCTCCTGTGTATCCACCAGGTCCGAGTACTAGCAGGCACTCAACAAATGTTTGCTGAACAAATTAGTTTTCATTTAACGAGCTCATTAGGGCTCTATCTTCCTCTTAATTAGGAAGCAGGAGGTTCTGTTTTTCCTATAACAATTCACCTTTGGGGGATGATGGCAGAACCTCAGCTTCTGCAAGCAGAAGGCAATCAAACTAGATTTCTAGGGCACACGGTTGCATTACAAAGAAATAACACACGTGTGCTCAATGAGGTCCATTTAAACAAAACAACTGTATGTTAAAACTTCACATTAAATATACATTATTATACAGCTTATCACACAGAATTAGAGCTTTACAGGACACTTTTTTAGCAGTAGGTGGCTGGCACAGCCTCTTGGCAGTGACCCACAGCCCTGAAGAGAGGGGGATAGGCTGAGGGCTGCTACCCGTGCCCCAGGGGCATCTGAGTGGATCTCCATGGGGTTCTGGAAGGTTGCTCCGACAGCTAAGGTTCTGGGCTGAGCTGGCTCCTTCTGGACATCTTGGTCCATTCGGTCTGTGCTGGTAACTAAATCTGGAAGGGTGAAGAAACAGACATGGCAGCTTGCTGGATGGCCGCCCGATCCAGCCGGGATGCTTCATGGGCATCTACGGGCCAACTCCAATGTCAGCCTGCTCCGTCTGCCAGGTCTCCCTAGGGTCTGTGAGAGCAAATGGCAAGCCTGGCCGTCTGTCCCTGCTAGGCCCTTGAACAAGAGACATCAACCGCTTTTGAGAGAGTGTCCTGGAGAGCTTGCCAGAGCTTGAGGTTAAAATCTTAAAAAGGGTATCTCCAGGTCCTGTGACCGCAGTAGAAGCAGAATGCTTGCCAAGGGCTCTACCTGTTGACATGAGGCCCTTGCTAGAAGCTAGATAAGGATTCCTCTTTGCTCGCTCACTGGCCACAGAGGGGCACCAGCCCTGAGCTGCCCTGGGAGGGGATGCATAGCTCAGCTCCTTTTGGCCCCACCTTCCTGAAACCCCAGACCCTTTTCACCATTTTCCTTAGAAAGGTTGCTCCATGAAGCTCTCTCCTGACAGGCAGGTGGGCCCTTTCTCCCCACAAAGCCTCCTTTCTTTCTGTGGCCACCATCTATGGTTGGGGGTTGCCAAAAAGGCCCTTGACCCCTCAGGGCTCAAGGATAGAGCTGCTGAAGTGGTAAGGGCATTATGGTCAATAATGAGGCCAGCAAAGAAGGGAAAGAAAGAAAAAAACAAAACAAAACAACCCAGTCCTGTGGCTCTGAGCAACGCAGCCTGTTAGTGGCTGGAGGTTGTGTTCTGAGACAAAATGCTGAGGGCGAGATATTGTGTGGCAGGGAGGCTTTTTTTTTCCCCTCAAAGAAATCCAGCTCATTTTTTCCATTAATTGGCAGCAGATGAAAAAAAAAAAGAAAGCCAAAACCAAAACCAAAGCAATGCCAGTAACCTGAATGTGAGTGTTTCTGAAAGGGAAAAGCCGTTTCAATTGTTAGATATCCAAGAAAACATGAATACACACCGACAGAGGAAATGGTCACAATTAGAGGAAGAAGAGGGAGAGGTTC
This sequence comes from Neomonachus schauinslandi, assembly GCF_002201575.2. Lineage (NCBI taxonomy): Eukaryota > Metazoa > Chordata > Mammalia > Carnivora > Phocidae > Neomonachus > Neomonachus schauinslandi. The sequence goes on from NC_058415.1 coordinate 59,828,977, forward strand.
GTAAAATTAAGGCAAAAATTCCTTTTGGCAGCTCCCATCCTGTAAGCTGGCTCCTCTGCCGGCCTCTGTCCCTAAGGCTACTGGAGGTTGGGCCTCCCAGGGAAACTTCAGGAAGATGTGTGTGGGGCGGGGGGTGGGGGGGGAATGGCACGGGGGGAAGGCAGGAGGACCCAGGAATCCCTTAAAAGAGCAAAGTCAACAGCAAAGCAACCTAGCTCCTCCTCAGACAGGCACAGAGCCTTTTCTGACGAGGAATTTGTGGGAACCGAGAAGGTTCCCACAGCTCCTGTACTGCCCCAGCCTGTAGCCTCAGAGTGCCCCGGGGGCATCTGGGCCTGTGGTTGGGGGAGAAAGCTAATGCTGGCTCACCCCACCTCAGCTTGAGGGGCTGCTCCCATGTCCCCAGCCTCTAAGTGGATCCTTGGGATCCAGTCTCCTTTGGCACTTGTTTGGACAAGTGCCATTTCCTCACTCATTTTCTCATTCACTAAAAAAGAGAGAGAAAGAGAGGGAGAGAGAAATGTGAATCACTCCAGGTACTCTCTTGCCTCAAAGGATGTCTGGGAAAATGCAAAACGACAAAAGTCGGGATGGTGTCTTTGGAGACCAGACCCAGGCCGTGGCCTAAGTGGTAATCATGAGGCAGCTCAGCCTGTGGGATCCGCAGGCGGGAGGGGCTGCCGAGACCCACAGCCCCGGGGAGGATGACCCAAGGGCTGGACTGGGCGGAAAGACCGGTTGCCAAGGAAACAGCTTTGGCCACAAACCTTGGCAATCCACGGCAGCTCCCTAAAGGGGCATGGCTCTCAGTCCTGCTCTGCCTGGTTTGACAGGCGGCTGCAGCGAGTCCTTTCTCTTCGCTGGACCTCTGAGGCTGCATGTGAACAGTGTGCCAGAAGCATCTCTGAAGCCCGGGCAGTACTGAATGTCTAGAACTGCTGGTGATGTTCGAACTCAGCCCCTTGTGCTGGGGACTATGGTCACCAAGCTTCCATTCCATTCAGATCAGCTGGGCAGGTAGAAAGGCGTGGACTGTTAGTGGCTGGAGGTTGTGTTCTGAGACAAAATGCTGAGGGCGAGATATTGTGTGGCAGGGAGGCAGGTAGAAAGACACTGCAACTCATGCCATTATTTGGACCCTTGTACCTCCATCGGTAGATGGACGCTGTGTCTGTCATGCTGCTGGGTGGGACTCTTCTATTTCTTTCTCTTTTTAAAAGATTTTATTTATTTGAGAGAGCACACGCACAAGCAGGGGGGAGAAGCAGAGGAAGAAAAACAAGCAGACTCTATGCTGAGTGCAGAGCCTCACGCAGCGCTCGATCTCACGACCCTGACACCATGAGCTGAGCCGAAACTGAGTCAGATGCTTAACCGACTGAGCCACCCAGGCACCCTGGATTCTTCTATTTCTTCCACCAGCATTTAACTACAGCGTGGAGGTGCGTGAGTGGGAGCGGATGGAGGGGGAGCTAAGTAAGAGCCAGCAACCTCACAGCCTTAGGAGGGTCTGCCCTAAAGAATGTGGGAAGAACCTGAAAGTGTGGGAAGAACCCCTGCTCCAGTCAAGGATAGAGGTGGGGTGTGGCAATGTGTGTGTTCGTATCTGTGGGAAGCAGTGTAGATGAGCAAGAGAACTCCAGGTCCCCCGAGAGGTCAGGATTTGTCTTCCCCCAGGAGCAGGGTAACAGCGAGGCCGTGGAGAGCCAAGCACTGGCCTTGGAGCCTGCCAGTCTGGGCTCAAGGGCCTCTTCTGCTTATGAGCTATGTGACCTTGCGCAGGTTACTTTCCCTCTCGGTGCCACCCTTTCCCCACATTAAATGCCTCACAGGGTGGCAGTGACCAGATGATGGAGGAGCCCTTTGTGGACTGCTGGGTGCTGTGCAGACCTGCCATCACTGGTCTGTGGTAGGCAGAAGGGAGAGCTTGGCTGGTGGGTCAGCACCCGAGGCTACCTCTGCTGGAGCCTGAATGCAGGGCATGGCTGCACCTTCCCGCAGGTTGGCTCTCAGGGGGCAAAGAAAACCCCTCTGCTCCACTGACTACCTCAGCCCTGAGCTGAGGGCTCTGCCCCCCGCCGCCACGGCCTGTCATACCACACGTACCCAGAGACATACCTTGCTCTGGGAATGAAACCAGCAGTGCTCCCCCTCAGACCCTCTGTGGTGTATTTAAAAAAAAAAAAAAAAAGGATAAGAATATATATTAAATGACTATTTTATTTACACACCCTATTCATAAATAATTGAATCCTCTTTGTGACTGCACAATGATTCCTTGAAGATCTCCTAATGATTACACTGAAGTGACTAAAAGTGGATTAGTGGGCTTACTCACATCTGTGTGTGACCATGTTCTCTCACGTATGTGCTCATACTCACACGTACACACACACACCAGAGGGGAGGCGGGACTCCTGGGGTCTTCTGGGCTCTCAGAGCACCCACATTTGTCACCCAGCACCAGTAGGGCCCTGGTGGGAAACTGTGCCCCCTCCCACAGGTGTGAACTCGTGACAGCTGGAGAACAAAGAGCTGCAACCCAGGGAGCTCCCGCCCCGCCCCTCGCCCCTCTGGAGCTGCTCTCCTTTGTTCATCCTGGAAGGCATCTCTTTGGATTTGCAAATATTTTAATTCACAGAAACTCAAGGAGGGGGTGGGGGTGGGGGCTGGGGTGGCGCACTGACTGTCCTTCTGTCTTTATCCAGGCTTTCTCCAGCCCCCATGAGTGGCAACAGCATTCTAGAGACATGCAGTGGTGTGCTAGTACCATACACACGACAAATCGGACGCGGCCCGCAACTGGCCGGGCTGGTGGGCGGGGGCCTCTGGCTCCTCCAAGTCTGGGCCCTGTCACAGAGCTGCGTGGGGCCGGTCCACTCAGAGGGTCCGCACAGCCACCGGGTAGAGGAGGGACAAGTGCTCGGCCCCTTTGATGGGCAGCTTTCTGGTGGTATAGTAGTGGATGACTTCCGGGACACTGTCGAACGGGGGGCTGTTCTGACCCAGAACGTACTTCTCTTTGGTTTTGGCCAGTTTCATGTGCATAAAGCCCTGGTTGCTCCTGTGAATAAAACACAGAGGTTATTAGGATCTGCAGAGTGACAAAGGCTGAAACAGCCACGCTGCTCAAGCCCAGATGAAATGTAGCTGCACCTCAGCTCCCCCAAGCCCAGCATGGACTAGGAACCAGCAACAAACACTGCTGGAGAGTCTTCTGGACCTCGAGAGCTTCCTCAGGAAAACAAACCCCCAGACTCGGCTCCTCTTCCTACTGCTGATACACGCAAGTATTTAAGGCTTGCATGACAGGCGCAATGTATGTGTAAGTCCCCAATTCCCTGACAAGCGTGCAGGACAGGTCATCACCCCCAGTTTACAGATGAGGAAACAGTGCCGCAGGGATGACAGGTGAGCTGTTTTCCAGAAATGGATGCTCCCCTTTCCATAGTACTCTATTGTCACTAGGAAGGGGTGGCCCAGCCAGGGACTACATTTCCCAGCCTCCCTTGCAGCCATTGCAAACACGTAACTAGTTTTAGCCAATGGAATGTGGTGAGAACCTGTGTTCTTCCCCCAGCTCTGCCCCTGTGCCCGCACTCTCTTCTCTGGGCTTCCTCCGTCTGCTCAGTGAACTCGGCCTCCTCCTCCAAGGCCCAACCTGAGTGTTTCCTCTGCCAGGAAGTCTTCCAGGCTCCCACAAGTAGGGCTCCTTTCTTCCTCTGACTGCATTGAGCATACTCGTGCCTCCATCAGCACTTACTTGGTTGAACTGCAATTACTTATCTTCCCAATTCCTGAGAGTTCCCCAGAGCAGGCCCAGTCCCTGTGCCCCATGCAGCCTGCTAGCTATATCAGCACACTGGGGTGGCACAGTTCTCGGACGGCAATGGCCACACTGCTTCCGCCTGGCCGGAGCAGACCCCTCCCACCTCCCACCCAGGTCTCTGGCCACATCGGATCATTCACTCCTCTGTCAATCTGCCTTTGTCCGAGCCACCTTTTCCCTGCCCACTCAGCTCCAAGCCTGGCCTTTTATGATGTTGCTGCCACATCTGCTGACGCTTGGTTTCCAAAGCACAGTCCAATTTACCTCATGTTTGTCACTTAGTGAGAAAGCTGAGACTCTGACCTCCTGCTGCCTTCTCTAGACCCTGTCCCTTGGCACTGAGAACTTGGGACCAGCCCTGGGGGCCTGGCTTCCAGGACACCAAGGCCGAGAGGCTGGCGAGGCCGAGCTCCATGTGGACACAAGTTTGCAGGCTTCTCAGCTCCAGCTCTCTTGCTCCGGCAGCCCCCAAAGGGGCAGTGGAGGGCTCCCATACATCTTTTCCAGGCAGGACTGGGCTCCACACGCTCACCAGCGCCTGCTCTATTAATCTGTCAATTTGGACTCCAGGACCATTTTCAAATGGCAGAGCAAATGCTTAATGAAGTGCGGGCAATGAGCAATACAGCTGCTCATAATAATGTATTTAGAGATATCACCCTCAGCTTAAAGGAAATCGTTCCAAGAGCAATTATGTTTCAAGAGAGAATAATTCCTGTAAAGAACTAAAATTTAAATCAAGATTTTTTAAGGCTGACAATGTTCTAATTACAGAGCCTGTGGCAAGTTCTGCTCCTCAGCGAAGGGTCATTTCATTGGAGAATTGCCTCGACACGTCTGCAAAGCAGGAGGCGCGCTTGCTTCAGCCGTTAAAAGGAAGCGGTGTGCACCACGTGAGAAAGGTACAACCCCACTTAGGCGAAGACTAGCTACCCACCACACTGGAGAGAGCACAGGGCTGGGACAGCCTGGAAAGGACGGGAATTGCTTGAACGAAGTGCTGAAATTGTGTGGCGAAGGAAACTGGGACTAGTTACAAAGCACTCAGCTCCTTCACCTGGAGAAGGGGTGTGACGGGCAGAGCACGGGCTGGAGCAGGTGAGCGGTGGGGATGGTCGTGCGTCTCTGTGTGAGTGGCTCGCGCGGGGCGATGTTTTGGGTGCCAGACCACTGGGCTTTAACGACTGTCACACATCTAGAGCTGGGGTGCAAAGCGTAGGATGTGTTCGCCGCGGGCCCAGTCAGAATGTCACAGCTGTGCCCGCAACACAGGTAGGAAGTTACAGGAGGAGTGGATTTAATTTTTAAGGAGGTTAAGGGAAGTAACTCATATGGTTTAATGGGACGTTTTTACAGTGGCCGTTCTTAAAACATGCAGCAAGGGAAGTGGGCAGGAATGGTGAGAGGAGCTGACAGAATCAGAGGCAGAAGAAGCCGCATGGTTCGCTGGACCTGAGGCAGTCCTTTGGGGGTGCTGGGCTCTGTCCCTGCATCCACTGATCTGTGGGAGAGGCTAACTGGATGACCTCTGAGGGTGCTTCTGGGCCTAAGGTCCTGGATCCCACGTGTATAAGCATAATTTGTTGCCCACTCTGTGAAGGCGTCCTGCAGGAAGGGGCCTGGAGGCAGTCTCATGCCCCATTTCACTGCTGCCCATGGCCCCGTCTTATTCTCACGGGACACTGGCCCGAATGGTCAGCACAGTCAATGTTTCTTGAGCACTTCTGTGATCCAGGCTGTATGCTGAGCCCCGAGGCTCAGACAGAAGGTGGCCAACCCAGTCTCACACAGCAATCAGCAGTGGGGCTGCTCCCCTCCTTGCTGGGCCTTTCCCAGGGTCCATGCTCCTGACCTCAGTACCATCCGGCTCTAAGCAAGAATCCTACTTAGCCCTCTACACTCCACATGAGGCCAGGCAAGGTGGTAGGGGAGAGACATTAGACCCTGCACAAGAGACTCCTTGACTCTGGCCTCAGTCCCCAGGTGCTTACCCCACAGAGCTGATGGTGGGCCAGACAGGACAGGGTTGGCACGGAAAGGTCATCCCAAGCATTGGGGATGGCCTGTCCTGACTGCTGAAGCTCCCAGCTATGGGGACAGGGTGGTGACCCATTACATGGGGTTAGCAGGCCCTGAGGGGTGAGCAGGCTTGCTTTTTGAGACAATCTGTCAAACTCTGACTCACGAAAAGGTCAGGTAAAACCTTGTCAACACACACCTAAGAGATGTGTTATAATAATACATCCTGATCAGTGAGCCACAAGGTCCCCATGAGTGAGATGTTACCCAGCAATAGCTAAAGTTTTAAAAACAGCTGGGAAGGGATGGCTTTAATGACTCCCAACTCAGCACAGAAGACGTCTAGCATGAGAAGAGAAAAAAATGAGAATTTCTAGGGAGAACATAATGTGCATCAGATGACCAGCATGCCCGGGGATGCTGTGCCTGCTCTGGACAGAGCTTCTGGAGCTAGAAGCCACCTGGGGACCATCTCCTCTCACCCTCTTGGGGAACTTGGGAGGAAGCTGAGGTTGGAGAGAGCAACACTCTGGCCCAAGGCATACAGCAAGGTGGGCTGTAGCTGCAGCCAGAACCCGGAGCCCTTGCATCCAGGGAGCTTGGACAGGCTGCTGCCGCCCGCCAGGCTCCTGCATCAGTCCTGCCTCCTTTGATAGGACATCTTCCGAGAGCAAAGTCACAATTAGGGGTGTCTCTGGTGGCTGACCTGTCTAATGAGTCATGTATGGCTGACAGAGGCTGGGGGTGCTGGGGCTGTCACCGCGTTTAGATCGCTCATTAACATCACAAAAAGCACCTCCTCATCACCAGGATTATCAAACGTGCCTGGTGTGCCGGGCCTAATAACAGGCCCCACCTCGTCTCATAATCACGGGCTTTAATAAAACATCACTCAGCCCGCAGCTGCCGGCCCGAGCAGGGTACAAGGCCTCACCTCTCGCTTTTAGACCTAATTGCTTGATGCATATTTCATGAAGAATTCTGAGTAATAGTTATGTTAAATCGCTTCTTTTCATGATGAAATGACTTAAAAATACTTGCATATAATATTTATGCAGGAGAAGGCAAGGAAACTGCCTTTTGGGACTAGCATGTAGGACCTGGTTACAGGAATCTACACACAGCAAGGAGCTCTGGTTCCCCTCTGCTGAAAGGTGGTTGGGGAACCGCTCCCTTGACAGAGATGCTCAGAACACTGTCCCTCGGCTCAGAGCCAACCATGGCTCCCCAGTGGCACCACATAAGGAAGGCGACCCACGCCACTCACACCCCCAGTGTGCAGCAGGCATGGAGCTGAGCTGGTGCTACGTGTTAGCTCATGTAAGCCCACAGCAACGCGAAGTTGGTGTAACTACCACTGTTTACAGACGGGAAAACCGATGCCAAGTTCCACAGGACATGGTGGGGCTGGGATTTCACTATGGCTATCCAACTCTAAAGCCTATGTTCTCTTCTTAGCCTGAGGTAAGCGTTCAGGGATCTGAAGCTACCACTGCAGCCTCATCTTTCCCTGCTCAGCCACCAAACCAGATGGATCCAGGTGTCTACGTGGGCCTTTGGACTCCTTCTGCCTTGAGACGTGGGTTCCCTGCAGCTCTGTGAGCTCCTGAGGTCAAGAATCCTGTCTGTTCATTGTGACGTTCCTCAGTAGGCCAAGCTTTACTTCCCTCCGGGCCCTCGGCACCTACCTGGCCCACAGCTGGGTACTTGGTCCATCCGTCCATTATCCATCCAGCCATCAGCTATCTAGTGAGGGTCTGTCCTGAGCCAGCAACGAGGCCCTACGTATCCTTCCCTCTGGACTGTAAGCTTCTGAGGGCAGGCCAGTGGCTGTCCTGCCCTGTCCCTCAGTGTGGCCCCGCCAGGGTAGAAACCACCGCCCCCAAGGCCGGATACAGTAGCTGCTCTGTTGGGAAAGCTAGGCCAGCCAGTGAGGACCAGCTGAGCAAGCTTAGTGAGGGCAGAGCCATGAGCGGCACCCAGAGGTCAGAAAGAGAAGTCTTGCCTGAGGGAGGTCACAAGGAAGAATGGGTCAAACCCCTCTTTCCCCCAGTTTCTATAAGAAATCCTTCCGGGGGCAACTGAGCCAGCCAGTGCCCCCTGCCCAGGCCTCAAGAAATAGGAGACACAAATAGGAGACAAGTTCCCTCCTAAAGCCATGGTCTTCCTGGGCATTTGAAATACCCTCAACAATTGGTTGCAGGATGATTCTCAGGGGATGAAGTGTTGCAGTTCCCCTGCCCTCTGTGAGCACAACGCCAACCAGTGTTCAGCCGCAGAGCCCAGGCCTCTGTTGGGGCAGAGACGGACACAGATGTTTGTGCTGAATCAATGCGGGGGTAAGTGGGACTCCTGGGTGGCTCAGCTGGGTAAGCGTCTGCCTTCAGCTCGGGTCATGATCCCAGGGTCCTGGAATCGAGCCCCACGTCTGGCTCCCTGCTCAGCGGCGAGTCTGCTTCTCCCTCTGTGATCTCTCTCACTCTCTCAAATAAATAAAAATCTTTTTTAAAAAAAAAACCCCAAAACAAAACACCTGGCCCCTAACGCTGATCTGTTGTGACCCTGGGTGAGGGAGCCGGCCTGGAGGGTGACCACGGCAAGGTACCTCCTACCATCGTGGCCTCCGAGGGGCCTGCGAAAAGGCTGTTCCTGGCCTGACTCCGCCTGGCAGTTGGCAATGCTACCTCTGCAAGCAGATAGATGGCTCTGTGATTCAGAACGTCTGCTCCCCTCCTAGCTTCTCTTTGACCTCCAGCAAGACTGGATCTGTTGCTGGGTATGTGTCTACACAGAAATTCTTGTCACCATACCTGTGAGCAGTGTGTAGCCACTCCAGAGAAACACGCTGTGAGAGGCCCGGGCCAGGTGGGAAAGAAATAGTCAGAACTCAAGTGCCTCAGGGGACAGGAACCTGGCTGCCATCTCCCGAGGGCCTACTGTGTGCAGGCTAGCATCCGCAGATGCTGGGACCTTCCAGCAAAGGGCCCGGAGCCGGGCACACAAGATGTACGACCGTGTTAGCAGTGCCCCTCGGTCCACAACTGGACCAACCCGTGGCTTCAGCAAGATGCTGTGAGGGCTGGCATTACCTGCATGACAGCCACGGCACAGATGAGAGGACCAAGGGCTGGAGGGAGAAGCAAGCTGTCTGGGTCACAGCAACAGGACATCAGGGTGTTCTGAGCCCAAGGGCCAGGACGTGAGATCTTCTACCCGTGTGATGGGGGTCTCCAACTGCAGTGCATGGAGCTGGAGGACCGGAGGCTCCCTCCAGCTGACATGGTCTAGGAGTCAAGGGAGCTGGGAGCTTAAAAGGTCACCTGGCAAATACCTGCATGCCGCCCACTGCCTTCGGAAATAGCCTTCACAGTGATAAGCCTAAGATGCACATGCCAAGTTATGGCGAACAAACGTCTAAATGTAAATGCTGCTGAGCCCAACGACTTGATTTACAACCAAATAATTAGACTTTCAATAAATGCATCAGCAGTGATTAGCCTTCTTGGGCCGCCTGGGCATTTCTCAAGCTCTAAGTGGGTGGCTCAGGGTGAGGCCCTTCAGTAAATCATGACAAAGAGCCATCTGCAAGCAGGAGAGGTGGCAGGTGCCTCTCCCAGCAAACATGGAGAGGCATAACGTTTGCTTTGTGCCACACAAAGCAGCAGGTAGGCCAAAATGAATCCATTTTGGGCAATTTTCTCAGGAGAAGACTAACAAAGTTTAGACAGGAGGATCTGAAGGATCAAGGCTGACAAGAGAGTGAGCCTCCCGTTACTGGAGGTGTGAAAGCAGGAGGGTAATGATGCCTGGGGGTCAGGCCAGGTGACTTTTGCAGGCCCCTTGTTCGGTATTCCCAGCGGTCCTCAGGCTCAGCCAAGCATACATGAAGACTGTAGGAGGGGTGGAGGCAGGGGTGGGGCTGACATGTATGAAACGTGAGAGCTTTGGGAAGGGGCAAGACGGTCTAGCCTGTTCTGTTCGGTTTCCCCTTTTACTTCTAAGTGAAGACTTTTCTAGGAACTCGAATGCCTTTCTGTGTTTAGGACAGGTGGGGTTGGCGGGGTGGCTGGACCAAAGTCAGACCGGCCTGAGTTCAAACTCTGATCCCACTGATGTCATTGGCTGGGCAAGTCCCAGTGTCCCCATTTGGAAAAGGTGGACGAGGTCTCTCTGGCACTAAAGTTCTCAAGCCAGTGAGGGACATCTCTACGTGGTGGGGGCCACCCCAGCAGCAGGCAGGAGGACTAAGGCAGGGCAGGATGGCTACCCTCATGTAGGAAGAAAGACCAGTAGAGTGCTGGGCACAGCAGATCCTCAGGCTTAGGGACGGCACGATGACAAAAGCAGTCCTAACGCCTGTGCCCACAGATGGACAGAATGCATTCGGCCCAGAGTGGTCTCCATCTGCCAGGACAAGCCCTCCCCAGCCCACACTCTGCTCAGAGCAGTGCTTCTCCACCGAGGTGAGTTTACCCCTTCTGGGGGGGTATCCAGCAATGCCTGGAAACTCAGGTGCTGCTGGCATCTAGGTGGAAGCCAGGGTGCTGCTCAAAACCCTACAACACATAGGACAGCCCCTACAACAAAGAATCGTCCAGCCCCAACTTCCAGCGGCAAGAGGTTAAAGCCAACACTCACTGTTTTCCAGTGCCTAAAAATCTGCATCTATGAAATGGGAATAACGAGAGTCCCCCCCACAGTAGTTATGAGGGTAAGTGAGAACGTCCTTGTGAGTGAAGTGTGAACGCCTGATAAAAAAGGTTAGGTTGTCTGGCTCCACATTTGAGGGCTTGAGACACAACACAGAACTGGCCAAAGAGCTTGGCTGCAAAGGGCTCCAAGCTGTTTCAAGGCCCAACCCCCGCCCCCCCACAACCAGCAGGTCAGGGGGACATGCCAGCCTGAAGGAAGCTCCGGAACAGGGGCCAGGCAGGTGGTGGGCAAAGGCAGCTGTGAGCACCAGCGGCTGAGGAGAGGACTCAGAGGGGCACAAGGAAAGCAGGAGAGCTCCTGAAGGAACCACCGTTTGTGGACTCAGGGTCCCCCAGACCTGGGTCTGAGTCCCTCTCCTGCCACACCGAGCTGTGGCTCCCTCGGCCTCAGCTTCTGCATCTGTGGAATGGAGCTTTCATCCCCCAGCCCCCCGCAAGGGCTGTCTGAGGTCTGAGCTGGGCAGTGCATGAGCAAGTTTGGCAGGTGCTGAGGCTCGGGGTTCTGACATGGCTTTGTTTCCACCCGCTCTGTAGGAGCTGCGTACAAGTTACTGCCCATCTGGTTTGTCTTGCTGGCTCCACGCGGTCTGGGCTGAGCAGTGAATGTGTCTTCCCGTCTGTCTGGTCTATCGTTCATTGCCATGTCGGCAGCCTAGAAGCCATGGATGGCCAGGCAGACTCCTGGCTGCAGGACCACCTCCTCCAGCTGGGCAGCCCACCTGGCTGGGGTAGGAGGCCTAGGTTCTGGCCCCGGCTCTGTCACTGGGTGACACTGGGAAGGGTATACTTCCCTGACATCAATTTCCCCAAACATCAAGTGGTATTTCATAGCACTCTCAAAAGCACATTGTTACACACAGGGCTCCACATGAAAACAGAATAGGAAAGATGAGGAAATTTCTGTGCTTAAAAAACACTGGTCCGGGGCACCTGGGTGGCTCAGTCGGTTAAACGTCTGCCTTCGGCTCAGGTCATGATCCCAGAGTCCTGGGATCAGGCCCCACACTGGGCTCCCTGCTCAGCGGGGAGTCTGCTTTTCCCTCTCTCTCTGCCCCTCCCCCTGCTTGTGCTCTTTAGCGCTCTAAAATAAATAAAATCTTAAAAAAAAAAAATACTGGTCATACATGATCTGTGGTATTTATTAAGTACCTATGTGTATTGCTCTGTATTCACCATTTCTGAGGCAGACAGATACCAAGCAGAGGCTTTTGAGACTATTTGGTTCTCTGCCCTCATTTTACAGATGATTTAGAGGCCCAGAGGGCATGGAGGTTTGCTCTAAGTCCCCAGTGAATCAGGGGCTGGAATTCCCCCATACCCACCCCCATGCCATCAGGTGTAGGGGATGCTTGGCCACCACCAGTAGCCTTTATAGGCTCTCGTCAGCAGGGAAGGGATATGGCAAAGTGGAGGGTGAGGATGTGGGAGGCGTCAGAGAGGAGGAGGGAAGCAGCAATCAGCCACACCCTGAATCTCATCCTTCTCCTTAAATCATGGGGCTGGCCCCTACTATCCTCCCAACCCAACTCCTGTCCTGGTGGGGGCTTCCCTTGCTTACTGACAGAGGGCATCCATTAGCACAGCAAGGGAAGGGACTTGCCCACAAAGCACCTGATCCAACCTACAGTTTTGCTTCAAAAAAGAAAAAAAAAAGTAAAGAAAGAAAATCCAGAGGGTTCTTTAAAGACTACAAGTTAAAACAGATCCATCTGCTCAGTGACCCTGCACCTAACCTGAGAGTAGTTTTCTCCTCTCTGGAATTTCAAAGGCACACGGCTGACTGCAAGCCACCCAAACATCCTGGCCAAGGGCCTTTGCAAACCATATAAATGATAGTGCTTCTCAGTGGAAAAACTCCCAACAGTCCTTGGAATCTGGGCCTCAGTTTCTTCATCTGTGAAATGGGGAGTAGTTTTCAATGTTCCCTGAAGTCCACTGAAAGCAAGTGAAAAGAGCTCGGTACTAGACATCAGGAACCTGGTCCCAGCCCTGGCTCCTGCCCTCTCAGGCCTCAGTTTCCCCATCTCTACAATGAAGGGACAGGACTAGAGGACCCCTGAGGTCCTGCAAACCTGTAAACCTTTGAAGCTTGGCACGTAGGAGATGCTCACACCTCATGATGAAGAAGGAATGACTACTTGGATATTAAACAAAAGGACTCACCTTCCTTATAGAAGCCCCAGAATCCCAGGGCTGGAAGAGGAGTGCATGTTTCTCAAACATAGTTTCTTCAAATGTGCCTCAGAATGCCCACATCACAGTCCCTCGAGACTTGTTAAACCTGAGGCTCCCTGGGCCCCTTTGCAACCAGATCTGTCTCTTTTTTTTTTTTTTTTTTAAGATTTACTTATTTGTTTTGATGGGGGGAGGGGCAGAGGGAGAGACTCTTTCAAGGAGACTCCCCACTGAGCATGAAGCCCGATGTGGGGCTCGATCCCATGACCCATGAGATCATGACCTGATCCAAAAGTCAGATGCTTGACCGACTGAGCCACCCAGGCGTCCCTAGAACCAGATCTGCTTTTAATATGCTAAGAGATTCTGATGTACATTCAGGTTTTAGCACCCCATTCTAGTTCTATCCCATGATGGAAACACCTTTGTAATATTCACAACATTTAGTGTCCAGCTCTTGTCTCTTACCCTCAGCACTGGGGAGCTTACTCCCTACCGAGACAACCCCTTCCAAACTTTGATGGCTCTGACCATGGGAAAGTCTTTCTTGGACTTAGTGCAGCTCACTGACCGTAGCCTCAGCTCCAAGCTCCGGTTCCTGCAGGCCACGGCCATTCCTTCCCCTCCAGGAAAGCCCCTCAGAGACCAAAAGACAGAAGAAGCAGGAACAGACCCAGGGCTGCTCTCTCTCTCCAGTTGGCCTTACAGGGCAGAATCTCCTGTCCTTTCCCATCCTGGTCACACCTGCTCTTCACTATCTCTCATGCACTGGGGTCTTGCAACTGGGCATTGTCCCTGGTGGGTCTTTCCAGCTTTGCCCTCAGCCCTGCTGTCTGAATATGACCCCACCATCAATGTGGACACCCCAGGTCTTTGCTAATCTCCTTTCTGGTGTCTGCTGACCTCCTGAGGCCACGTCCTCCAAGTTCCAAAGGAAAGGATCTTATAGACATGCAAGTGTTATCAGGTGAAGATAACATTCACTTCCTGACCAAAACCAAAAGGAGCACCAGGTCCAAGAACATTAAGAAGCAAAAGCCCACTGGCTTTGGCTACCCTCGGAAGGTTTGCAAATGCAATTTTGAAAGGTCAGTCAGCCCTCAGTAATCTGGGCTCTGGAGGGTGAGTCCTCTGGTGTTGGGCATTCATTTTGGCAGCTTCTTGACAACCTCTGCCCACAGGGTGGAGAATTTTCTCAAAATTAAATCTCCAGCTCTTTGCTCCCTAATGAAATTGATTTCTGCCTTGATACACAACAAAGCTTTCATTTTATTATTTGGCTAGGATTTGACCACATTAATTACAGTTTTTTTCAGCATGGCTGCAAGTAATTGGGTTCCAAAAAGTTACTTACTAAATGGAACTGATTGCTTTTTAAAAGCACAACTCCCACAAAAGCAAAACAGTCCACCCTATTTCTTCATAAATACTTTTTGGTTAAGATTAGAACAATTCAAGACAGAAAAGGTATTTTTCAGGCCCAAAAGTATGAAGTCCAAGCAGGATTATGCTAACATTTGAAGACTGTGGGTCTGAAATCTGAGTGTGCCCAGATTGCTGGCTCTCATGGTGTCAGAACTCCTACCCCGCCTCGCATTTTTCATCAGTTATTGGTATAATTCTGCCTGCCTCAGAGGACACTCTGCAGAAGCCCGTTCCAATCGGCTTCTCCTACGTCCCTGGGGCTGCAAAGAGCCTGCTGGGCACTGTGTAAACGCATTTCTCCCTGGGACGCTACGTCCAGCTTGGGTGCGGTATACACCTTCAGTGTCAAGTGCGGAGGACAGGCACACGGCCTGCCCTTTGGCAAAGTGGGAGATCAAAAGAACGAAGACCTGGGAATGTGGAATGCTGGCGTGGCCACAGGGAAGTGCCACGTCTGGCTGAGCCCGTTTCCTTGAGGGCGAAGTGGGGATGCTGTGACTAGCCGGAGAGAGCTGACGGGACTTCAGAGTTTCTAAGGCATGTCTCTGTCCATAATAGTGTTGGTCACCTGGGCAGGGGTTGGGGAGTCCGAGGGCTCACATGGTAGGGACAACTGAAAACTCCAGCTGGGACCAGAGGAAGAAGGGATACTGCAGAGCCCTCTCCTCCAATCCCAAACTTAATTAACCATCCTTCTACCTTCTGTTACTTCTCAATAAAAAATCATCCTCCACAGCCCTGATCCAATGCCAACTCCTCCAGGAAGCCTTCCAAGATGCCCCTGGTCAAACTTAACTTCCTTCCTCCTCCACTTATTATCTGCCACATCTCCCTATACCGCAGCACTCACCTGCCTGCTTGTCCCCTTGCCCAGACTACCAGCATAGAGTCTGACGTACCTTTGTCTCCCTGCCCAGTTAAAGGCCTGGCACACAGTGGGATCACAGCATTGACAGCCCTAGCTGACTTGTTTGTTGGCCCTGCCCTGAAAGTCTGCTGAAACGTGGCAGGCTGGTTCCCACGCTGCCTGGGACCATGAGCAGCGTGTGCATGTTCAAAAGGAAAATAGGAGGAAAAAAAAAAAAAGTTCTAATTAAAGCATTTCTAATAAGGTGGCTTTGCCAAACCAATTGTTTCTGATATTCCTCCTGGGCGAAGTAGTATTTAAAAAAGTTAAAAAGGCATTAAAAGTGGCAGAAATCACCCCTGGCTGGAAAGTAGACAGTGGCCGCTCACTCAGGAAGCTCCCAGGACAAAGGTTTGAGGCACTAAGAACCAGGGTGGGGAGGCCTCCGCCCCAGCAAAGTGGAAGGGTATGCATGTGTGTGAGTGTGACACCGCACACACTCGTACACAGCAAAACATCATTTTTATAGTTTTAGGCTTTCAACTGTGGGAGCAAAGACGAGAGCTATAAAATCTGACACCCGCTTTTATAAATCTGCCTCAAATACCAAGAACGCTTATGCAGAAAATGGGAGAAGAAAATACAGCGCTGTGGGGCTCAGAGGGTGACAGCACCTGGGCTCTGCCAGCGACTTGCCACAGGACTCTGGGGAGGTCTTTTTCCCTTCCTGGGCCTATTTCTCCCATCCCAAAGCCAGGGTCTTGACCCTGATGATTCAAGACCCTTCTGACTTTAAGGGCCTGAAGGTCTAGGGAACAGCCACCCCACATCTTGGGATTTTACTGTACGAAGCTATTTGCTTCAAGCCCTGCCAAATGCCTCTAAGTGGGGGCTAATCGTTATTTCCTCAGGGGGCCTTCGAGTTATTTACCTAGCTAGAAGCAAAGTAAGACCACAATCCTTTCCTGGGGCAAGCACAGAAGCTCTGCAAATAATCCCACCTGCATTAGCACAGCCTCTGAGTTGACAGAGAGCTTGCCTTCCTCCCACTGTGTTCCTGAGCCTCCGGGCTCAGGAGGCTGGGAGCCGTGAAGCCACCTGCTGGGTGACCCTCATGCAAGGGGCAGCAGTGGGGGATTCAGGCCCGGGGCTTCTGGGCCCCCGCTATATCCTTCTCCATGCTGCTGCCCCTTCACTGACGGCAGATGCGAGGTCTGTATCTGTCACCATGGATGGTCCCCGCAGCACCCATATGCCCTCCCCGAGTCCCCAACCAAGCCATTCCCAGATGGCTTTTGCAAAAATATTATTAAACAAGTCATATTAACAAGATGTCAGAAATATGATTGGATAGAAATGTTTTTCTCATTTGGAGAGACCACCCAGTGCCTCAGAGAAGCTGTTCCGGGGCATGAGAGGTTTCCTGGTGACCGACGGGCAGTTGGAAAGCCTCCCCTGGCAGGTGAGCCACACGGGCGGATTTATGTGGGCTGATATGAGATAATTAAAAACCAGCTGGAAATGGAATTGGGGGACCAGGGAGCTCTCAGGGGAGCAAAAACTGCATGTGTGGCTGGGGTGGGGGGGACACCCAGCCTGTCAGTGGGCATGCTCGGCACTGGCAGGCCAGCAGGCGCGCTGGAGAATGGGCTAGAGGTGTGAATGCAGGTGCCTCTCGCTCTGGGTTCTGGGCAGCAGTGCAGAGTGCGGCTTAGTTAGGGGGGCGTGTTTTCCAGGGTCTTTTCAAAACTGGCCACCCCAGGTCCATGTTGCAACTGGTGACAACCGCTGCTCGTCAGTCATTCAGCAAGCTGGATGAGGTCCTGACTCTGCCCTCTCTCACCCCCATCAGTCCCACCACGACACGTGCTCCCCTCTCCTCCTGCTGCCGTAGTCCTTTACTGCAGCCCCCCAGGAGCCAGCCTGCACGCTGATCTGCCTTCCAGACACATCCATGGTCAGATGGGGCTTCTGAAAACCTGTCTCGCCAGCTACGGAGGCCACCATTGTCCCTTGAGAGCTGGCCTCAACAACTTCCCTCTCTGCCACCAGATCCCCAGATGCCCCCAGCTTCTGCTGCTTGAGAGTGGACCCAGAGAAGAAAGTGGACTCCAAAGTTGGGTCATGTATCCTGACACTGTCACTTCAGAGCCAGAAAGCCCCAATGTTTTCAGATTCCCACAAGCCGAGGGAAGGAGCCTAGGGTCTCTGGCCATCTACACGTCACCCTGGGGAAGTTGCCAGGCAATGCCAGGCAATGGCTTTGTGGCCCAGGTCCTGCTCAGAAACTCCAGCTGTGGTCCTGGGGCTACAGATACCTGCCCGGGGCCCTGGCTGGGCTATCTGGGCCCAGATGGAGGGGAAGGGTTGGGGGTTTCTGCTCAGAGAGGGTCCCAGAGGACAGAAAGAGGGCACTGGGATGGATTAAAGCCCAGCTCTTCACTTGCAGCAACAGAGTGAGCCCATTTCTGCATGTGTAAGAGGAAGGTAATCCTTCCTGCCCTTCTCACCTCACGCTAACTACAGGGCGGGAGGGTTTGATATGTAGAACTCGGAGGTTTACTGTTGTCGGTTTGTCCCCTGCAAGGAGCGTTTGAGGAGCCTCTGTCTGGCCTACAGTAGCAGCTCCTGTGGCATTTCCTTTAAACCTTCTGGAAGGAGAAAGCACACTGCATGCTAATTGAGTAGAAAGTTCCTTTTTCCTCCATCAGCCCAGAAAGGAAGTGAAATCTATATAGTGAGAGCAAAGACACAGACGTCCCCCAACTCCAGCCCTGTCCCTGCTGCCCTCTGTCTCAGCCTGACGCAAATGCTGCCAGAAAACAGGGTCTGGTCGGGAAGCCAGGAGGTGGGCAACTCCTTCCCCTTTCTGGGTCCCAGTTTCTCCATCTATACAGGGCATTGGGCCAGGTGATCTAAAACATCTTCTGGGGGCACCTGGGTGGCTGAGTCGGTTGGGTGTCTGACTCTTAACTTTGGCTCGTGAGACTGTGAGATTGGCCCGTGTGGGCCTGCGTGCTCAGTGGGGGGTCGGCTTGGGATTTGCCCCCTTCTACCCCCAGGCACTCTAAAATAAATAAATAAGCCTAAGTTAAAAAAACTCTCTTTCTGTTCCCCAAATCCCAAGATTTCCGCTTAGTGTACTCAGTGTACCAGAGCTGCTGCCCCGGCTTGCCACAAAAATGCTTTCCCATGAGAAAATGAGGAAATGCCTGTTGAGGTGCTCAACATCTTCAGCTGGGAGAGCAGACAGGTTAAGTGACCAACCCAAGGTCACACAGCCAGGCTTTGACTCTAGCTCTGTGTGATTTGAAGTCTCAGTCACAGCAATGCAGGGTTTCGAGTTGCAGCCTGCATAAACTCTAAAATCCCACCCTAATAAAGGGAAGTGGACGTGGGTGTGGACAGAGACTTCTAGGCCAGACCCAGATAATCCACAAGGCTTTGAACCACACTGAGCTCTTTCCTCAACAACCTATAGCTCTCCAAAGTCTATAACAAAGGCTGTGAGCTACCACTCACTGACTGACTGAGCACTTACTACATGCTAGGCACATGCTAAGCGTCTCACACATACTGTCTTTTCGTTAATATATCTGTAATACCCACTTTACAGATGAGGAAACTGAGGCTCAGATATGTTAAGACCCTTATGCCCAAGACCACCTTGCTATTAAGAGGCAGAGCTGGTGGGGTGCCTGGGTGCCTCAGTCGATTAAACATCTGACCCGTGATCTCAACTCACGTCTTGATCTCAGGGTCATGAGTTCAAGCCCCGTGTTGGGCTCTGCACTGGGTGTGGAGTCTACTTAAAAAAAAAAAAAAAGGAAAAAAGAGGCAGAGCTGGGGTTCAAGAGCCCATGTCTTCTGCTGCACAGAGCGTCATCTCACGGGGGCAGGAGAGGGTGCTTGCTGGTGGACAGGATATATTATTAACTGTGCACTGAAAAGTAGGAAGCTTTTTCTCCTGTGCTGCTATTTCCCCAGCAAGGGTAGGGCCTTACCCTGCCCACCCACAACTGCCTGAATCCTCCTTGGACCAGGTCAAAGCCCCCCTTCCCTCACACCCTCACACCCCCACCCCCCGGCCCAGCACCTCCTGGGGTCACTATCTGCCTGACCACCTCTCTTTCTTCTGTAGGCCCCTCCTCCTCCAGCCCTCACACCCACCTGGCAGCTTGGAGAGGTGCGGAGTCAGAGGGTCCCTCTCATTAGAGCCGGGCCATCCTCTGGGTGCACAACCCTGCCTTCCTTTAGGCCTTGGCCTCAGGGGCAGGGCTGAGAAAAGGGCACTGATGAAGTAAGTCCAGGCATTCTGGGGCTGGAGGTCATGCAGGGCAGAGAGCTCAACCACTGGGGAGGCCCTGGTGTGGTCGGAGGGACTGTTCTGGGGCTCTCCCTTGGGAGCAGGCAGCTACCCTGAAGTATTTGGAGCCTCAGTTGTTGACCCAACAAGGGATGCTTCCATGGTAGAGGGAAGTGAAGTCTGTGCTCCTCGCTGAAGGCCAAGGACTGAGCAGCCTTTTCTCACCCCTCGCCCCCTCCTCACCCTGCAAACCTTTATTATTTCTTGCTCCTGGCTGTCAGCAGCAACAAACTAAGATTAATCACTCGCTTGCCTGCCCAGACCCAGACATGCCTTCTGTTTGAAAACTCTCTCCTTTACTATATAAATCAATGAAGGGAGAGAAGGAAGAAAAACAACTCTAACAGCAGTGTGCCCCCAGCACCCCTGGAATGCAACCCATCTGCTCCTCCTGGCTGGGCTACACCCACCACCTACGGCTGGAGCCCTGGGAAGCCTTTGTTGATGGTGACTGGCTGGCCAGCACGCAGCACAAACCTGCACGTCCGAGCAGAGCACGAACCAGAACCAGCCGGGTGTCCTTAAGCAATCAGAGCAGGAGGCATGTTCTAGATAAATGGTCTGGCCCCCTCCTCCCCTACTTGGAGGAGGAGATGGGGCCCTAGTCTTCCCACCATCCTTGGAACCTAGGGGAAAGGCACCTCATCCTCACTGTGTGAAGCCCATTACCTGGAAGCAGATTTACTGATCAAACCCCAGGCCTTCATTCTGTGGACGCAGGAGGCAGGCACTGGCCCAAGCACCCAGGAGCAGATACAGCCAGGCCACGCTCCCAGGGCTTCTGACCTGGCCCAGCACTCTGCCCAGTCTGCCTCCAATGTCTAATAAGCTCTGGGAAAGCTGGGAGGAGCAGACACCGGCATTACACTGAGCACCTGCTGTGGGCCACGCATCGGGCCAACCCGCAGAGCCACATTACTTCTTACAACAGCTTTATGAGAGTGGCCCATTGTTTTCCAGGCAATGATCAGGGAAGCAAAGTCACTTGCCTAGCACAACACAGCAGGTAAAAGACGGAGCCAGGATTCAAACTCAGGTTATCTCTGACTGCAGAGCCCATGTTCTTCCCTTTACATCTCAAACAGGGCTGCCCTGGAACTGCCCGCCCCTGGGATGCCTGCCCACAGGCTGCCTGCCTCCCAGGCTCTCGGATTGTGCTAGCTTGAGTGGCTGTTGGTGGGCATGGGGGAGGGAAGGGGGGCTCGGGAAGGCAGAAGCGGTGGTTTTTTTCCTGGATAATACTCATGGTGCACCCTGGCTCACTAATGGCTCTAGAATCCAGCTCTGAGGACATGACTGCACCTTGCTCAAAACCTTCAGGGACCCCTGCTACCTTAGAGGAGAGGGCCCCAAGTCCTTAGCCTGGACAGTAGGGCCGCACGTCTCCTCAGCTCCCGTGGAAGTGTTATTTGTTGTTCTTACACAACAAATAGGGTCTGCACTTCCCTGCCTCCATGCATTCCTCTGCTTGGGCTGCCCTGTCTATAGGATGACCTGCTCACCCTCCAAATACCTCCTCTTCGGATGCCTTCCCTCTTTCACAGCCCTGAGCCCTTTCTGCCTTGGGTAACCCTACAGCACTCCTGCGAGTATATGAGTTCTGGTGTACATATGCTCTCCCCTTGGGCTGTGAACTCCTGGAGGGCTGGAATCCAGTACACAAAGGGTACTGAAGGGGGCAGAGCTTATGGGAGGGGATCCTGAATGATCAAGACTGAGTTGCAACTTGAGGGAAACAGGCCAGACCCCAGAAGCATCTCCTGAGGTCAGAATCTGGGCCACATCTGCAAGGGTGCTGGGCAGTTTGCCTCTGGGGATTTGAAAGCTGAAGGCCCCTTTGTGGGGGTTCCTGGGGCCATGTCTCCCACTGGGGTTGGGACTCTCACTGCCTAAAGAAAGCTGGACCTGGGCTCTTGTCAAAGGAGTACTGGTGTCCCTGCGAGGACTTTTTTTTTTTTTCTTGAGAGAGGGGCAGAGGCAGAGGGAGAGAATCTTAAGCAGGCTCCACGCCCACCACAGAGTCCAGTGTGGGGCTCGATCTCACGATCCTGAGATCAGGACCTGAGCTGAAATCAAAGAGCTGGACGCTTAACTGACTGCGCCACCTGGGAGCCCCCCGCGAGGCCTTTAAGTGCCACTCTGCCTGCCTGCTCCCAGGGATGGGCCCAATGCAGGCAGAGCCTGCCCCGCATCTGGGGAGGGGAGCCCTGGCACTCACCCTGCCTCCCTGCCCCCACCAGCTGCAAACCCTCGTCTTTGAAGTCCTATTTCCCTCGTGTCCAGGTTCCTTTGCAAAAACTCATGAAACTGGAACTTGCAAAAAAGTCATTCGTAGTCCAAACTGCCTGAAGAACCCTTTTAATGAGATTTTTCAAGACTTTTCATCCCTTTCCCCTACTGCCTGCCTTTCCAGACAGGAAGCTGTTAGAGTGTGGTGTTTTCTTGCCAATATTTAAATGCTCAACCCCTTCATTCCCTGAGGCTGGAGTGAGTGTTCTGAAGGCCAACGTGTCTGTTAGCAGCTGAGAGGGAGCGTAGTCAGGCTGGAGAATGGGAAGAGGGAGAGCTCTGTAGGGAGGAGGGGATAAGGGCAGTGTTCCAAAGCAGCTAGTCAGGACCTCTGTAAGACTGCTCCATAGGTGGGGGTGTCTGCCAGGGAGGGGATCTAGAGGCAGGGGGGTGGGGAGTGCAGGTGCCATCTTGGATTGCCATGAGTGCAGAGGGCTTTTGGTGGCAGGTGGCTGGCAGCGTGGGCCTGTCCCCCCACAGTGGGAAGCAGTCGCCAGCTCTTGTCAGTGTGGTCTGGGTCTTAGTCTCCCCATCCATGAAGCAAAGGCTGGATTAGATGGGCCTCTAAGGTCGCTTCCAGATGACCTCTGACCTGGTATAATTGGGAGGGGTGGGAAGAGACCAGGCTGGGAGTCCATGGCCTCCACTCCAGTCTTGGAAGTTCATTCAGCTGCCTATACCCTAAAATGAAGAAGAGGATGATGCTTTTTGTCCTAGCCACCTGGTGGGGCTATCCTGGGGCAAACACATCGGCCTTCTAAAATGTAAGGTGCTGCAGATACGCAGGGAGACAGGGTCAGGAAGTGGGGCTTAAGCATAAAGGCAGGTCCCTGAGAGTGCACTTTAGTGGCTCCATCACGAAAAATGGAGTCTCAACTCCTCTGTGAGGCACAGGACCCACCAATGTCTCTCCTGTATCTCCAGGGCTTTGCCTGGGTTGTCCCCTTCACCTGAGATTCCCCCCACCTGGTCCCTGCCTGAGACCACTTACCCTCTTTTTAAGGCTCAAGTGCACCAGGAGCTTCTCCTAACCCTCCATGGCAGGGACTGCCCATCCCTGTGCCAACTCCGGGTCCCCAAGGCCGCCCGTGCAGACCTGCATGTAAGAAGACCAGGCTGAACGGGCCAGGCTGTGAGCTCCTGTGGCCTGAGCTGAGCTGTTCTCATTTCAGCTCCCTATGCTGCCCTGCCCAGTGCCTGGTACGGGAGGCTCCAATAAATATCTGCTGAGAGAAGGACAGACAGGGTGGAGGGCCCGTCCTCTGAGGCCAGATTCCCCCAAATCCTTTCTCCACCCTAGGACATCCTCACAGCAGGACCCAGAGTTCATATGAAAACATAGCTGGAATTCCAATGTCAATTTGCACCACGCTCCTGACAACACCGTGCGTGGAGAATGCCAATCCTACCCTGCCCCCACCGCGTAGGCCTCGGGGATCTGAGAGACTTCGCACCTCCCATGGTGGCTGGCAAAGTTGGCACTCGGTCCAAGCAGCCGTGACGTTCAGTACCAGGGCCATTCCCTTTGTGGTCAAGGTGATTAATGCCAGGTATCACTCCCTGGCTGGCACCTGGTCATCATGAACTAGGGCCACTCTGGGAAGCCAGCTCACCTCCCCCTAACAGACTGCCCTGCCCAGCCATAGGATGGCCTACCCCACCTCCTCAATTCCGGGCTTCTTCAAGGGAAATCTGACCACGTGAGACCACTCATCTGGCCTTTGGGATCTCATGGCTTTAGACAAACATGCAAAACTAAACCTCCAGCACCCGTGGGCAGAGACCAGTCATCCTAACTCAGGCCTGATGGCAGATGTTCTTATCTGGGGTTCTGGCACAGGCTGCTGGCCCTGGCCCTCAGTCTCCTCCACCTCCTCCCTGGCTTGGGAGGTGCAGGGGATCTGGCCAGAGTGCTCCACAGACAGGGGGAGCCTGAGTCCAAGGACACGGGAAATCCAGGGAGTCAGAGACACCTTGATGTCAGAGGTGGAGGAATCCTTAGCAGTCATCAAAGTCCCCATGAACAGATGTGGATGCTGAGTCCCAGAAGGAAGGAACTTGCCCAAGGTCACACAGCGAGCAGTGATTAATAGGTCAGGACTCTTGTCCAGAACTCTGGTCAACAGGTCCTCTCTGCTGCCCTTAAAAATGGCCTTTAATGAAACCATTACCGTTTCCCAGGTTGGGAAACTGGGAAAGCAGGATGGGACTGATATAAGACAGGGTTTACACTGCACTGGTGGGGCTAGAAGTGCTTTCCCTCTGGAAGAAGAGCATCGTCACCCCCTGTGCACAGAAAAGGCTCCAAAAGGTGCTGTGACTGCCAAGGCCATAAGGCCATGGAGTGGGGAGGCCTGTCCCTTACCTTCTCCACTGCACACATCCCCGACTCCTAGACTCCAAGCCCGTTACTGTGAAAACAGAATCAAGGTGCTGTCCGTCCCTCAAGAGCAGTCCAACCCAGGGAATGTGGCATACCCGGGATGAAAAGGAATTGCACTCTCGGGGCTGTGGTGGAAATACTCTCCTGAAGACCCATCTCAGGTGGACTTTAGGCCCGTTTGCATCACAAAGGGCACGTTTCACAGGAAACTGGGAAATGGATCCCGCAGGTATCATGGTATGGTCACTTCTGCAACTGGCTGGAGAATTCCGTATATGGTCCCATGTTGCTGCTTCAGCGGTGACACATCCTGGGTACTCAGGAGGCCAAGTTCCCTTGCAGGCAGAGCTGTGTTGGGGTCACCGTGGGGCCCCGGTGCCCAGCCAGGTCTGCCCAGCAAATAAATAGGAAACTTAGTGGGGCCCGGGCCCTCATGGAGGATCGCCGGGCCTGGTATGGGGTGCTCTGTCCCTCCTTCCTTGGTGCACCCAATTAGCCATTTTGGGAACACTCCTCTGGCCAGGCCCCAGACAACAGGATTCCAGGAGGAAAGAGTCACAGAGCAACTCCTAGAGTACCAGCACAAGGAGGGCCGCTCTGAGGAAGCCTAGGGGGTGGGCAGGCTGCCTCAGTCAGCGTGGAAGGGCAGTGACGCGGGAATCCCGTCTCTGATGTCACTTGCTTCCTTTAACCTCTCCCAGCCTGGACAGCACATTGCACCTTGAAGCTCGGGAAGACTCGCTCAAGAGCTCCTGGGTTGCTACGTTACCTTGGACAGTGAGGGAGGAGGCAGGGCTGCACGGAGCAGTGAGCTGTGAGCCGCCGAGGACCCGCTGGTCTCTGTCAGCATGGCCCGCGGCGTGCACCTGTCCCCCACAGCCGCCCTCTCCTCCATCCATGATGGGCTAACTCTGCTCACTTCCAGCCCAGCCTCCCAGCCCAGCTGCAGTTCAGTATTGAATTCTTCTCAGCTGAGATAACTGAACTGACTCTTCAAGCCAACGGTCTGACAGTAAACAACGAAGTACAAGTGCTGCTTGTCCTGAGTGCCCTCCCAGCTGGTTAGAAATGCCCTCCATGTTCTCCCTGACGAGGGCCATCCAGCCCCAGTTGTACACCCCCAGTGATGAGACACTCACTACCTCCTGAGGCAGCTCTGGATGGCTCTAATTCCGGATCAGTTCTGCTTGTTAAAAAACTTTTGTTCTCACTGAGCTGGAATCTGCCCGCCCATAACTCCCACCTGGGGACCCCCAACCACAGCTGCTCCTTCTGCCCTGATCATCCTGGAGCAATCTGTGGCTTCCACCATGTCTCCACATGTCCTCCGTTCTCCAGGCAGACTTCAGTGCCTCTGTTTGCTGCCCATGCACTGCAGCTTGTCACGGTCCCTCTTGGGGCAGAGCCCAGCAGACAGGGTGGGGCCAGTCCTGAGCAGAGAGAGCAGGCCAGTCTCTCCTTCCGTGGCTACACTGCTGCTACGGTCTACACGGCTGGCAGCCACATCCCAGCAGGCCCCTTCTCTATCACATGGCCTCTAGGAACGGTGATAGAGCAGGGAGGAAGCCAGGCAGAGGGCTTCATTGCTCCTGCTGGTCTGTGCTGGCCAAAGGGCCTGGGGTCCTTAAACCCCAATTCTGTCACTAACTTTGTGTCCTTGGGAAATCTCGCCTCTCTAGGCCTCAGTCTTCCTATCTGTAAAATGGGTTTTAGACAATCTGTTGGGTCCCATTCAGTAACAGCACTGAATGATGAAGCGCTCAAGCAAAAAACCCTCTTATTTCAGGGCTGCCTATCAACAGCGACGTTTCATGGGTCAGAAAGACCCAACAGTTTACAAAGCAGCCACAGATGACACCAGCAGGATTCTTCCTGGCTCTTCGCAGCGCTCCTCACAACCTCTGCGACACACATAAAAATCAGACCTGCCCCAAAAGCAGCCTGGGACACAGGGGAAGGGTTGTTCCCACAGCGGCAGTGGGCCGCCGTGGAGAGTCAAACAGCCGGTCCTGAGTCCTGGCCCTGCCCCTTGGGCCTGCCAATCCCCCCCTGTGAGCCTCAGTTTCCTCACCTGCAAAATGGGGACAATATGTTTCTCATCAGAGGACTGTTGTGAGGTTTGAGAGAGGGATGAGGTATGCTCAGAGCTTCATTTGTGTCCTGCCTCACAGCAGATATGAAAGCTATTCTTGGGTATTTAATATTAAATCCTAGGAAAATGCCCCTCCTCTTCTGGGGCAGAGAACATTAAAAACCTCCTCTGTCTCCCAGGAGAGTAAGTTCAAATTGAAAAACTGAGGCTTGAAATAACTCATGCCGGCACGTTCCCGGGGGAGGGGACACTGGCGATCTTGCTGCCACAGACACAAGAACCAGGCAGCGCTTCACTTGAGGCTGCCGAGGAGGGCTGAGAGGGTAGATGAGGCTGTACTCACTTCAGGGAGAGGGAATAGTCGTGCTTGCTGGTCTGGCTGTTCCGGACAAGGTAGCTGCACTCCTTGCAGAGCCGCAGAAGGTTCTCGGCGTCTCCTCGGCTGATGGCTCCATGATACCAGCTGGGGAGAAGGGAGAGGGTCAGAACCCAGCACAGACCTGACCCCCACAGCACTCGATACCCTTGCAAACTCCTTGGGGAGGCTCGGCTCCCTCGGAGGGCAGCTGGCCTGTCCCAGTGTCCTCGTCAGGAGGCAGGGGCACGTGTGTGTGGGTGCACGTATTCAATTCTTCAATACAGAATTATATGTCTGCTCACGTGCGATCCTGGGGAGAGCACAGTGAACAAACCGGCAGCCTCCTCCCTCACAGGGCTTACATCCCAGGTGCTGCGGAGGAGACGAAGCAGGGTGGGGTGTGGTTTGGAGCTCGTGGTAGTGACTGCTATTTTAAGCAGTAGCCAGGGAGCCTTCCTGAAGGAGTGACATTTCAGTGTGGACCGGCAGGAGGTGAGGGAGGAAGCCACAAAGGCCGGTAGACAGAGCGTTCCGGCAGAGGGAGGGGCAGCCAAGGCCCGAGGCAGGAGGGAGTGCCTGATGAGCCTGGGAAACAGCTAGGAGGCCAGCACAGCGGCAGAGAGCCCAAAGGGGTGGGGGTGGGGGTGGGGGTGGGCAGTGTGACCCATGCGGCCACCGGGCAGGGCTGGATCAGGGTGCCTCGTGCGCAGGGAGAGGACCCTGGCTTTCTCCGTCTGAGTGACACGGAGGCCATCAGAGGGTGCTGACAGGAGGGACACGTGCTGCCTCTCTGTGACATCTGCGGGACAAGTGGGTGGTGCTCATCACTCAGGAAAGCAGGCAGTTGGGTGGGAAAGCCAACCAATGCTCCTGTCAAGGAAATCTGGCATCGGCTGGGAAGGCGGGAAGCCCGGCATCACTGCTCTCGGATACCACGCGGTCAGCGGCAGAATCCGAAGGAAGGTGTGCAGGGGCAGATGACCTGACTAAGGCCCCTGGCTGCAGGACAAAAGAGGAACACTGATCTTCAAGATTGGGAGAGCTGAAGGTAGAATTTTGGAGGAAGACTGAAGATCACAAGATGCGAGTCAGGATGCATTTTTGTTTACACTACGGTGCAGGGGCAGTGGGACGGTGGCAAGAGGGGGCCAGGAAGAGAACCATAGGCGCTGGATGGCCACAGAGGCACAGACCGCCCTGCCACACTCGCCAACCGGGCGGTCACGGGCAAGCAGCAGAACCTGACTGCACCTCGGTTCTCTCTAGAGTTAGGGTCACTCCACCCCCATTTTAGGGTGTGAGGATTAAATGGGAGGATGCATAGCAGGGCTTATGCAGAGCCTGGGATGGGTGAGTTTCAACAAACAGCAGCTCCGAGCATCAAGAGAGTGAATTTGCTGATGGCCATGGGTAACTCCCCCAACTGTCATTATTCAGGCTGCAGGCCACCCGTAGGCTGCATTTCAAATTCCCAGGTGTAAGCAGGGGTGCTGCCGCCTCCTGGCCCTGGCCCAGGAGGGCCCTGCAGACAGGGCCTCTGAGAGTTCTGTGACAGACATTCTGCGTGGGGACAAACAGGGCACTCCTTACCCTGCACCCTTTCTGCCATTTACAAGGCAGTGTTCTGAACAGTTAGCAGCAGTGGTGATGACATAATGATAACCTCAGAACCCTACCTGCTTCAGGAAAGCAAGGACTAGGGAGTAGATATGAGTGTCCCTGCCCACTGAGCATGGGAGTGAGTCGCTGACTGCCTGGGAGGTGATCGCTCACAGCAGGTGAGCCCTGGGGCTGGACATCTGGAGGGGAGACTCGCCAAGGGAAAGGGTAGGAGGAGTGTAGACCCGCCTTCCTTTCTAAATGTACGTAGGAATGAAGAGGAATATGAAGTTAGGGATTGCAAGGGATCCCATAGTGAAAGCACTTCCAGAGATGTGAGGGCTGAAGTCACACGTTAGAAGGTATACACGACTGGAGTTTGGAGAAACAGCTAGACAAGGATGGAATGGACTTCAGAACCAAGAGTTAACAGATTTGGCAAGGTTGTTTTCTGGGAAATTTCACCCGTGTAATGCACGCCTGGTGAGCTGACAAACATGTTGTTTTATTAGGAAAACAAGTTCCAGCCATTTGAAGCAGAGCCATCCTCAGGGAAAGGCCCAGAAGAGGTCTCCAGGGAAGTGCTGTCTGCCCTGCGCCTCTCCCTGAGCACAGGAGCTGAGCTGGTGGCAGATGGCCTCCAGAGGCTCGGGATCCTGGTGGAAGGTAATGCCTGGAGGGTCAACAGGATAAGCTGCTGGCTCCTTGCCTACTGCCCCAGCTACTGCACACAGAAAGTCAGGGACTAGGGTCGAGATTCACAGGAGACCCGAGTTAGTTTGGGAGAAAAGGGCCAAAGGACATGATCAGGGGGCTGGGGCCAGCCACTGGCCAGCTGGTTGGCATGAGGTTGGGCACCAGGAGACAGGGTGGGCCTGGGTGGTCCCATGGGGGGCTGAGGGCCAACTGCTGGGCCCCAGCAGGCTCTACCTAGACTGAAAACAGAATCTAAGCAGGAGGCACTCTGGGGATGTGCCGGATTTTGCAGAGCTGGCCAGTCAGGCCAGAATTATGGGGATTGAGAAGACCCAACCATTGCCATCCAGCCTATGCAGTACCCATTAGCTCACCCAATATTTCCTCACCGCTGACTACATCCTTGATCTCATGGGGCTGATGCAGGGAAGAGGGGGCGTCAATAAACAGATTTAGGACACAACTGCAGAAAGTGACAAGTGCTATGTAGGAATCCTGAGTTTGTGCTAGGCAGTGACCGGGGCAGGGAAAGTGCCTATGTTAGAACGAACAGACAGGGGAGCCTGCAAAGAGATGACATTTGACCTGAGAATCTGCATCGTGAGAAGGAGCCAATCATGTAAAGAGCCCAAGAAAACACGTTCTCTGCAGAGGAACTAACGACTGCAAGGGATCTGAAGTAGAATGCACTGGGGGTATTCACAGAGCAGAAAGGCAGCAACAATGCTCCAGCTCTGTGAGCACAGGGAGTGCTACAGGATGAGGGTGGAATGGGAGGCAGAGCCCAATTCCCTGAGGCCTGTGAGCAAGGGAAGAAGTCTGATTTCATTCTAAGCATAGCAGAGGGCAATGTGTTTTAAAAAGAGGATGTTACTTGCTCTCGATGGTCTTGCCAAAGGCCAACCAGGTTCTCCTGGAGAGGGGCCAGAGGCGAAGTGAAGTGGGAGACGAGCTAGGGGGCTTCTGCGGCGGTACAGACGGGAGCTGGTTCGGGGACAAGAGGAGCAGATGGACTCAGCCTATATTCTGGGTGGAAAACTAGCAGAAGTTGCTAGTTTAGATGCATTAGATGCTAGTATAAGGTAAAAAAAGGGGATCCAGAGGACTCCAGATTGGTGGCTTTAGCAAGTAGGTACATGTGATGCCATTTATGGAGGTGGGGAAGCTGGAGGAGGAGCGAGTGTCCGGAGATCAGGAGCCCAGTTTTAAACACACTAAATTTGAGATGTCCATTCGTCAGCCAAGTGCAGATGCCAAGACAGCAGCTGGATGTAGGAGGTGGGGGTTCTAGGAGAGGTGTGGGCCGGGCACGCACACTGGTGACTCACCACCAGGATCCTGAGGAGACTACCCAGTGAGAGCATGTAGCTGGAACCTGAGCCCCACACAGTCCAACTTTCAGGTAAAGCTGAGGTGAGGAGCCAGGAGGGGAGACAGAAGAGGTGGCCAAGGAGGCAGAGGGAAAACCAGGAGCAGAGTGTGTCTCCAAAGGAGGGAGCTGTCTACTGCACTCAGCGAGAGAGAATGGGAGGTGATGGAAGGAAGAGTGTTGACAGCTCTTTGGGGACTTCATCCATTTCCTGGACAGCACCTATTACGTGCCAGGCACCATTCTAAAGCACCGAGGATTCAGTGGTGACCCCGAGAAGGTTCTGCCCTCACAGAGCTTATGTTCCAACAAGGGCAGGATGCACGCTGGATCCAGCCATTTCTGGATCATTATTTTGTTTGTTCATTAAAAAGGACATAGTGATCAGAAACAAGCAACACCTACCAGTCTGGGTAGCTGTGACAGAAGGTTAGCAAAGACGCCCGCTGGGAGCACTCCCCCACGTGCTTAGTACAGCAGGCACATGGTGTCACGAAGGAGGCTGAGGCCCTCCCCAGATGATAGCACGTGCTGAAAGGGGGCACATAGCACATGACATCATTCGGAAAACCCTGCATCCTGCTCACCGAGTGAGCATTTCCTGTGAGGGATGCACTGCCGGCTATGCTGAGGCCAGAATCCCCCGCTGGAGATTAATACAGTACATGACACACATGGGACAGTCTCAGGAGGGATCGGCTTGCTGTCAGCTCATCTCCTGTCTTTACGGCGTGCCTACTCTGTGTCAGGCGTGTGTGAAGGCTTGGGGAGAAGAGTGTGTATGGGGAGGGGGAGGAAGGGGAGAGTGTGGGGCCAAGTCACAGGGCTGGAGTTCCAATCCTACCTCTGCACTGGGAGCTGTGACATTCTGGCCAAGGCTCTGTGTCTCTTGGAGTCCCAACTTCTCATCTAAGTGACGGGGATGATAACCCCATTTATCGCATATTTGCTTATTAAGAAGATAATACACCTGAAGGTATCAGCACAAGACCTAGGACCTACTTCATCAAGTCTCTAGAGAAGCTGGCTGGAGTCCAGGTGTATGGAATGGTGAGAAATTGAACAAGCAGTGTGGGGGCAATTCACAGAGCAAGCGGCAGGCTGGGGAGATGAGACTTTATCCTGGAGGTGATGGGGAGCCACTGAAGGTTTCAGAGCTGAGCAGGGACCTGAGCACAGTGAGAAGGGAGGTCAAGGGGCGGGGTGGTAAAGGGCCTGACTGACAGTGTTGGGGAAGAGCAGGGAGGGAAGGGGGCAGCAGGGATGGGCCTGGGCTACCGACTGGAGGTGGGAAATCTCAGGGGAAAGGGGCTGAGAAAACCCAAAAGAAGAGCATCAAAGCCAGGAGCGTCTGGGTGGCTTAGCTGGTTAAGCAGCTGCCTTCAGCTCAGGTCATGATCCTGGAGTCCTGGGATCAAGCCCCATGTCGGGCTCTGTGTTCAGAGTGGAGCCTGTTTCTCCCTCTCCCTCTGCCCCTCCCTACTCATAGTCTCTCTAGCTCTCATGCTCTCTCAAATAAATAAATTTTAAAAAAATCTTAAAAAAACCCAGAACATTTGAGTTAAAAAAACTCTCCCTCTGCCCCCCTCTTCTCTCAAATAAATAAATCTTAAAAAAAAAAAAAAGTGTCAAAGCCTTGCTCAACAAATACCAAGCAGATGTGAGGCAAAACTATCACTGTGGCTAACAAACAAATCTAATTTATAGCAGTCAAAAGTAGGGGCGGCAATACGGCATGGAGGGAGAAAGCCCAGGGGTAGGAATCAGGAGACTTGATGGTGGCCTTGACATTCTCTCAGGCTTAACAGTGACTGTACAGACTGGAGCTGAGGCTGGGCCTTGATCCCTTAGAACTTACATTTGCTTTTCCAGTGGGACAGCAGGATCCACTCTTTCTCCCAAGATCCCACAGAACTCAGGGCTCCCATGCTTGATGGGCTTGAAGCCCCCTCCCGGAGCTCGAAGCTGGCGCCGCCGGTCCCGGGAAGGCGAGGGAGAGGATTGCCGTTTCTCGTTGCCGTTAAACTGGGCTGTGGGGGAGAGAAAAAGCATGCGGTCACCAGAGCTCAGCCCGACGGATTACTGGGTGGTGCAGAGTGGGGTAATAGCCGATTGCTCCCCTTGGGGCTTTACGATTCAGAGGGGGAAGAGCTCCTGGCAATTAATGAACATGGCTCAAAACGCTTGAATTTCCTGCAGCAGGTGCTGTCAGAGCCAGATGGTGCATTCAAGGGGCTGACTGAGTCTCCCTCCAGAGGCCACTGAGCTCAGCCTTATCCCCAAAGGATGCCCCCTGCAATCTCCAGCAAGGGGGCGGGGCACGGCACTCCCACTGGGGCTCAGTCCCCTGGACAGTTCTCAGGGAAGCAGCTGTTCCCCATCTTCTGCCTCCAAGTGGCTCCTCTGCTCCCATTCTCCCCACCGCCCCCCAGGGCATACTGGCCACATCTGCCCCCTTTCTCTCGGGATGACCCTACAGAGTTCCAATCAAGGGCCATGCTGCATCCCCCACATCTGCTCCTCTTCATTCAGTGCCCTCTGCATGGGCCCCACACGCAGCGAGCCTAGTCCCAGCACCAGGTGAGGCTGAAGCAGTGCGCAGCACAGTGGGCAGGCCCTGCCATGTGCCTCCGCCCCGCCCTGCGCCTGTGAGAGCATCGTTTACCTCCACAGGCTTGGGGAGGATACCTCTCGAGGGCAGGACCTCAAAGATAGCCCACAAAGAGCAGAAAATACTGAGCTGAACCTGGAGTTGCCAGAAGCATTCCTAGAGACCAGTCAGTCTACCTTGCAAGTTCTCTCTCTGATGACTGTACCCACCTCATGGGGTTGTTGTGAGGATTCAATCAGGTGATGTCACCCAGATCTTAGCAGAGTGCCTGGCATGCAGTTGCTGCTCAACTCATGTTATTATATTTACTTTTATTATCGTCTCTGTTCAATGAGGACACGGTACTAGGTACTTCACGTAAGCTTCCGAACCAAACTGAGTTCCTCTTCCAAGCTTGCCAGTAACTTGCTGTGTGCCTTGGCTAAGCTACTCAACCTCTCTGAGGCTCCATTTCCTACCTCACCATGTAACTGCGAAGATCAGATGAGAGAACACATCGTAAGGGCCCAGCACACAGAGTGCCGAGTGAATGGGCCAGGCCCTGCGGAACAAGGCTCTCAAAGCCAGGTCCGGTTGCAGGCCACAGACACACACCGGCAGGAATCTCCTCTCCAAAGAGCAAGCACAGATGTGGTGAGCTGTCCTCTACCCTGGCCAGACACACGGCAATCAACCTCCCATTCACGAAGAGGGCGGGAAACCCCAGCCCTGACTGAGGTGGTGTGCTGTCTATGGGACTATGGAATGTGGATGAACTTGTTCTATGTCTCAGCTGCTGAGCAAGATCATCCATCAGGACCGCAAAGCATTTCCATCCCTCCAAGACACTCTTCTCCATTAACCACTATGGAAAGCAATGGGAAGGGAGGTTCCTGCCAACGGAAGGCTCTAGACATGCTGGGCCCATGTGTGTGCGCTCACTCTCACGACTGAGGCAGAGGCCGGCGGCCTGTCCATGCACCTGCCCCACTCAACACTCCCTCACATGTGCCAGGCAAGCTAGGGCTGGAGAAACAGAGAAATCCCTGCCTGTGAAGCTCCGAATCTGAGTGGGGACAGACACAATAAATGCACACCAGCTGCAGTAACTGCCGTGGACAAACCTGCGGGAAGGACATTCCAGGCAGAGGGAAGAGCAAGTTCAAGGGCCCTGAGGTGGGAACGTGCCTCAGGTGACAGAAACAACACAGCCCAGGGGGAATGGAGGGCAGTGGGAGGAAACAGTATCAGGTCATCGGGCGCTGTGTCTTGCAAAGGACTTTGATTTTATTCTGAGAGAAATGGGGAGCCACGCTGAGGTTTTGATGGGGAGGGTTTTGACCCGGCATTTTCGAACAGGACTGCTGTGCTGAAAAGGGATGGGAGGACGGGGGTAGATGGGAACTCTCTGCACTTCTGCTCAATTTCGCCGTGAACCTACAAATGCTCTTTAAAAAGTTTATTAATTAAAAGAGAGAGAGAGAGATGCACAAGAGCAGTGAGGATGGTCGTGCAGGCTTTGTCTGTGCATTGGGAAAGAGGATGGAGAGGCTATAGGCCTATGGCCTGAGCACTGGATGGATGGGGCTGGCATTCTTCAGGAGGTGAAGGTTCACAGAAAACTGTACTTAAAATCTGTGAGGAAGCAGGAAGGAGGCCAAACTCCAACCTAGAGACACCCCCAGCCTGTGAGGCCAGGACCAGCAGTATAGAGCAGGGACAGAGTGAGGACTCGCTGGGGCTCTGCCCTCTTCTCGGGCTACAGTTCTTTCCTGGGTCCCAACCACAGGGACACACAGCAATGACAAGGCCCTCTAACATACAGGTCCTGGGGTTGGGTGTCTGAGAGAGCCCTCTTCCATCTGGTCAATAACCTGGGTTTGCATGGTAGTAGTGAGAGGGTGAAGCCTAGAGCTGGGGCCCTAGCACACATGTCACCGTGGGCCCCTGCCTGGCTTCCCAGCATCCAGGCTCTCCCACCAGGGCTCCTCCTGCTGAACCACACCAGCCCTGGGCTTCATCCAGGCAACTAGTAGCCCCACGGCAACTAGTCAAATGGCATATATGTTCTTGGGTAGGGGGGTTAGGAAGAGGTGAGCCATCTGTCTCGCAGAGTCCTAGATGGGTGACCTTGGGCAGGGGTGAGCACTGGGATCAGGTGGACAGGTAAGGGCCTGTTCACACAGCCCTTTTCT
The DNA here is from genome assembly GCF_002201575.2 of Neomonachus schauinslandi. Lineage (NCBI taxonomy): Eukaryota > Metazoa > Chordata > Mammalia > Carnivora > Phocidae > Neomonachus > Neomonachus schauinslandi. The sequence goes on from NC_058415.1 coordinate 59,863,921, forward strand.
AAAGAGCTGGGTCTTGATCCGATGGATGGGTCAGTCAGGGAATGTCATTCTCAGATTGGGTTTTAGAGAGGTCTCTGACTACTGATGGAGATGGGATGTGGGGGGCAACCAGGGAGGCAGGGAAACCAGTTAGGGAAGGTAACAGAGGCTGAATCCCTCTGTGATGGGAGGGATGTAGGAGGTGATGCCAACAGGACTCGACTACTCACGGCCTGAGCCAGGGAAGGCCCCTGCGTGATGCTCCACTGAGAGGAGATCTGGGGTGCAGTAGGAGAGGGGGGCCAGGGACCATGGGAACAGCGTGTACTTTTCCTCAGTCCCTCTCTCTGCTAACTTTCTGTCAGGAATGGAGGGAGGCTGCTGAGCAAGCCCCTGGCTCCTGGGGTCTATGAGTCCTGAGATGGGCAGTGAAGAGGCATGATGTGGGAAGGGGCTGGCGGGAGACGAGGTTCTAGGCTCGGTTTTGCCACAGGCTAAGGAAAGGGAGAGACGAAATGAATTGTAAGACATGTTCACCTCTGACTAAAATCAGAATTCGGAGAGTTCTGCCAATATAAAACCCCACACATACCTCCTGGCACAGAATAGGGAGGACAGACACGAAACATGGAACACCATCTATAGAAGGAAGCCAAGCTCTTCAGCACAGCCCATGACCCAGCTGCCTGTCCAGCCTCAGGCCTCACCATGGCCACTTCAAGGCCATGTCTTCTGCCTGAACTACCACCACCCCATCCCCTTCTACCAGTCTCCTCACCTAACTGACTCCACTTGCCCTTCAGGGGCCACCTCTTCCAGGAAGCCTTTCCCTGACCTCACCCCCTCCCCAGACTCGCCTTGATCTCGGTCTATGGCCTCCTAATGGCCAGTTTCCTGGTCTGGAGCCCCATGAGCCCCTCAAGAGCAGGGGCTGTACCACATATGCCTTTGCGCCCCTTGCCCTAGCACATGCCTACAACCTACCAGGTACCCAATGAATGACTGAATGAAGAAAATTAATGAGCTGTTGTTTCACTTTATTGGAAAAAAATATTGGTTTTCATACCAGATAAACTCGATAAAACCTAATAACATCCCAGTCAACACTGTAATTCCCCACTGAATTAATTTATACATTCACTTGCAAGCTTAATAATATAGCCATATATTTCAGAGGGAACAGGTGGTGATGAATGACAGGCTTAATTAGGCAAATCATTTCACCTAAAATAAAAAACACAAACTCCAAGTGCAGTCATTCAGCAGCAAAAGAAAAAATTTAAGAACAAAAGCTCCAAACACAACTGCTTTCATTCCTTCTAATTAAGTTTCTCTTTAATCTGCAATTTAAAATGGCAATTCTTTTAATTCTGCAAAAGATAAAGACACAAACCCTCAAAAGAATATCTGCATTTAGAGAAAAAATATGCCACCCCTGTGAGTCATTAGAATGACAGAACCTAATTAATTGCACCTATAGGCAATTACAAATGGAATCAGAGTTGTGCAGGAGGGAGGGGAGGCTCAGGGGGAGGGACCAGGCCCTGGGAGACAGTGGGAGACATGGCCCCACTGATGTACCACCAGCCTGTCTCCAGGGCAGGTGAGGAGGCCCCTTCTCCATGCCCCAAATGTCCTTCCAAAAATTCCAGTCTAATGACAGGCCTCAGCCTTTAAAGACCCAGCTCAGGTGCTCCCACTGCTGTCCTTCCAGGCCTTTTTTCCATCCACATTAGCATCCAACTTTGGTGGTCCCCTTCCTACTTGTAGGATAGATTTTATACCAATCGGTTCTGACGTTCAGTCACTGCCAATAATGGATGACAGCATCCCAGGTACCCACGTTGGCTCGGACTCTCACAATAGCCCCGCCACCCTGTGGGTGATGGGTGAGGGACGGGGCCTCAGAGGTGAGAAGGAACTTACCTCAAAGGGTCTCAAAGCTAAGGGGTGGGGGAGACCAGGCTTGAGCCCAGGCCGTGGGTCACCAGGGTCAGCTTCCCCTCGGCCCCCTCAGGTCCTTCTTCCCTGTGGTCAGGCAGGGGCTGTGCACCCCTCATTCAGTCTGTGGTGTGCTTCCCACCTCTAGGCCTGGAATGACCACCCTCCCGCTCCACCCATAGGACATCTAGAAGCTTCCAAGACCTGGCAAAAAGCCACCTCTCCACAAAGCCTCCCCTATCCTGCCTGCTGAGAGCCCCTTCCTCCTCAGAAGCACTTGGCTTGCAGCTCCATGGCACCACCTCCTACGCCTCCCCAGTCAGCCTGGGTGTTCTGTGGGGGCAGTGCCTGCGATTGATTTTCTTTCTCTTCCCCTCTCCAATCTGTTTGCTCCTAAACCTAATGCAGTGCTTGTTATGGAGATGGGTGTTTAGTAAATGTTTGCTTAGATGAAATAAATGTGTTCCTTCAGGGTCCAGCTCCTTCTTGTTTATCGTTCAGGGCTGGCCAGAGAAAACAAGTTCCAAAAGGCCAATGGGCCTCTAAAGCACAGCTTTGCTGGGCTCACAAACTCTTGCTGGCTCCCAGTGCCCCTGGATGGAGGGCAAACTCCTCACTCTAGTGTTCAAGATCCTCAGTGACTTGGCACCAACCCAACTTTCTGGACGCATCTTCCCTTACAAAACCCCTCTGGGGTCCACACCCAGCCTTAGGCTCCAGTCACAAAGAATGGCCAGTCCCCAAATCCACCATCTGCCCCTAGGGCTCTGCTTTGCTTTGCCTGCCCCCCTGAAATCTCCTTCATTATCGCTGGGTGCCTGCCCTCTGGAATCCTTCTTCACTATCTCTGGGTGCACAAATCCTTGCTATTCTTTAAGGTTCAGCTCCAATGTTACCTCCTAGGGGAAGTTTTGCCCTAGATCCCCAGGTAGAATTCCCTTCTCTTCTGTGCCCTGCATCCCCTGGTCTATGCCATTGTCTGATCCCACCCCAGTCTCCAGTAGCGTGGTAGGTAGGTCTTTTCAGAACCGGATGGAAATGGGGCCTTGTACCTCAGCCTCCACTGAACCTCTCCTCATGGCCAACATGCAGCCGACAAGAAGAGCCTATGGGCTGCAATAAGACCAGGGAATGGAGGAACCACAGCAGCTTGGCATCATGGAAAGGGTATGGACTCTGGACTTAGAAAAACCCATGTTTGAGTCCTGCCTCTGCCATTACTGTGTGACTTTGGGCAAGTTTCTAAACCTCTCTGAATCTTAGCTACCTCTTCCGTAAAACAGGGTTGTCTATTCTTATATCATAAACGACTATGGAGGTAGTTAGTAACAGATGACGTGTCAAAGTCCAGGCAGGTCCCTGTAAGTGGTGACTCCCTCCCCACGGTCACACCCAATGCTCTGAATACTCCCCTCTCGTGTACTGAGGAGGATAAAGTGCCTTGCATCAGAAACCACATTCTTTTTCCGTAGCCTCTGCTGGGATTCCTGATTAAGCTGGAAGGTCCAAAGGCACGACATAGTCTGCTTTGTTCAGAGCTGAATGGGTGCTGAGAACAGTGCCTGACTTATAGTAGATGCTCAGTATCTACCGAGTGAGTAAATCTCCACCTGGGCCAGCAGGACCATAGAACCTCTATGCATCAAGGAAGGAAACTTGGGAGCTGGACTATCTCTTCAAATTATTTTAAAACATTTCGTAGATGGCTTAACATTTACCGAATGCTTCCTGTGCACGGGGAGGCATCCATGAGACCTGATGGGACATTCTCCTCTGACCCCCACAGCAAGCCTAGGAGACGTCAGGGCAATTTGTCCAGGTTTTACAAACAAGGCCTGATGCAGTCCAGTAACCTGCCCAAGCTGATAGGAGCGGCCTGCCACATCAGGCAGCCAGTCTCAGCCCCTACCCGCTCCCCTTCTGCTTTGGGATTTTAAGCCCTGGAAGGCCTCCTCTCACCTGGGGGTGGGGGGTACCCTAGGAATACCTTCGCCTGGGGAGGGGCAGGGAAAGAAGTCAGTGACCTGGCAAACATCCTTCAGTCCTCCCAGCTGACCAAGGGTGTGGATGGTGGCCCCAGAGGACAGGGCCCATTCAAAGCCAGCTGGAAAGGAGCAAAGGGGGCCCAGGGGCTTTGGGCCCCAGGCGAGACCTGTGATGTGTTCCAAGCTCAGTGGCTGCAGCTTTCTGGCTGGCCTGGAGTCTCTGACCCACCAGTTATCCCCACAGGACAGGGCCTTTAAGCAGAGGCAAGAAGGATTAGACAACTGAAAGCAGGACGCATGCAAGGAGCTCTCAGCCCACTGAAGAGGCTTCTTTAGGCCTTTTGCGGGTGAGGCAGAAATGAATATGGGGCGCCTTTGCAAACCACATGGGGCTCACAGGAGGGGCATGCCCTATACTCTGAGAACACAAGGGCACAGAGAACAAAATGAAGTTGCCAAAGGCACCCCTTCTGCACAGTCCTCGGCACTGATGCCTCCGTCTGTGTGTGTGTGTGTCTGTGGAAGGGAGTAGAGAGGGCAGGGGTGGAGGGGCACATAAGGGGCTGCTGCCTAGGCAGTTGTGAGCCCCCAAGGGGAGCAAGGAGGGAGACAGTGCAGTGGTCTGGGAAGCTGGGGTGGACCACGTGATCCCCGGAGTCTTTGGAAACACCACAGACTTTCACGATAATGTGCAAACACCTGCAACTGACTGAAACTGTTCCCATGACAACGGCTTTGCTGCTTCGACTTTCTAAACATACATTCTGAGTTACCTCATCTGCTCCTCAATGCAAGATCAATATTAGAATTCCCATTTTACAGATGGAGAAACAAGCCCAGAGAGGTGAGGCCCCTTTCCCTTCCAGTTCAAAAGCAGGCCTCACTCTCCGCCTCCCCCCACCCATCCCGGGTGTAAGAGCTGCACCTCCAGGTATTGTAAGACAGCAGGCGGCTCAGCAAATGTTTGGTCTGTGTTCCAGGACTGCCAACAAGAGGCCTCTGTGTTCACCTCCCAGACACATGCAAGCCCCAGGGCACCACGCTGCCATATCTAGTGGGCAGTGCCGAGAACAGAAGTCTTCATTGTGAAAGGAGGCAGCGGTGACTCCCTGAGAAGCAGGGCATTGGACAGGCTGTGAGGCAGGCGCCGGGATGCCGCTGGGGTTCCAGGAACAGCGTCCATGCATGTACACCCAAGCCTGGGCTGGGGAAGGAGGCCCTGGAACAAGGCCAGGGCGGGGTGGTGTGTGTCTTCGTCCCCTTATTCTGCACCCACCATAGGAAACAGGCACCACTGTCTGGTACAAAGACCCCACCCCAAGGGCTGCTGCTCCGCTATGGGAAATTGAAGGATAAATCCTGATGAAAATTGTGAAATGACCCAGATGCAGAGACCTTTACAGCTGCTGAAGCAAGCCATCTTTATTATCATAATTCATTTTACAGATGAGAATCAGAGAGCTGGAAATGGGACTGATTTGCCCTAAGTCAACAGCTAGATTTGAACTTGGACTTCAACCCAAGTCTTCTGCCTCCCAGAGGCCTTTAACAAGTTCAGCACAAATCCTGTCTGTAGTGCAATATGTTGTCAAAAAACAGGAGTTCAAAACGACAGTGGTACCAAAAGCCGGTGTCCACTGAGCACTCACTGTCCCGACTCTCAGATCAATTTCCACCTCATTTTAAGACGAGGAAACAGAGGCAATTTGCCCCAGGTCACCCTGTTAGTAAATGGCAGCACAAGGCTTTAAATACAGATCCTGTGGCTCTGGCATCTGAGTTCATGTGTACTCTGCTAGTTCTGGGCCGGGCTCACCTGTCAGGTGGAGAATGCCTGCTCACGTCTGATGCAGCGTGTTTCCCGATGCTTACACCTACAGACACCCACAGATAATCACTTAGAATCCTAGGGCTAGACTCTTCCCCCATCCACAAGCCTCAGAGGACCTGCACGGTGGGCATCTGTGGAAACGCGTCTCCCCATCCAGGAGCCCCAAAGCCCCAGCCAAGCTGTGTATAGGTTTCTGCTGCCGTCCCTCTGCAGAGGGCAGCGAGGGAAAGGAAGAGCGACAGGAGGGGACAAGCCAGGTGGATGGCTCTCAGGGGGCTGCATGCCACCCGCTAGCACACCACTCTCTCCACCTACAACACGGCATCTGGACGCCTGAGCCAATCCTCAGACAGGCGGGGACGTACTCGCAGCTTCTTCCTAGGAATTCAGACCAGAGGTGGCAACTGTGGCAGTTAACAGCTGTGCAAAAAATGCCCCTCCAGCTGCAGGTCCCTCAGCTTCCTTTGGAGAGAAGACAGGTGTATGGCATGAAAAAATGATATGAAAATAAACTATCCCTGAGTAGGCTGCATCATTACCTAGGTATTCTAGTGTCCTGAAGAAATCATGGGGTTGGTTTTCCTGAGACAGGATTTACTCAATGATTTAACACATATCTGCATGTTCATTATGTGCCAGACACGGATCTAGGTACAGGCCCAGGGGTGAACTAGGCAGGCAGAGTCTCTGACCTCACAGAGCTTAACCAATCTCTATCCACATGAAGATTTCTGCCCTGCCAAACAGAACAGCAAAGATTCTATCAAATCTTTGTGTTTTTTTTCATCCAGGAGACAAAGGCACTAGAAGGAACATTTCTATCTATCAATATAATTAGTAGACAAACCAAAGCTATTAAACACTAGTGTTTTTCTTTCTCTTTTCTTCTTTTTTTTGAGGGGGGGCTACTAAATGAATTCATCCACATGTCAAGTAGAAAAACCGACTGGAAAAACCTGTCCCTCAGTAACATATTAGCCAAAGGAAGCGAGTGATCCCAGTTCTCTTCGTAGTCACTTAAACCCCCCTTTTCTCTGCAGACCTGCTGTTCGTATGTGTTAAACATTAATTACAACTGTTACTCATTACATAGCAAAAAGCTCCCCATACAAACAAAATTGTTATTTCCTCGCAGACCCAAGGCATTCTGGGAAGCTGTGCAAGAGACAGGAAGCATCACAGGAGCCCCACTGGGGCCAGTGGGGAGGGCAGGGGGGTCTGGGCGCGCCAGGTGATGGTGGCAGGTCTAAGACCCCCTGAGGAACCTCCCGCAGAGGCTGAGCCTGTTTGTTCTGAGGGCACGAGGATGAGTCATGGGGCTCGGTGGGAACAGCAAGCCCAGACAAAGTGTCTGGTGCGCAGAACATCAGCGCTCCCCGCTCCACAGCATGTGCGTTTGACAGTGACAAGTCACGAGGTCAGCACGGAGTGAGTGCCACTGCTTCTGCCTTCACAGTGACCAAAGGCACACGGCACCAGCACAAGGTAAAGGCAATGATCCGACCTGCCCTTTCCTCACTTGAGATGACAAGGCAGCGGTGGAAAGAGCCAAGATTTTGCAGTCAGCCTGACCTGGGCTCATTAGCTGGGTGACTGTGGGCAAGGGGCTCATCCTCTTGGAGCCCGAGTACTGGCATCTGTGTGATGACAATGAAACCACACCCACCTTGCAGGACTTCACAAGTGGTGCTCACTAAATGTTAATTTCCTGTCCTTTCCCCATTTCCCCCCTTACCTTAATAGGATTATTTTAAATTAGCCAATTGAGCTGCTTTGGAGATGACTCACAATTGTTTAGGAAATAGACATACCTAGGACCTTGCCCTCTCTCTGCCCTTTCGGCTTTACTTGATGAGGCTGGGAAGGTGTCAGAACTCAAGAGGGTGCCTGGCTAAGGGGGGACTGACACAGCATTAGCATCTCCCCTACTAGTGTGTATCTGGCTGTTCCATTATAAACCAACCCCCCCCCCATACAGGGTGTGATAGGAGCACAGAGGGGTCCCAGCCCAACCCCGGATGAGGGTGGGGAAGGGACTGCACGTGTCCAGGAAGGGCTTCCTGGAGGAGGTGGTGTTGCTACCACTGAGCTGAGCTGTGACATCCCCTCTCTCTACCTCCTGACCCTAATACCTAACACATAACATGTACAAGGTACACAGTAGGTGCTCAATGTAAAGTCCTCAGGTCAGCAGCATCAGCAATGCTTGGGACCCTGTTAAAAATGCAAAATCTCATGCCTCATGCCCAGAACCTACTGCATCAGGAACTCTGAGGAGTGGGACCCAACAATCTAATGTTTCCTTTTGGTGATTTCCCTACTCGCTCTGGGCTAGCAACCAATCCACAAGTGTGTCATGGCTAGAATGGGGAGGGTGACAGAGGGGACCCTCTCACACCCAGGGACCAGTGGCCCAATCCTTGGGAAGGACGGAACAAAGAATGGGAGAACTCGGTGGCTCACAGTTAGAACTACTGCAGGAACGGAGACTAGGACCCCCTACGTAAGTACTGCTTCCCACGGCATCCATGCAGCTCGGTGCCGGGCGCAATGAGGAATGAACTCTCTAAGTGGGGCCTCTGTGCCTTCCAGGTACCTCTTCAGGGAGTACTGTTTTCATATTAAATTTTATTTAACACAGTAAGCCTTCCCTGAACACCAATAACCATTCTCTCATGTGTGACCCTTTAGGGCTTATAAAGTCTTTTCATCCAGGTCTTTTCCCTTGATCATTGTGGAGATACAGCGTGACAAGAGTCATGAGTATCCCCCTTTTATAGATGGGAAAACGAAGTCTCAGAGAGATGGAACAGCCTGTCTGCGGCCCCACGGCTGGTGAGTGGTGAAGCCGGCACGTGGACTTAGGATTGTCTGACCCCTTCTACTGCGCCACGGACTCCCGGCACGCACAACACTGACCAGGGCTTTCGAGGGCAGAGCGCCTCGCTGAGGGGCTAGTGGGGAAGACAGACAAATTCCCAAAATAACTATGTTTGGCACTGAGTCATAGGTCTGTCTTCTATCTTTGCTGGGAGGTAGACCTGTTGCCGGCTGAATCCAGGGTCTTGCCTGAAAAGTAGCTTCAACGGAGACGAATCTTCAGTGAGTGGAAAATGAAAAAATGAGAAGCCTTTGCTCCTTTGAAAGATTTCAAGGATGCCCTGCCGCCTGGGCACTCTGATCATTTGCTTCTCAGAGGCAATTACAAATTATTAAGGATGTGGCTGTTTACTCATTGGATTAAGAGGGAACGTTGATCTATCCTCTGTGTATGGCCTGACTAGCTCTACTATGAGGTCCCTGGGCAGTTCTCCTCACCTCTCCGGGCCTTGGTTTCCCCAGCTGGACAAGGAGGAGTGGGATGCCATGGTGTGGGAGCCCCTCCCTGTGCTGAATGGTGGCAGAGCATGACTAACCGTGGGATGGCTATGGTCACCCCCCCATCCTCGTGCGAACTTCCAGAACTTAGGCTCCTCCTGGATCCTCTGCTGGAACCATTCTAGGTGGGCACACACATCCCAGTAAGGTAGCCTCCCAGAGGGAGAAATCTGTACAAATCTGTACAAATGAAAGGCATGTGACATTTCCCATGGACTCCACCCATATTTTGTGCAGCATGTTTGACAGCAGCAGGGAGCCTGGACATCCAGGGTTCGGGCTTGGATCTGGAGTTGGACTTCTCAAGTTCAAATCCTGGCTCTGTGGCTGACTAGCCATGGGCCCCTTCTCTTTGGACCTCAGTCTTTTTTATCAGTAAAATGAGGAAACTCATTTCCCAGCAGGTGCTGTGGGATTCGATGAGATAATGCAGACAGAAAGTACTTAGTCAATGGCCAGCACTTTAGTGATGCGGTTCCCTTAAGCCTCACTGGGACCATCTGCAGTGGGCACATTTCCCAGGCGAGAAAATCAAGGTTCCTACGACAGGTTCAATCCCTGTCCTCCCAGTGGCCCCTCAGAGATGTGAAGACACCTAACCCATGCCACTCTGAGCCCATGTCTGCTTCTCCAGGTTATGCTCCTAGCTCCTCTGCCCTTCCCTGTGTGGCCACCTCCTGTGCAGGTTCCTTTTGTCCATGTCACAGACCCTGCCACAATGCCCAGGGCTGATTAGACCCTCCAGACCCACCCATGCCTCCCCAAGACAGTGTGGAATCACCCGAGGCTGCTTTTCCTGCCCCACTACTGGGCAGAGAGTTCCAAAGAGCCATTGTGTGGGCTCAGAGCTGCATCTGGGGGCTTAGGGCTAGGCGGGAAGACCATTTCTAGACCCACCTGCCACCTTGCAATTTGTTGCTGTAAAGATTCCCAGGGGGTGAGTCGAAGCAAGCCAGGACCTAAAACCACCAGCTCTGAAGGCAGGTGTCTCTGCCAGGGGGGAAAGGGGCTGATAGCTTGATGGAAGCCACACCACCTCTCCGTGCATGGCCCAGCTGCAGCCTGCCTGTTCCTGGTAGTCGGAGGTGCCAGAAACCTGACCAGGGGGCTGGGATCAACAGAGGCCACGTGTGTGGGAAGGGACTCCAGTGCTGGGTGACTGGAGGTTCTGGCTAAGGCCACAGTCGGCTTCCTGGAGGAAGAGCAGGCAATGAAGGCCCAAGGCTTTTTGAAGACCTTGTGGTATTTCTCACTCACCTGGCCATAGAATTCTAGGAGGTGGGAAGACTTTCATTCCCAAGAAGCCAGAACCACCTCACACCATGCAATAGCTGTTCTCACGACAACCAGGGAGTGATAATCAAGCCTTCCCGAGGCAGCAGCCCCCAGAGCCTCAGAGTATGGCTGAGCTGGGAAGGGTCTGACTTCCATAAAGGCTGGTCTGGAGCCACTGGCTGGGAAGGGTTACTTCTATGGAGATGCCAAAGCCCGCCTTTGAGAAATGCCTCTTGCCATGAATGCAATAACTGAATCATGGAGATAATTCAGAGGCCCTCCCTTCTCCCAGTCTATGATCAGCATGGTGGGGTGCTGAAACATGGAAGCAATCCTGGAGGTGACAGGCCACCCCCACACTTCTGGGCAAAGCCTCTACCAGCAATCCTGCCTCAACTGAGCTTCTGCTTGCAAATTCCCAGTGAGGGGAAGCTCATATACTTCTGGGTATAAATGACATTCTTACCGCTCACCTGGATCCTAAATCCCTGTGGCTCCTTCTTGGTGGGCCCAGCTCTGCCCTTTGGGGCTCCCTCACAATCCACACCCTTTGGACATTTGAAAACACTGCCCAGGTTCCCTCATCCAGGCTAAAAATGCAGAACCAGAGAACACAAAGGGTGGAAAGAGAGAGTAATGATTTTGCCCAGCCAATTTTATCCCATACAGATGCTCCCCAGCTACAGATCCTGCACCCCAGACTCCCCAGGGCCTATCAGAGAGCTCCTGAAAGTCTAGAAAAACCATGTGGCACATTTCAAACAGGTACTGCATGGAGGACAGGGCCTAGCCAAGCACTGCCTTGCTCCCTGACAACACCAATGACAAAGCACATGCATACGGACATAGCCATGCATGTGCACAAACACTACATATGCACGTGGGACATTGTTCTTCATTCCCGGGCAGCCACACTTCTGGGTTTACAAACGAGTCCATGGCAGCACTCGAGCTATCCAACTGTGCTGTTTCAACTCATCCTCCTTACCTGGAAGGTGGCCCATCCACCTCTCACTCCATTTTCACTCTGGGCTAGGATACCGAAGGGTGCTCCTCGCCTACTAACACTACATCAACAGGCTCTGTCCACAGACACGGGGAGGCATCCGGTCATGACTAAAGACTGGTGCTTACAGCATCCCTCCAGCCCGAGTGAAAGAGCTTCCTTCTATGCCCCAGAAACCAGAACCAAACCAAAAGCTTCTTGGGAAGAGGACAGCCAGTATATACTTGGGAGCAGGCCACATAGAACCAAGTGACTTGATGAGACACAGACGAGGACCTGATTCTGAGTCTGTCTTCTATCGGCACCCTAAGAAGCAGATCTACAATGACACCTGTGACAGCAACACAGTGACATGAAGCCAAGTCCAGAATGGATATCTGTGGCCCAGAAACTTACAAGGAGACTGTTCTAGCTGAGACCTTGTGATCCTTTGTAAAGAATGTACAAGAGTTCTAAAACCCCCTTTGGGCAGAAGCGGGCAGGTTCTGGTCCGAGAGCCTTTTGAACAGTTAAGGTCCTATAGGTTAAGTGCATTTCACTTTAACATGCATGTGAATCACCTGGGGGCCTTGTTAAAACAGACTGACTCCGTAGGTCTGGGGTGGGGCCCGAGACCCTGCATTTCCTACCAGCTCGTAGGTGATGCAACGCTGTTGGTCCAGGGACCACGTTCTGAGCAGCATGGCACCAGACCAAACTAGAGCATCAAAGGTAACATCACCCTTGATTGACCTGCAGGTGGTCAGTCCAATGTGAGGCCCCATCACACTATCTCATGCCAAGGGCTCTAGATGTCTGGGAGAGCTGCCACATAAGCCCTTTAATCAAAATGGTGTTTGCAAAGAGTAAGCTCTTGGATGGTACTGGCCCCATTCCAGCTCCTCTCATGCCCAGGAGGAGTAAAGCCCCTTATTAGCCACGCCAGGGGACAGGGGCAGTCCTTGGATTCCCTTGTGCCAGGGCAAGACAGGAGGCTATAAAATGCACAGGGGCAACCTGACCTTCAACCACACAACTATGTTTGTCTCTGGCTCTTGGCCAGGTGCTCACAGCTTGGCAGGCAGAGACCAGCATCTAACAGAATTAACCATATGATGAAAGAAACATTCTACCAGAGTTGAGTGCAAGAAGCTCAACAGGCCCAGAGAGGCAGTAAAAAAGCCCTTGGGACACACGGCTGTGTCTCAGGGAGGGCTCACAGAGATGACAATATTTAAGCTGGGTCTGGAAGGAGGTACAGGATTTTTGCCATGGCAGGGAAGGACATTTAGGCAGAAGGAATAGGATTTGCACACTGCATACTACATCCAGGGAACTGTGAGTAGTATGCGGCTGGAACATCAACTGAGGGGATCAGGATGGAGGTAGGGCAGAGGCCTCACTGCTGGGGGCTAGAAAGGAAAGGTCTAATTGTGCATGAAAAGGGGAGACCTCAGGCAAAAATGAATCTTAAATTAAAAATAAAAACTCCCCTATGGACCTGGGTGGCTCAGTTGGTTAAGCATCTGACTCCTGATTTCAGCGCAGGTCATGATCTCTGGGTCATGGGATTGAGCCCCGTGTCAGGCTCTGTGCACTCAGCATGGAGTCTTGCTTGGGATTCTCTCTCTCCCTCTCCCTTTGCTGCCCCCCCTGCATGCGTGCGCTAAATAAATAAAATCTTAAAAAAAAGAAAAGAAAAACTCGCCCTTTTGGACCTTCAATGTGGCAAGAATTAAATGAGTCATTCAATGTCTCTTTTTTCATATGCCTTAACTCTTAGATCTGAGTTTTGCATCGGGCTTTTCACCTCTTTTTTTTTTTTTTTTAAGATTTATTTATTTGAGAGAGAGAATGAGAGACAGAGCACGAGAGGGAAGAGGGTCAGAGGGAGAAACAGACCCCCTGCTGAGCAGGGAGCCCGATGTGGGACTTGATCCTGGGACTCCAGGATCATGACCTGAGCCGAAGGCAGTCGCTTAACCAACTGAGCCACCCAGGCGCCCCGGGCTTTTCACCTCTTAACATTAAACAGAAGCATTTTCCTCAGTTATTATAAACTCTTTGTCAACATCACCTATTAGTGGCTGTATGGTATTCCATTTAACTAATGCCTGTCTACTGGACATTCAGGTTGTTCCCCACCTTTCATGATCATAAACAATGCCTTTTCTGAGTTTTCCATCAAAACCCTGGCATGGATCCTAAAGACTGGGCTTAGAATCAAAGGGTGTGCACATCAGCTTAAGACCTATTAACACATGTGGCAGGCAGCTTTCCAAAAGGCTGTGTGAGAGGAGTTTTAGTGCTGGGACAGATATCCAGATTCTGCAGAACCAGTCTCAGAGCAAGGCAGAGGGGGGCACCTCAGTCATTCTTGGCCAGGACAAGAGCCAGCTTGAGGTCAGGATGTGCCCATGCCTATGCTCCGTGAATGGCTTCATGCCCGAGCTGGGACAGGAGACGTGGTGGCCCTGGTGCATGCAGGCCTATCACAGCTGTACAGCTAGATGGAAGCACTGGGCTCCCTCATGCCCAGCACGAGCTGCTTTGCAGATTGGTCTTCTTTTAGTCTGTAAGAAAATTCCTTCTGAAATAGGCTTCAGTGAATTAGAGCATTACCAACAGGACAAAGACAGTCAGACAATGAGATCATCTGGAACGTCTGTGAAGACTAGGGAGACTGGAACTGAGGCCCTAGGGGCCAGCCCTGGATTTCCCCTTGGCCTGACCTGGCCTCCCTTCCTTCCAGGACCCTCATCATCTTTGAGGGGCCCAGCTGGACTAGAGGAGAGGACAGCCCAGTCCAAATGGATTATCAAACGAAGTCCTGTGGTTTACCTGAGCAGGAGGGACGGTGCATGTACGCCCTTTACCGAAGATGAGTATGGAGTGTGGGGTCAGCAGCCCCCTCTGAGGGGGGCCACTGGCTCCTTACCTGCCAGAGCTGGGATGGTGACCCGGTTCCACTCCCATGGCTGGTCGTACTCGTCGGCAGGCCTGTCGTCATCCTGGGGCAGCTTGCTCTCCCGCAGTCGGGGGCTGACCGTGCTCTCAGAGTCCGAGTCGATGCTTTGGCCCTCAGGTTCATAAGGGGTGTCGTATAATTGGATGCCTTTGTGCTGGGACCGGACACTTTCTTGCCTCTGAAATTCTGCAGGCCAAAAGGAAGGAAGCAGAGATATAACAGATGAGCAGCATGTACTTCCTCACCTGGGATCTGCCAGGTGACACCCACAGGAGTTGTCACCAGCCAAAGAGGGGAGAACTGCACAAGAACAGAACCCTGTTTCTGAGCTTGAACTGTCCCTCCCCATCCCCTGAAGGCAGCGTCTCTGCTCTCACAGGGCAAGGCTTCCTCACACAGATCTCAGGTTCTTGGACCTAATGAGAGAACCAGAAGGCTCGCCGCCACCACCATCTGCTCGTTCATTGTAGTCTGCAAGGGCAGGGCCCAGATGTGCACATTTCTTCCAGGTGTGTTCTGACATCAGCTTAGAACACAAAGAGCCCTCACCCCTTTGCTTTATAGATGAATAGGGTCTTCCCCACTAGGACTGTTCCCCATCCTCTGGACTTCCATTCTCTACCTGAAAAATGAAATTAGGCCAAACAATCCTCAAGTTTTCCTTCAGCTAACAAGTCAAGAGCCTTCCCAGGGCCACCATCTTCTCCCCTACAAAGCCCCACGAGCACCCCCTTCCCTGTGTTTCTGCCTCCCCGAGAGCCTGCCTGTCTTCTAACACACTGAGCACATCCGAGGGACCTGAGAGCACGTGTCCAGTTTCACTGCTGAATAAGGGGGGGAAACTCTTAATCCTCTGGAGAGGATGCCAAGGCCTGGCCCTCTGTGGGCTGAGGGGTGACCGCCTGTCTAGACCAGGCCCCACACAGGGGGCATCCACGTCAGCTGCTGCTCATTTCTGAGAGGCCAGTGGTGGCTCAAAGATGGATGCCAGGATACTAGAATCGGGTGCTTCTGAGTCAAACAGTGACACTTTACCTGCTTGACTTTGTGAAGGGCCTGCGTGGGACATACGGAAGGGAGGGTTCACTGGAGCGGCTGCCCTCAGGAAGCCCACTGCTTCCAGAAGAGGTATAATAGGCACCTAAATCACTGTAATTCCCCTGGCAAAGGGGCTCAGCGCAGGGCCTGTAAGGGATGAGGCAGGGGGAGAGTGACGACACGTGAACTCCGACAAGTGAACATAGGAGGGTTGGCATTCTCTATGGTGAGACTGAGGGGAGCCAAGGCGGTGTGGCTGGAGTGGACGGACAGGCTCACTGCCTTTCAGTTTCACTGTGGTAATGTACATAACATCACTTTGTCATTTTAACCATTTTTAATTATACAGTTCAGTGGTATTAAGTACATTCACACTGTTGTGCACCCATCATCACAACCCATCTCCAGAACTTTTTCATCTTCCCAAACTGAAACTCTGTACCTAATTAAATACTAACTCCCCATTTCCCCCTCCCCCAGCCCCTGGCAGCCACCAGGCTACTTTCTGTCTCCATGAATCTGACACCTTATATAAGGAGAATCATACGGTACTTGTCCTTCTGTTACAGGCTTATTTCACTTAGCATAATGTTTGTAAGGTTCTTCCATGTTGTAGCATGTGTCAGAATTTTGTTTCTTTTTGAGGCGGAATAAAACTGTAGGTCTATTCACTGTCCACTTTTGCTGGAGCACTGGGTCCAAGGAGGTGAGAGGGGAGAGGTAAGGTTTGACATTAAAGGGGTGAGGGTCGTTGAGAGTGAGCTATTTAAAAAAAAAAAAGATTTTATTTATTTGACAGAGAGAGACACAGCGAGAGAGGGAACACAAGCAAGGGGAGTGGGAGAGGGAGAAGCAGGCTCCCCACCGAGCAGGGAGCCTCATGTGGGGCTCCATCCCAGGACCCTGGGATCATGACCTGAGCCGGAGGCAGACGCTAACTGACTGAGCCACCCAGGCGCCCCTAAAAGGACTCTTGAGGCATTCTCCAAATCAGAGTTCCAACGGCATAAAGACATGGCAGAAGCCCACGGGACTTATGTACCTTGAAGAGCAGCTGACAAAACACCCGGTGACGTCAGCCCATCTGAGCAAGAACATTGTTTTCAGGCTGGGCTTCACGTTCCAGGGCCAGCTCACGGGGATGACAAAAATCCCCATGCACACGCCCTGATACTACAGAAGCCAGCTGACGCTGTGCCAGTGCTTAGTGTTGACATTAACTAACATTACGGTAGTGTTTCCCAGACCTCATTAACTCACACAGCAACTTCATGATTTTGCTGTTTTCAACTACTGCTTGGGTTATTCTTTTCTATTTTTACTTATGTTGCCTCACTTTTTAGAGTTAATAAATTTATGATAAAAATTTTATTATCACCACCCACGAGTTGTTATCCTTTACTACAAATAGTTGATAAGCGTAAAAAGAAGGAATGAGAACAAAACCAAGCAGGTAGGCCCTCCAGCCCGCTGGGGAGCTAGCACAAGGCCCGCTTTCCCTCCGCTGAGAAGGGACACACGCAAGTGCTAGTGAGCCGGTGGGGGTGCAAGCAGCACGCAGAGATACTTTCTTTGGCAAACAGTCACTTTCTCTTTTTAGAAAGAGAGAGGAACAAAATGGAAAAAGCCTTCTCGCTATATGGTTCTCAGGGCTCCTAAAATCCCATCCCCTCCGAGAAGATGTCCCATACTTTGGCAAAACATGGCTTTACTGGGTCCCCTGAGTAAACTGGGATCATTTATTAGTTTTAAGGATGATGTTTCCCTTTTTATGGGGGAGGGAGAAGAAAAGAGAAAAGCTGTAAATGGTAGGACTTGGTCACTTCAAAGTGAGTACCAACTGTAAGACACCATAGATGACTCTGTAACTCACTAAACCGACCAAACTATCTGTTCTGTGGGGTTGTCATCTGCGTTACTCTCACTGGTTCTACGAGTGCAGTCTAGCCTCCTGTCCTTGGAAAATTCCGACGTCTGAGGACAGTGGGGCTGCAGCTGATGGGCACTGACTGACCCAGGAAAACCATCTTCCTCTTCACCCTACTTTACAAGCAGGACCAGCGACCAGTAATGCGCTCTACAGTTTACAAGGCACTTTGCGTGAGAATCACCATTTAATCTTGGGTGCCACAAAGCAATTCACAGATGCACATCTGTGGGCTGCCAATAATCAGGTGTGCCCTTGCTCTCTCCCTCATCGAGCCTGGCTGCAAGCAGATATTCAATGAGTGTGGGTGGGAAAAATGAACGACAACTGACAGCCAGAAACTCACTCCTTACCCCCGAATTCCTGTTAATTTTTGGAAGTCCCTGAGAGCAGTGATAAAGTATGTGGAGCAATACGCCAAATGCATATAGTTTAGTATTACACAATATGCAGAAGAGATGGATATTCTATATAAACACCAGCATAAAAGGAAAACACGTGCAGTGAACAGATTAGCTATTGAATCAGAGGGACTTGTGCCTACACCTCTCATACAGAATTTACTGTTCCAAAGGCATCTGTGCCTTCCTAAAGCTGGGTTAGTAATGGCATGCAGTTAGGGCAAGGAATGTTATAATGGTAATCATTAAAATGAGCTTCCCCCTGTAGTACATGGTGAATTCAAATTTTCATTAAGGCTGCAACAATAGGGAACAGTTAAGTAAATTATGGCATGCTAACTAGATGGAATATTAAGCAGCCATTAAAATGATAAATCGGAAGATTATGTAGCTACATGGAAAAGCGTGCATGAAATTATGCTAAGTTAAAAAGTAAAATACAAGATTGTTTATGTGTTGAGCAAACTGCATAACGTGGGCTTTCTAAACAAGTTCTGGCCACTGCGGATGAGGCCCCAAAGGGAATGCTACTCCTTGTTTAGGAATTACTGAGCACTGTCATCACACACTTTGCCCACAATACGCAGACTCTGATGACAGCAATGTTCTCAGTACAGCTACGCATGAATAAAGAGCCGACAACCTGACATAGGTAAGCAGCTACTGTGCACGGGGGAAGGAATTATTGTGTAATTATTTTTGAAAGTTGTTTTAAATAATGAATTGGGACGCCAGGAAAGAAAAAATGTAATTAAGACAGGAGACCGTGAAAGTAAATATGGTTTGAAGCAAGATTGGGCTTCCAGGAGCTATGTACATTTCGGAAGCAGCTGCCCTTCCCTGAGAAAATGCTCATTTCGGGAGCATCTTCTCTCCCCAGAGATGCTCGCCCAGGGCCCCAGGAAGTCAAGGGCCGCTGCACCAGGCCAGCTCACCAGACGTCACTGTCTCCTGCCTAATGACTGGGCCCACCCTCCTTATTACCCAGACTGATCTGTGAGGGTCGAGAGACTAATTTAATAGGGGAGCTGGTGACCATATGTTTTAAGTCACAAGTTATCTGGACATTACCATCTATAAATTCATGGAAAATGACCTTTAATATCAGTGGCAGGCTGTGATTTCATGCCTCTTCAGCAGGGAGCAGAAACATTAAATTGACAGGGTGGGGATTTCTGTTGACCTCTGGAATAGAAAGGTTGTCAAGTGGAATTACATATAGAGAAAGAAAAAAAATAATCAATCAATTAATCAATTAATCAGCACTTTCTCTAGAATCAGAGTATGTTAGATCTGGAAGGGACCCTGGGAGCACTCACCAAAGGCATTGAGCTGGGAGGTGAGGCAGATGTGCTGACAAAGGGCTGCGGCGGGGTGGAGAAGCAAGGGCCAGGGGATTGTCTGAGTGAGGGGCCCAGGACAGAACTTGGTGCAAACTCCAAGAGACTGGATGAGGGTTTACAGTTCCCTAAGTCCACAGCAACAAGCGACACTTTACTCCAGGGTTCACCAGCTCTGTGCCACTGCCTTCCCACCCTCCTTTTCTTTGCTTTGGCTGCCAGGAAGCTCAGGGTTAATTTTGCTTAACTTCAGTGAGTATGTTGTCTTAGATACTGTACAGATTTATTCGCCCTTCCTTCTACATGGACTTTGATTTCTATTATAATGGCCTCATTATAGACATTTTAAAAAATGATGGACAACCTCAAATCTCTATTTTGGAAGCAGACAGATATACATCTAAATGAAAAAATGTGTAACACACTTCATGGTAAATATCTTTTACTAGTAAAAAAAACTAGAAGAAAAGAAACCTTTACTTCTTTACCTTCCCTTGAGGAACAGGAAAAGGAGGTCTCTGGGAGATGGAGGCCGAGGAAATCCGTGTGCATCCCTGGTGCACCCAGCCTCCTCCAGCAGCGCTGGTATCCACCCCTCCTCACACCCAGCCAGGCATCTACCGAATGCCTGGCACAAGAGCCAGAGGGAGACACGATCCTGGTCTTCAAGAAGCCCTTGGCAAGGGAGGGCCAGAGCAGATGTGATTACTATCACTCAGCTGGGAGAAGCCTGGGAGGGACTTCTAAGGAATCTGGACATGAGGTCATAGCACAGTGGTGCGGCAGGGAAAGTGGACATTTGCTGGGGGAAGGACTGAAGCAAAGGCACAGGAGCTGGAAGCACAAGGTGTATGTGGGGGAGGTGGACTGTCCAGGGCGCCCGGTTGGGAGAGGAAGCTGGAGGCAGGTGGAAGTGTGTTCTGGATGCTCTTGGCTGCCATGGGATGGCACCTCCAAGAGTGTCTAAGGAGAGGTGCCTCAGACCCTCCGGGCAGGGTGGAGCTGGGCGGGGAGAGGCAGGCACAGGCGTGCAGAAGCCTAACTGGAAACGAGAGACACTGGCCGTCAGGCCCCTCACCTCTCATTTTCCTCGCTGGGCTTGCTTGAGAACTGACACTCGATTCCAAAGCATAAGGGCGGCAGAGCTCAGTAGGGACGTGTGGCCCACGAGGCCTCCATTCCCAGGTCAAAAAAACCTCTACTCAGCCAGTGGTGGGCGTGCCTGGCTGTGCCGCCAGACCTCTCCCACATCACGGCGTGGAAGCCACCAGGACCCAGGCCTGAGATGCCAGGGATGGGGGCAGACTAGACTCAGAAGTTCGGGGCTGTATTACTAGTACAATGAACCTTCCACTGACTGCATGTACCATCCACCTGGAGGGAGGCAAAGCCCTGTCCGGGTGAGTGACAGGTTCCACAGCACAGTGTAGTGGCTGAAAACACAGATTCCGCCAGACTGCTTGGGGCCGAGGCCTGGCTCCAGCGGGAGGACCCAGGGCAAGTCGCCCCTGTTTCCACATCTCTGGAGGGCGGGGAATGACAGTATCCACCTTGGAAGGATGTTATGAGAGTTAAATGAATTCATGTGCATTCGGCGTCTAGAATGGGGCCTGGCGCATAGAAAGCACTCTGGAGATGTGGCTGTTATTCAAATTACTACTACTGGGCTTCCTTGGAACACCAGCCCAAGACCCCTCCTCCTCGGAGATTGCTCTTCATCCCCCAAAACCATGGAAGGTCTGCTTCCTGAAATCAGACAGGCCAACCGTGCACTCGAAATGGAAGGGTTTTAACACCAACCTCCAAACCTACTTCCATTTCTGGATCCAAAACTTCTGATTTTCGCTGCTGCTTTGGCAATCTCATGCCTCCACGGGGTACCCCTGCTCCGGATCGACCCTCGTGCATCACATGAAGCACACAGGGGAGGTCTCAACAATCAGCAGTCTAATCACTACATTTTACAAATGGGGAAACTGAGACCTGGGATGGGAAGAAAGTACCAGGGATGAGGTCAGGGGTCCTCTAAATCCTGGACCAGGACTCCTCCTCCTGCCTTTCCCAGACACTTCCTGACATCTCTTTTATCAGACTGTCTAGTTCTTAATCTTCTGGAGGCAGGGGCATCTATTTCAGTCGGGTCTGAGGTGTTAAAATCACACCCAGCACCACAGACCGAACGAGGAGCTGCAGAGGAGTGGCGGGGGGCTGTTCCTAATTAGGCATGCAGCTGAAAATCAGCCAAGTTCCAGGGCACCACATCAAAGGGAAGACAGGGGATGTTCATCCCCATCTGAACTGTTAAAACATTTGCTGGAGAAAGGCCCGACTCCCGACTGAGGTGCTTCAACGGATGTCGGAGTTCAGGTAGCCCTTTGAGGCTGAGGTGGTGGAATGGGGCAGCAGGAGTAGTCCTGCTGCAGGCCAGCAAGGGTGGGGCAGGGAGGCTCGGAGATGGAGCCTGGAGATAAACCCAGCACAACACACGCAGGAGGCCCCACCTCCTCCTCCTCTATCTAGTCTGGTTTCCGGAGCTGTCTAGAAGCCAGGAGGCTGACTAACTGGAGTTCTCTTACCATCTTTTCCAGACCTGCACAGAAACACCCAAGACGCGGAGGATGCGCTTTGCGGACTCAGGGGGCGGGGCACAAGAACAATGGTCATGTTGGAGGGAGCAGAGAGGGCCTGTCGCTGCCCGCTGCCCCTGCCCGCCAGGACCTGCACCACTTGCTCTTTTATGCTCAGGGCGAGGGCGAGGGCAAGGCCCTGGTCTGAGCCAGGGCGCCCAGTTTGGTCCCTTCCCTCGGTCAGCTGCAGTTGATGGGGTCTTCCCTTGAGGCCCTCTGTTGTGTGGCACCAGGGGGCAGACAAGCACGCGCACCTGGTAACCCACATATGCTTCCCTCATGATTTCAAAAGCCACGTGGGCCTCCTCCCAGAGCTCTCAGGCCCTCTCTGCAATAATGGCTGAGTCCTTCAGCCCTGCCTGTCACCCTGCGCTCTTCCAGGGACGGCTTTGGCGTGCCGAGGCCTCGGAGAGGCTGTAGGCCAGAGTTCTGTCGCCATCCCCTGTGGAGACTCACTGAGGCGAACTTGCTGCTCCAGGATCTTGGCTGCTCCTGGGCTCAAAGCAGTGCATAAACAAGTCTCCATTTAGAGCGGCAACTTCCTCAAGAGACAGCTTTCTGACTCCACGTTAACTGCAAGACCCAAATTCACAGGCAATCAAGGAAGCCTGTCTGCTTTTCTTTCTCTAGCATCCACTGAGCCCTTACTGTGCACTAAGGTGGGCCCCAGGCCAAATGCTGAACACTCACAGGGTGTGAGACAAGGCTCCTTCCCGTCCCCCACCAGACCTCATGGTTTAGCAGGAGAATCAGGATGCCAACATCCATAAGCACTGAGTGATGAACAGTTATGAGTTACTGAGCACCTGCCTAGGCCAGGCACAGACCAGGGCATTGGCTGTATATCATTCCTCATCCCCACGGCAGAGAGAGGCAAGGGCTACCGTATCTTACAATGCAGAAACTGAGGCTCAGGTTCAGAGGCCCAGCTGGGACCAACCCAATTCCAACGGGCCCCAAGTACCCTAAACTGGTACAGACAGTGGCAGCTTCGTGGAGACAGAAAGCAAATGCTGTCCCAGGGACTTTGCAAACCTGCAGGGAGATGGCATTTCAAGTCTTAGCGCAAGAAGGCCCCTCAAGGGCCAGGGATCTGCCTGGTCTCACAGACAGTGAATGGTGAGCCCTGGGTAGAGTCAAGGAAAGGACAGACAGGTAAAGATGAGGGGCACCAGGAGAAGGGCAACCCAGGCATGTCAAGCACCAGCAGTCGTGGACAGAGGAAAGCTCGAAGGGTTCTGAGGTAGAGCCACATATTGTGAGCTGCCCTGGGCTCGGTGCTCACGAGGAAGAAGGGACAGGGAGTGGCTAGATAAAGAGACTGGAGCTGGGCTACGGAGGGCCCCTAAACGCCAGGAGGGGTGCATACTTGAAAGGGCAGGAAACTGGAAAAAGTGGATCAGGTGCCCTGAGCAGGTTTGCACTTTTACCCAAAAAGCCTTTTTCAGAAGCTGACAGGAAATACCAGGGTGAGGCAATCAGCTGCTGATGATCTGAGGGTCTGACCCTGCAAACAATTAGGGCTCCGCCCTTTCAAGAAGTGGATAGAGGATGCCCAGTGCTCCAGAAAGACAGACATGCTTCTGCAAACAACCCAAACGCAAGCATTTCCACCAGATGAGGGGCAGAGGCGAGGGTGGCATAGCATTCTCAAGTCAATCCTGAGAGGGGCAGGTTTCCCTTGACCCCTGTGCTGCAGACAGAGGCCAGGGCCCTGCAGGGACCAGCTGGGGCCTCAGCAAATGGAGGCAGACACAAGCCCCATCATCTTACGTCCTCTGGGTGTTGAAGGACAGTACTTATAAAGAGGGCCCGTCACCCCCACCTCCGCCGTGCAATCTTCCAGTCTGCTGGGTGCAGTGAGGTCCCAGCTTCCACAGAGGCCTCCAGCCACACACTAATGTGATAAAGCCACAGGGGACAGACTTTCACGCCAGACCAGTCACGGCTACATCCCTCAGCTGAGCAGTGTCTCCGGCCCATTTTCATGGAACTTCAGAGAGCAAGTCTTGGAAGGGCCATGACCAAACCCAAGCTCCCTCCCCACCTGACTGGTAAGAAATCTGCAGGTCAGGCGAGCTGACCGGTTCATCCTCGGTCTCAAAGGCTGCACTCTTTACAACGCATTCTAAGAATGACTGAGTGCCGGGTGCAGGCTGTGCAGAGGTGCGTGCTGTGTGTGGGGTCTGTGCTAGGTGCACTGCATCTGGCTCCTCGTTTCATTCCCACAAGAGCTCTACCAGGGGGTGCTGCTGACATCCCCATCTTCAAGGCTGTCACAAAGCAAGCCAGTGATGGAGGCAGTCTGGGTCCAAAGTCCATGTTCTGAACTGTGCAACTGTTTACACTGCTTTTCCAAGCCAAGCCGGGGCTCCCTGCACTCCTCTGGGTCCACAATCGCATGAATGAGTTCAGGTCAGCAAGGGAAGCAAGCAGCAGAAGAGCGGAGTCCTGGCTCCACCGTGGCCGAGTGATGCCAGCAGGCCACTTCCTCCCTCTGGTCATTGGTTTGCTCACTAAGAAGGGTACCTGGGTCATCTCAGGGTTTATCTGACTAGGACCACACACAGGTCCCTAAAGTAATCATTGTGGTCAGGCACTTTAAGCAGAAAGCACAGGGCGGGGGCGCCTGGGTGGCTCAGTTAAGCGTCTGCCTTTGGCTCAGGTCATGATCCCAGGGTCCTGGGATGGAGCCCTGTATCAGGCTCCCTGTTCAGTGGGGAGCCTGCTTCTCCCTCTTCCGTCGCACCCCCCACCCCACCACTCCCACTCTCTCTCTTAAAATCTTTAAAAAAAGAAAAGAAAAGAAAGCACAGAGAGGTGTCATGAGGAAGAAGAATGCCCATTAAAGAGGTATTCAAGTGCATCCTCATCTTTAGAGGGGTGGCCAACACAGGCTGCTGGCTCCAGTCCGGTTGGTCCTAAGCAAGGTACAGGGTGCCGGCCTCCCAGGGCAGAGCCAGAGACTTCTTCCAGGCACAACCCTTCCCTCCACCTTTACCTGACAGCCCCCCTCGCCACATGCCAGGTTGGTAGCCAAATTGGTCAAACCTCACCCATACCCATCTGGTGGTGGTGGCAGCCCTGAAGCCAGCCATGGGGGTCACTGCCTCATGCTGAGGGGTGTTGCTGGCATTGTGCCCCGTGCCCGGTGCAGCTGCCTGGCCGGAAGCAACTTGCTGAGATCTGGCAAGCTCTCTGCCTTCGTCAATCTGGAACTGCTTCAAGAGGAACTAATCCCCCTGGGGACTTAGACAACCTCAGCCTTCTGGATGGTGATGATAAGGCGGCCGGCCTGGGACCAGCCTGGCCTCCGCTCACCAACTGTGTGACCCTGGCCAGCTGCCTGATCCATAGG
Organism: Neomonachus schauinslandi; assembly: GCF_002201575.2. Lineage (NCBI taxonomy): Eukaryota > Metazoa > Chordata > Mammalia > Carnivora > Phocidae > Neomonachus > Neomonachus schauinslandi. The sequence goes on from NC_058415.1 coordinate 59,888,954, forward strand.
GGCTAAGATTCCTACAGGTGAGGTGGGAGGGGGTGATGCAGAGATCCTGGAGGCCTTTCTGGCCCCAGAGTCCCTCGGTCTTTTTCTGTAAGCGTGGATGTTCACACATGCTTCTTGTTCCAGTGCTGTGGCTTCAGCATGCCAAGAAGCGGACATAAACGAGAGTACCCATCCTACCAGTGTGTGGGGTCCCTGACCTTGGCATCCTAACTAACTTCCAGCAAACTCCTCCAAAATTCAACCACAATAGGCAATGAGAATCCTGCCACCGTGAGACCAGGAATTTTGGCAGGGATCCCTACCCGGCCCAGGAGTCAACCCAAATTCAATTTAAAAAAAACCAACAGCAAAACTCCCTCCTTCCATATAGCACTTTCTGGCTGTCCAAGCCCTTTGTTATTTGGTTCATATAACCACTGAACTGCAGACAGATCCTGGTAGGCAGAGCCAGAGCCCCCATTTAACAGGGCAAAGGGAGACCCAGGACGGAAGGGACTTGCCAAAGTCAGAGTGAGAAATCAGCATGATTCCCACCTGACTGGTCTTCACAACTTTACTGTCACATCTTTTATTTCTTGGTGTCACAGCACAGCAACCAAGGAGGTGTTTTTTGTTTTGTTTGAAAGAAAAGTGGGCAAGGGGAAGGTGTGTGGGTGCTGCTACACACAAGACTTAGCGACCTGAAAACCGCCACTGTCCAGAATTACTTTCAAGCACTGATTTCCACTGAGCAGCTACTACAGACTACACCATCCATACAGCCATCCCAAGAAGTATTTGGAAAGAAACATCTGCAGAATGAATGTTTTTGTGCTGGGAAGCACAAGAACAGCCCCTCCTCAGGACCCGAAAAAGACGTCCCCAGAGACTCCATACCGTGTTCACACAGGTGCCATCGACACGGAGAACACGAGAGCAAAGGCACCTTGAGATGCTTGGTGGAGACAGCCACCTCACCCCTGCTGCCTCTCCCACCTGGCTCCCTCCGGGGTGCCCAGGCCTGCAACGGCTGCCTCACAGCCCCAAGTCCCAGGTGTCTGCTCAGTTTGGGGCACTATGTGCTGAACCCCCTCAGTGTGCTAGTGGCGGCTCGGCAGCTAAAACGTGCACCCAACCCTCTCGCTAGCACTTGCCTTCAAGAAGCTGGGAAGGGGTCCCTGAGGTCTCTTAGCACTCCCCCCGCCCCTGCCGCTCCGCATCCTCAACGTCAGCAGTCAGCCCAGGGACGCTGACACTCTCTACCATGGTTCTAGCCATTTGCATGCTCGGCTCCCATGCCCGCCCCAGCTGCTGAGGGCCAAGTTCAACTCCAATCCCTCTAGACACATCCCCTGCAATTCCTAGCACAGAATCTGGCTCTGCAGATGCTCTGTAAATACTGCTTGAAGGAACAGAAACAAAGCGCCTTTTGCAAATTCATAATTTAGCACAGAAAAAATTTTTTTTAAAAATATTTGTCCACCTGAGGAAAGGAACGTTATTCATAGACCGGTGGAGGGAGCAGAAACTGGAAATGGCCTTCTCAGAGATAAAATTGGTGGACATAACAAAAATTAAAGATCCCCTGGCTTGAAGTTCCACTTCTGGAAATCGATCCTACAGAAATACCCAGACACTCGTGCAGAAGTATATATACATGGGTGTTTGCTTCAGAATATAAGAACAAAAAACTGGAAATAAGTTAAAAGTCTACAAGTAGGGGAATGATGGAATACACTGTGCCACAGTCACAATAGAAACGCACTCAAAAGAAAGGACGACCTCATGGGGCTCTTGGGTGGTGCAGTTGGTTAGGCATCCAACTCCTGGTTTCAGCTCAGGTCGTGATCTCAGCGTCGTGAGATCGAGCCCCAAGTCCAGCTCCACACTCAGTGTGGCATCTGCTTGAGATTCTCCCTGCCCCTCCCGCTCACGCCCTTTCTCGCTCAAATAAATAAAAAAATAAATATTTAAAAAAGACAAAAACAACGGATGACCTTGGACAAGGTCTGTGACACAGAACAATGTTTAGTAGGAGAGCATTTATGTAGAAAACACGCTTGTAATATGCAGAGATGTGTAGTTCTGGAAGCGAATGGGCGAAGGCCAAACGAATACACAGGTTACTAACAATCTTTGTCTCTGGAGAGAGATTTCACCTTTTACTTCCTCTTTGCCTGTATGCTGAATCTTCTCACACAGAGCACATTATTTTTTTAATGTAATAAAATTTTTTTAATTTAAAGTTTTTAAAAAATTGAAGACATTGAAAAAGGAAGTTTCATGTGCCGATGTGGCACGTGAAACCGTCCTCTTTATTGTTCGTGGTCGTGGGGATGACACTTGTTGAGGTCTGCTTTGCACCGGGAACCGTGCCAGGAGTTTTCCAGGACAGATGAGGAAACGGGGGGCATCGGGATGAGCAGGTAACTCGGGCTGCTCGGGGAGCTGGGATCTGCCACATCTGCTTTCGTCAGAGCCCCTGCACGCGGTCCTTATCACTCGCTCCCTGCTGCTTTCGGGAAGCACCGGCTGTGGGACTCCCTCATCTTCTACTTAACATTCCGGTGGAACAGGCTTTAGATCAACAGCTTCTGCTTTTGTGACTGTTTCTAAACAATTTCCATTTCATGTCATGTTTACACACTTGAAGTTTAGGAAATACAGTTCAGAGGAAGTTCTGTCTCGGTTTTTCACTCTAAGATGTGCGTTTTAATTATAACGTGACCCCCAAACGGAGCCCTGGTCGTCCACGGAGGCACTTGAGTTTTAAAGACGCAGGAAAGATCTGCAGTTACAGTCTGGGCATCACAAAAGATGAAAGTTTCCCAAGACACACAGCTGCGAGAGTAGGTCTGATCGCTTTTTGGGGCCCATGGTTTCACTGCAAAGGGTCCCCACTCTCCCGGGAGTTTGTTATCCATCCTTCTAGGTCACGAGTCAAGGTAATTCCCGTCAACCAATGTTGTGATCAGCGAGCTGTGAATCCGAATCAACCCGATGGGTGATAAGCATACAGTTGCCCTTTGGGGAGGGGGGTGTGCTCAGGGACGAATGGGGTTTACACCTTGATGCCCGGTTACAGAAGTGGTTGCTTCCTGAAAGATGGCTCCTTGCCGAGGGGATCAGAAGGGATTACAAGCAGTACAAGAGTTCTTATCCACAGGATTCCAGGTTCCAACACAAGAAACGTACTTTGGGAAATGGACTGAGAGCTGAGACTCTGGAAATCCCCAGGGCTAGAGGGCACGAGGGAGGAGGACCAGATACGGCAACTAGTTTAACTAGTTCGTTCTTTTACTCCCTCACCCTCCTGAGCACTTGTGTTGCCGGTTGATGGGGAAATGTTGGTCAGTCAACCCTGGTGGCTGCCCTAAAGAAGCTCACAGCCTAAAACACAACCTTTTCAAAGTACTCCTAGCCTAAGAGGCTCATATTTTAGTGGTGAGGCAACAGGGCGCCGTCAAAGGCTTGGGAGACACCAAGTGGTGTGCAGAGGCCCCAGGTCTTTATCTCATGCCTGGGGCTGAGCTAGTCTGGTCTCCCTGGGCCTGTTTCCTCAAGTTTTAAACTGGATTCTCAGTGCTGCCTTGCCACTGCACGCGGGCCAGGGCAGCGTAAATGAAGGAAACTGAGGCAATGTGCTGTAACAACCACAGGTCTTATGGCAAGGGAAGTGGCCGTGAGCCAGAGTCAAATGTTACTGGTTTGAGAATGCAGACAAGGCCTAAGGAGCACCAGAGTATATAAAGGTATGTGTGTGGCTGTGTGTACATTTATGTACGTACACGCATGCACAGAATTACATGCTCACACGTGAGGTGCTCTAGCAGCCTAATGCCGGAGCCCCTCGGACCCACCCCCTTCACTCTGGTCTGCAGGTTTTTCTGTGGAGGTGGGGTGGGGGTGGGTGGGATGCAGGGGCCGGAAGCATTTTTTCTCAGGTGCATACACATGTAGGGAGTCAGGGACACATGGGGTGCGTGACAGGTGAAGCAGCTTTCATAAAGTGATAAGCAGCAAGCCCAGGTCACAAGCAGCTACTCAGGGCTTGCTGAAGATTCTTCCTCTTGCTTTTGCCTACAGTGTGATGAGGCTGAGCACTTGCCTTTTGGATTAGGTTCTGTGACCCAGTGAATGAGAACTGGGGAAGGTGGGGTGGGAAAGGAAGCCTATTTGAGTGTGTACTAAATTGGAAGATAAAGGAAATCACGGGAAGAAAAACAAAGCTAAAAATAAGGCAGTTCCAAATTATTGCTAGACAGAAAATATAACCCCAGCTAGGCGGGAAAACAAAGTGGGACAGAACAGAAAATATCAAGTTCCCGTCTAAAAATAACTGGGAGTCCTAATGCGGACTCACCATTGAGAAATATGGAACTTTTGATATGAGCTTGAGATTGCAGTCTCACTTGGTAGGGAGGGTGGCTGCAGTATGGAATGGAAGGTTCTCTTCCAACTGTGAAGCTGGCGATAGAGAACAGGATCAACCTCCAGAGCATTCCTACCTGCCCGCTCAAAGACCGACAGAAAACTCAGCACCCAAAGGTTTGTCTGAAGCCGAGACCCAGGAGGCAACGGGTCCAACTCAGGCAGGCCGGGGGGCGGGGGGGGGGGTGCGCGCGGGGCGGGTAGGAGCCTGTCTCAAGCTCACTGCTAGCAGACCCCAAGTGGGCCTCTCCTCACTGCTTTCTCATCTGGAAAATGGCCCACTGATCTCAGTTCATTTATTTACGGAATCACCCCCTTTCCATTTTGTTTCTTCATATAAAATGTATTTCCATTTTATACTTCTATATGGTTGTGGCAACCCAATACCACGGAAGAGTACAGTGTCCATGGGATCGGATGGCTACTTCTGACCTGGGTGACCTCAGTGAGTCCTCCAACCCCTCTGGGCCTCCAGCTTCTCAATAGCCAAATGATGTACTTAGACCTCACCAAGTAAGAATAACAAACGAAGAGCACTGTGCAAGCGTCTTCTGCCCGACCCCTCACTCTAGTTTCACACCTTGACCATCTTAGAATAAATGCAAATGTAATGCAAATGACTAACTTCTTACGTTGCCTGAGAACACAGTGTGCTTCAATCCCAGGTACCGAATACATCAGCAACTCTGTATACTGGTATGCACATTCTGGAACCGGACTTGGGAGATTTCACTTCGAGCCTGGCCCTGCCATTTACCAGCTCACACCCTGTGGGGAGTGCCTTGTCCCAGCAGAGCCTTGGCGGCCTCAGCTGTGCGGTGGGGAGAATACTAATACCAACTCCATGGGGCTGTTATAAAATAAAACCAGACAAAGGATATAAAAGAGCCTTGTAAACCATAAAACCCTATGCAGATGTTACAGATTAGAGCAGCATACACATACATGTGCACAGATAGATACAAGACCTGATTTTGAGCTGACATCTGGTATAAATGACTCGCTATTCAATTAGTTTATGTCCACAAGGAGACGTCTCATTTCATTTTTCTTTTGTAGTATCAGTCATATACTGTGCCTTTCACCGAGGCTGAACAAATAGAATCAACTTCCATTTCGCTATTCAATATTTTCAATGTTTGCCCCCCAAAAGGAAGGACCCCGCAATATGTGACAGGGTTCTGAGAAGGCACGATCGGATTCCAGGGTTCAGAAACATGACACGGTTTTTGTACGGCACCTACCACAAACAATTCGCAAAGGCTCTGGGAAAAGGAGTGCCTTTATGTCATGTGTAAACCCCCTAATAACTGGAACTGAAGCTTTCTTCCTGAGCGTTTCATTAAGTAGATCATCTGCTCGCGTTTGGCACTCTCCCACTAGCTGGGAACCTACAAAAACTGATGTGGTATGACAGCTGAGTTGGTGCTGCCAGACAGGCTTCCTTGCTCGGAAACGGGGTGGGGGCGGCAAGAGCCGGGAAGGAGTGGGGGGAGGGCGGCAGCTGTCACGTTACAGCCGCGCCACGCAGACACGCACTTCAGATTTCACTCACGTCCCCCTGACGAGGCACCAGCGACAGGCCGCATGACTGGGGACTCCACACGCTCGTCCTCCTAGTGAGACAAAGAGGCTGTGCCTCCCCAAAGAGGTCCCAGCCTCTCAAGGAATCTCTCGACTCCCCATTAGTGCAAGCTCTCCTCTGGTGTTTAAACCTGTTGGCCTCTGGGCCGGATGTGTCAGCCACCTGCCCCCGCTGCCTGGGAGAAGGCTCTGCTGTGCTGAGTCTCACTACCAACTCAGAGGGGCTGGGGGCTGGCCGCGGTCTGGGAGAAGGCTCCTCCAAAGGCAGCGGTCAGAGTGTGCTCCAAGCCTGAGGCAGGACAGGACCTCAGGGAGCCTGCTGAGGAGATTCCACTCACCAAAGTTCCACTAAAATCTCATTCGTCTCCACTAGAAAGAAGGCTTCCTCGGCCTATCTTGCTTTCCTCGGGGATAATGTCGAGTACAATTAATGGTCAGAATAACAGAGTGGGGGGACAGGGCAGGAGTAGCAGAGAGAAGAGGGGCGCTCAAATCAAGAGGAGAACAAATGTACTGAGAAAACCCACAAGCACAGGCAGGGGCTCTAGTTATACACCGAAAGGGAGCCGGCTAATTTCCTGTCATTCTTATCTACTCTGTGGAGAAGGTCGCTGTTGTCAGGACCCTCAGTTGCACTCCCTTACATCTACCAGAGGGAACAGCTTAAGATCAATTACTCTAAGAGCCAAATCATCATCTTAGGCAGATGTCTTTCAACATCTAATTGGCTCACATCCAACAGTTCTATACAATAGGTCAAATCATTCTGTTTCCTGGGGGGTTTAATTTGCAACTAATTCTCTTTACAGGGTTCACCAGAAAGCTCCTGCTGTTTTAAATACGTACTGGGGTGCTTTATGAAGATTTTTCTTTCTGGTGGACAACCTGAAATGGCTGTTTTGAAAAGTGTCCAAGCTAGAATTGACTGCTGCCATTCTGTGTGCCCAAGGCCAGCCATGGTTTCCCAGTGGGAGCAGACACAGGGTGACCTCCCATCCACAGGCTTGGTTGAGCATCTCGATTTTCAGGAGGCTCTGAAGCCCACCTCTGTCCCAGGTTCTCACCTCTGGTTCTCCTCACAACCTCTGAGCCCTGTTGAGGCTCCCAGGGGAAGCCTGCTCAAGGTGGAGCAGCAGTACGTTGGGACGATGGCCTTGCAGCCTGGCCAGCCCGGGATGGAGGGTCCCTAAACCAGATCCCAAGGCCTGGGTTGTGTGCAGAGTCTGTGATTAATGCATACAGTGTCCTGACTGCATAGCCTTATTTTAAGTACTGCAATAGTTCTTTAATTCAACTAACACCTGGGTGGCTCAGTCGGTTAAGCATCTGCCTTCCGCTCGGGTTGTGATCTCGGGACCCTGGGATCGAGCCCCACGTCAGGCTCCCTGCTCAGTGGGGAGTCTGCTTCTCCCTCTCCCTCTCCCCCACCCCCAGCTCATGCTCTCTTTCTCTCTCTCTCAGATAAATAAAATATTTAAAAAAATAAATAAAACTCTCATCTCTTCAACACTGGCTAGCTCCGCATCCCTTGAATGCTATACAGATTTGGAATCACAAACATCAGCACGTCACTCTGTGCCAGGCCCTGGGCCAAGGGCAGAGTCCTTTCCCCACCCCTCTGACCAGCAATAACCTTTCTTTTCAGCTCCTCCTTTCAATACCAAAGGCCTTCAGGGCTAGGCTTTGCCCCTTTGCTGCCCACTCTAGCAATGATTATTCGTCCAATTCATATGTCAGTTAATCATACGAGGCCTTAAGACATTTCTTTCAGTGCTGGCTTTAACCGCCATGTGACTCTATGTCTCCAACCTCATTACCTGGACTAACTTTCTAACCTGACCTCAGTTTTAGAACAGAGGCTCTATGGAATCCATCTGTGCGCCCCAAGTGGCCCAGCGCTTACATGGTACCAGTGGGGTCTTAATGAGCTCGATGATTTGATTTAGGGAAAAGATAAGTTGATGGATGGGAAGTGGGTGGGGGCCGTTTACAGTTCGAAAACTCCCAACGGTCCCCGGGGTAAAGCTCAAATTCCTTCCAGGGGCTAGCACAGCCCTCCATGAATGGACGGTCAAACAACCTGGCAGCTGCACCCCTCCCCATGTGCCTTGATGCTGCAGGCACGTTGGCTACTTGGGTGGCCCTCTTCACTTCTGGGCATGGCACAAGCTGTCTCCCTCTCCCCCGGCAAGGCCGTTCCCCCTTCTCCCCCTCCCCACCCCCCCAGAGCACCTGCCTCTGGGAAACCTGCTGCTGGGTCCCCAGGGCCACCATGTTGGTGCCCTCCTCCCCGCCTGCTTGTCTTTCAAGACTTAGGTCAAGCCTCAACTCCTGGGAAGCCTTTCCTGCCTTCTCCCTTGGAGCCTACATGATCACGCCATCTCTGGGTGGGGACGTGCACCCAACAAAATGAAGTCTGAGACACTTCGGTGCCTGACCTGGTCCACGGCTGCCTCCCAGGGTCCCGTTTATGTTAGTGCCCTTGGTGCCTGGCACATGGGGGCTGCAAAATGACCACTGAATGGACCAGGCTCTCCTGGAGTACTGCCATGACACCCCCCAAATCATCTATCTTTGTGGCTGACCTGAGAAGCCCCAGCAGTGATGTCCAGCTCCATCCTCCTCTTGTCTAGTGCCCGGAGTCCTGTGCCTTTCACGCCACACACAGAAACAGAGGCATCTCTGCTCCTTCACCCCAAAGCTGATAGTCAGTTTGTCCACAATGGACAGAAGCTTCTCGCTGTGACAAGGGCAAGTGGGAGAACAGACAACAGGGCCTTAGGGACCCCAGGTCACAGCAGGAGACCCTGCTGAGGAACAGAGGGCCCTGAAACAAGGGTGAGGACGAATATGAGCTATGCCTCTTCCTGGCTCATGGTGCCCACTGAATTCAACAAAGCAAGGAGAAACAGCAGGCGGGAAAGCTGTGGGACAGGCACTTCGTATTTTGCTGTGGCAGAGCTTCTTTCCCTTGTAAAGCAACACCCTGCTCACCTGCCTTCTCGTAAAGGGGAAGGCGATGGGGATTTACAGCATTCCTACTGCTCTAAGATCTCAGATTTATAATTCCAAGGCACCACTGACCAGCTAAGAGGGAGGAGGAAGGAGGGAAGAAGGGAAGGCGGGGGGGGGGGGGAAGCACTAGGGACAGGGCCAGACCAGACCATTACCCTGCTGGCCTGAGCTTCCCAACCACGAATAGCTCCATAAACTGTAAACTGTAAACTTCCCAGAACCACAGGTGCCCTAGAGACTCACAACATTTCCCCCCAGAGCAAGACAAACCATCTCTGCATTGCCTGTTTTCAAATTCAGGAGAGCATGTGCTCTGATAGCTTCAACATCATTCCTTTTCTGTGTGTGTGGCTCATTGTTCAGGGACAAACAGGAGATCCAAAAGTCCAACTGCTTAATATGTTTGCAGCCATTAAATCAACTTCAAAGGCAAGGCTAAGGTGGATGCATTTTCATCCCATTTCAACGAGCTCTGCCCAAGTGTCAGGCCCTGTGATGGGCTCTGAGGAACCAACTGACTCAGGCCCTGCCCATGCTGCTGGGGGAGACAGAGGCTGGCTCGGGACTTAGAAGTAAGAACAGGAATGAGAGAGAGAGGGAGGGTAAGTATTCAGTGAGCCGTGGGAGCGAGGAGCTGGGGAAGGCTCCTGGAAGGAGGCGACATTGAGAATTGACACAGAGAGCAGAGAGCTATTGGAGGTGCTGCCTGGTACCCTGGGGCCCCGCGAGGGGGAGATACAGAGGGAGGTGTGGCTTGAGCAAGGCCTAGAAAGTCTGCACTTGGATCTGTGGAACCCAATGAAGGTCTCTGAGCAGGAGAATAATGCAGGCCACGCCTGGGAAAATCATCTGGTGACAATGAGGGGCAGCAATGGCACACGGCCCCTTCCTTGGTCCTTGAACCCCCCATCTGGCTTTGCTCCCCTCTCCGAGAGCCGCCCCCCATGAAGATGAGAGACAGTGGTATACATATGGGGTACTCAGGAGCTCAAGGGCTGCTCCTGTTGATGAGGACAATGCACGTGCAGAATGACAGCTCTTTAAAATACATAAGAAAAAAAAATTTTGTTAAGTAGGCACAGCGAAATTATGCTCCATTTGGAAGCAGTCTTCTGTGGAAAGGCATCCCCCAGGGAGTCTAGTGTGACTTTAGCTCAGAAACAGGTTTCCAGGGTGCTGGGTGGAAGCTGCCAACACCAAGTGTCACGTGCTGTACAGAGGTCTGATTAGAAAGGCACCCAGGGACTTACCCAGACCCAACGGTCAGCACATGAAAGGCTTTTGTTTGTGGGAGTTCCTGTCTCTGAGCCGAGTAGGATCTGTGTGCTTCAGCGTGTCTCATTGCCACTGGAACAGGTTAGCGCTAAAGTCACCTTAGGATCAGGTCAGAGCCTTGACATTAGAAATGGGGACATTGAGGCCCAAGAGGGGAAATGCCGTATCCACGCTCAAATCAGGAATCAATGGATGAGCTGCGATGACCTGCTGAGATCGTGAGATTCTTCCCCATAACCATACCACAGCCTACACCCAGGCTGCTCTGTTTGGCCGTTCAAAGATTTACAAGGTTCTAGCTATAAGATCACAGCTCTGAGAAGCTAACAAGGTGATCTTGCAAAGCTGGGTCCTCACTCCCACACGGCCAGGATGGGGGTTTCTGCTCCTCTCCACAGGCCCAGGTGCTCAGGACGTGCATGGGGAATGTCAAGGAGACACCAGAATGCATGTCCATGCCCCTGCAATGGAGGCAGAAAGAGAATGAGCCAAGAAGTCAGGGAAAAGATGTAGCTGGCAGACCAGACCAGGCATCAGGAATTTAAGGAGACCCTAGGCTAAAGCAGGGCCCCTTAAACCATGAGACCATCTGCCCCATAACCATGGAGTCCTGTATTAAAATGCAGATCCCTAGGCTCCACTGAGAGCCTGTAAGGGGCAGAGCTAGGGACTCGTATTCTCCACATTGCCCACCTACCTCACCCTCGCTTCTCCATATGACTATGGTACAAATGGGTGTTGGAAGGCCCTGCACTCATGGATCTTCAGGGCACCTTGACCTTCACCCTGACTCAGGGTGGCGGACAGGGTGCCAGACCGACACTCCTTAAGTTTTAGAGACTGGCTGGGGTGAGGAGCCTCTGAGAGAGCGGAAGAGGGCAGATGGCAAAGGCAGGTGTCCCCCTGAGCCTCCACACCCCTGCACTGTGTACTCCTGCTCTGAAGCCGAGCAGACCACTCTGCCTGTAACTTGCAGCTAACGTGTACCGTCCATCTGGGGACACAGGCACCACTTGCCTTCCAAACTTTACCCACCATACTCGAGGCCCAGAGTAAGTCAGGGGTACAGCTCACAAAAGGAACCACACACAAAACTGCCCTGTGAGTGTGGAAGCCTGGCTTACGGGGACTAAAGGGGGGTCCCTTACCCTCTCTGAGCCTTCCTCTTCCCGCTGTGGAACAGGGATGGACCGCATGCCAGGCCTACCTCCTGGCGGGGGGTGGGTGGGGGGTGAAAATCAAAGGAGAGCAGATTTACTCAGTGTATCAACGTGAAGACAATATTACTATTACACAGATTTTTTTAAAAAAAAGATTTGTTTGAGAGAGAGAGAGAGAGAGAGTGCATGAGATGGGGGAGGGTCAGAGGGAGAAGCAGGCTCCCCATTGAGCAGGGAGCCGATGCAGGATTCAATCCTGGGACTCTGGGATCATGACCTGAGCCGGAGGCAGACACTTAACTGACTGAGCCACCCAGGTGCCCTATTACAGAGATTTTTGCTCTCCTTACGCATTTTTTTTTAAGCTTCAGGAAAAGGTTTATTCTTTTCTTCCAGTTTTAGAGATCAAGTCAACTCAGAGGTAATTATTTTCCTGCAGTAGGCAAGAAGGCACCTGCGTGGCTCACTGGCTTGCCCATTTCTCCTGGAAAAGAAGCCAGGGGTCCTCAGTAGGCAACTCTGAATGGCCCTTTATAATTCTGAAATCTCAAGTGAGCATGTATGTTTATGTCAGTACTTATAAAGGCAGACAGAACCACCCATGTCAGGAGAGGAGATAATCGTCAAGCACGTTTCCCTGGCAGAGGCACTGTCATGTAATTAAAGATGATAATTATAGCTCTGCGTCTAGTGTCAAACCCAGGGCTCTTTCCAGACACGACTGCGGCTTTCTCGCCCTGTGTTCAAAAACACACAAGGCTCTTTGTGGATGGGGAGAGTCTGCACACAGCTCCACCCTGCAGCCAAGGGTGGCTTCTAGGGGCCAAGCCCTTTGGATGCTTTTACCTGGAAGCCTCATCCAGGAGAGTTGGGCTAGATACGCTCTGAGCTGGGTTCTCTGCAGTCCTCCCTTGCTGGGGACACAGAGGCAACAGGCAATCCCTGACCTGAGAATAGGAAAAAGGACTGGCCAGCTCCAGAGGGTTGTTAGCTCCACTGAACACCACATGCTCACCGGCACACAGGGCTCTCTCTCCCCCAGCATCCACCAAGGACTCAAGCAACTCAACAGGTCCCCACACAGAGCTACTGAAGCCTCTGTAGATAAGAGGACCGCTTCCCATCCATTCTGTGAGTTCTGGAGGGCAGGAGTTTCTGTGACTGTCTTTAATCCCCCCTGAACCCTCCCCAAAAGATCTGGCTCAGAGACTGATGTGGTACAGCAAAACGAGCACTGGACTTGGGTGGGGGGGTGTCACACCCCAGTCCTGCTGCTGGGTGACCTTGGGCAGGCTGCTGCCAGGGTTCTGAGGATGAAATGAGTTAATGTCTAAGAAAGCACCCTGCCATCAGTAAAAGGAAAAGTCAATATCAACTGTAATGACAATAACCCTACACATATAACCGATAGAAGAGGTCCTGAAAAAAATTAGAGAGAGGCCAACTAATCTGACAGCATTAATTAGAAATATACATAGACCGACAGATTTGCTGAAACAAAGATGCTTTCCTCCGACTCTCAAGCCCTGGAAGAGGAAAAAGACATCACTCCCTACAGACCAGAAGGGGCTCTGGTAGCAGAGCGATGGACCCACCTAGATGGGGCTCCCAGAAGGGGATGGAGTGGGGGAAGGGCCTGCTTCATTCTCTCCCATGACTGGACAGAGGTGACAACTCCCACGGGTCTGAGCATGAAAGTCCCAGGTGCATGAAGGAGAGAAGACAAGTGGTTTATAGGTAACAAACTCCCCAGAAGCAAGGGGACACTGGCTGCAGGAGGCCTTGACCAGTTACGGAACCACATGGTGGGGACCAGAGGGAGGCCTGGGCTAGGACTTCCCCTCTCCACTGCTCACCTGGCAGCCCCGGGCAGCCCCCACCACGCCCCCAGGCCTTCTGTTTCTTCATGATAAGACAAGGGGGTGACCACACAGTCCCGGCTCCACAACCCTCCCTCTCTGCAGGAAGATTTCTGGAGAGTGGAAAGGTCTTACCACCTGAGTACAAGCTTTCCAAACAGCGCCACAGGCAGTGTGGGCCACAGTCAGCAGCACCAGCTCCCGGGCCTCTAGGACACGGCATCAAGTCCCCCCACGGAGGCTGTGAGGCCTGAGAGCTTGAGGGAACCAAAGGCAACCCCACCTCAGCGTTAGTCCCAGAGACTCACCACCTCTGCCAATGTTTGGGACCGAGAGCAGGGCATGGGGCTGGGGCCCATAAAGGCAGCCCAGGGCTTTTCATTAGCACCGGGAGCCTTGGGAATTTATAGCAAATCTTGGTCCAGATGAAAACTAATTTCAAGGCTAGGGGGTAAACAGGCTTAGTACATTAATAACAAACAAACCTTTCCTCCTAATCTCTGGGTGTAAATCATGAAAATAAAGGAAACATGGCCTAGTTTCCTCTGAGGCTCCATTCAACAAGGCTCCTTTCCTTGAGCTGGGGCTGGGGCTGGGATGGGGCAGAGGTGGGTGAGCCAACGGTCGAAGCACCTGTCCTGGGGCAAAATTTTCTCAATGATAAGGCCCCCTCAGCACAACACAGGGGCCTCCCTGGGTCCTACTGAGGACAGTCCATCAGCTCTTCCTTCCAGGTCTACCCTTAGATCATGGGGCTAGGCCACCCCCTTTGCCGCCTCTGCTCTTACCACCCCTGCCAGCCCAGTCTCCAGAGGAAGTCTGTTCTAACCTACATCCCCCAACCCAAGCGGACCAGACCATCCCCTCGCCTTTAGCCCCCAGGTACAGGCCTCCATGCCCACACCTGACCTACCTCAAAGACTGACTACCATTACACATCACATGGCCACCTCCCACTAGAATGACCCTCCTGGGGGCAAGGCCCAGGTGGGCTCCAGCTCCCAGCACAGCAGGGCCTCAACAGACGCTAGGCAAAGCTACCTCCTCAGCTTTACCTTGAAGGGCGGGGAGAGGAACTTGGGGTGGGCTGCCCCTTCTCTATTTGACTAGGCTCTGACACGGTCTCCAACCAGTCCCATCCCCTTCCCCCAGTGGTAGCTCAGCATTAACTCTTCCTTAGCAAAGACTCAGCAGAGCAGCTGAGCAAGGGAACTGGAATAAAGCTGTAGAAGAGGCCGAGGAAGCTGGGGCTGGAATGAGGTGGAGTGGTGGGGAGGCTGTCACCCACTGGCTGTTTTTCAGTTTGGCTGGATTGTGAAGTTGCTGCTAGTGTGGTCCCTTGTCCCACTTCAGGGTTCTGCTTTTTGTTACTGGGGAGGGCAGGACTGGCCCCCATGGATCTAGCCCATCTGACCCCACAGCTGCCTATCCCTGTCACCACCATGCTCAGATCCACAGAGTTCCCTCAGCCTGTGATCCTCCTCCTACCCCAATGACCGCCTGACCTGCTCCTGCTTGGCTTTCAGAACACAGTTCCCAGGATGCCAGAAATCCTCCCTCATGACCAGAGCAGTTGCTCGAGGCTCTACTCCTGCTTTCTCATCAATGAAATGGAAACAAGTCCTACAAATGGCCTCCTCTGGGCCTCAGGGAAGTGGAGGACAGGTGCTATGAAGGCAGGGTTCCTGAATGAACGCGAACTGGGCTGGTTCTGGTTGGAGTTGCAGGAGTGTGAGGAAACAGGGCAGGAGAGGACAGAAGCATGCAGAAGAACTTCAAAGGAAGGTGACCCTGAGCTGGCAGGCCAGGTGGGTTTTAGAAGGGAAAGGCAGAACGTGAGCAAAGATACGGGGATGGAGCCAAGTGAGGAAGACATCAACAGGAGAAACTCTCCCCGTGACCCCACTATGTGCCACGATTGTTGGCTGGGAAAGCCAGGTGGGGTCAGGGCAGAGGCTGTTCCAGCTTTGGCAGGCAAGATGCTAGTCTGAAGAAAGGCCTGGTGAAAGCTGAGGATGAGCAGGGCTCAGGCACTCGGCTAGAAGGGGACAGGAAGGGGAAGGTGGCGACTCCGGGGGCCACAGGAGGGCAGTGAGGACAGTGTCAAGACTTGAAAGGACCCCCAGGCTGGTAACGGGATGCTAGAGACGGTGGCTTCATGGAGAGCTCAGTGGTTGGGGCTCAGGGACATGAGTGTCAGGTGCCAGTCCCTTCATGGGGACTCAAGGTGACAGGTGTGAACCTACAGAGGCACAGGCCAGCGGGCGTGAGGCCAGGACCCAAGGGAGGAACATGTGGAGTTGCTGGCAAGGACGGAGAGGTGAGCAGGCTAGGGAGACAATGAGACCCAGTTCAAGTCCCTGAGAGCCTTTAATCTTCAGGGAAGAGTTTACGATCATTTGCACAACACTCCACCAGAACCAGCAAGTTCTGACCTGGGGACATTCTTTGCTGGAAAGGTCCGGGCCAATATCTCAAACACTGGGCGCCGACAGTCTGGGGGCAAGAGTTCTAAGCCCTGTGGTCCTTGCCCTCCAGGGGCCCCCAGTCTGGCAGATGAATGATGCCGCCGCACAGTTTAAGTGCTGTATCAGCGTGATTGTACAAAGAGTGATCGTGGCAGCTAAAACAGGGAGGACCCACAACGAAGCGTGGGCCCCGGGAGATGACCTTTTTCCAGTGCATCATTTTTTAGGTTGCCAGGTATAATTACAAGCCCGGGTTCTGGAAGGCAGAGAAGTGGCATTTTCTTTATTTATGCTCATGCTGCCTGTTTGGGGAAAGAACCTGAGGCAGTATACCACATTAAAACACCTGGACCAAGCCAGGTGAAAGAAGCTGAAAGGCAGGGCTACGGGGGAGGGCGGGTACTAAACCTGCTGATCCTCCGCATCCCTCCCTCACACAGCCAGGCAGAGGCCCTGCAGGGAGAGGGGTTGCTCAGAATGGGGCACAGTTCCAATCTGCATCCATGACTCAGCTTTCTCATTTGCAAAATGGAAATAATCACACAGTTTCCTCCCAGAGCCTTAGGGAGATTCTTGGCATAATCTACAAAAGGTGCCCTTAAACACAGCCCTCTGTCATCTCTATAAGCTTCCAGAAAGCCGGCCTGAGCCCAAGTTAGAGGAGGGTACTAATTAATCAGCCAAATAATAGGGTGTGGGGCAAATCACTGAATCTCCTTCTTCAAGACTGCTGGAGGGACAGGAACCAGGGCTGGTGGTCTCCTTGGACAGCCCTTGCCAACCAGCTCCTCTCCTCAGGCCACTGGAGCACTTCAGGGCCCCTCTCTGACCTGACTCCGGGACCTCTTGAATACCTGAATGCACAAGTACCCACATCTGAATGCACCGACTTCTCCCCAAGAACTGTCCTCCCCCTTCTGGGGTAACCGACTCTCTCATCACTCACCAGGATCCCGGCCCCTCCCTTACCCACTGCACCCCAATGGCTGGCAAGCTCTTTCACTCCACCCCTTGGCCTAGATGACTGTTGTAGCCACCCAACCACAGAACCAGTCCCTCTGCCTCTTGCTTGTCTCGGCTCTAATCCACCCTATGCACCCAGGGAGGGATGACTTCCTGAACAACTTCCTAATGCTTTTACACCTCTGCTCAGGAACAGGCAAGTGCTTCCCTACAGCCTCCACAGTCTGCCCCACACACGGGGTGCTGCTGGGGGAAAGGGTGCCAGGAGCTTGGCTGCCGACCCACATGAGTCTCCCTGAATCCATTTCTGGACAGGCATTACCAACAGTTTCTGTGCCTTCAGATCTTTTAATGTCTCTCTGGGATTCTGAAAGGCAAAGGGCAGGGGTGGGGAGGTAAGCTCCTCTATTTCAGGTTCCTTCTCCTTTTTTTCTTCCTGTGGGAGAATGTTGGCTTTTTTCTGAGCTTCCAGGAAAGAAAAGGGGTTATGGGCTACTTTCCTGGGGGGTCTGGGCCCTCGTTGCCAAGCCCCCAGGAGGATATTAGGGGCCCTCACACCTATGAGGGTGGGTGCCAGCAGCACAGGACGACACTCACTGCTCTGGAAAAATCCACGGCAACCCCTAGAGTCCTTGCCTGCACCAAAGCCAGTAAGAGAGGAATACAGTTGCGAGCCATTGGGCCAAAGCAGAGCCCCTCATCCATGGAGACCATCCTGCCTCCTGAAGGTGGCCAGGGCGCTGGGGACAATCTCCACTCTGCTCTTGACTTTGAGCAAGCCTCTAACTTCTAGGCCTCAGTAACCTACCGCTGCTGTGACCAGAGGCAGCAGTGCCTTAGAAACAGACCTTCCCATACCAGCCATTTCCAGAAATGAGTTTATGGGAATTACAATTTGCTAACACTTCCCCCTTGATTCTCAAGTGTAAGCTTCATGAAAACAGGGACTTTGTTTTGTTCACAACCCCTAGAACACAGAACATGTACCCAGAAACACATAGCAGATGTCCACAAACACCCATTCAATGATTAAATGCATCACACCTTGTTCACTAAGGGCCTGTGACTTCATGCAAGTGATTCTTGGCAAAATGGGAAAAGTTGTTAACAGCGAGTAGTTTTTTACTGTTTGTTCCTTTTCTTTTCTTTATATATTCTTTATTCTCCATATAGACTTTTATTCCTACACTCAGTCATTCTGTTGTTGAATATTTACTGGGCCCAGAGGAGATATGAAGATGGGTGAGACCCAGTCCTTTCTTCCAAGGAGCTCTCAGGCCAGGGAGGGAGGTGGGGAGAAGAGGCACTACCAGACACCCCCATGCAGTCCCCCAGCATGGAGACAGAGTTGGTCTCTAACACAGAGCAGTGCCTGACTCCCACCCAAAGGCCAAATGAGCTCCCTTCCCAACTCCCCACCCATTTGGCAACTGGTTAAACTCAGACTTTCCAGATCTGGCAATCTTCCGAGGAGGGTGGGAGTTCCCTGGGATCCTGAGGGGGCCCCAGCATGTCTGTACACCAGCCCTGGGCCCCTGGCATTGATGAATACACTCATGCACTCAACAACTATTTACTGAGCACCAACTCTGTGCCAGGTACTACTTTAGGCGCTTAGGTTCCAGCAGGGAGCAATGTTTTGCCCTTGTTAAACCCACATCTTAGTGGTAGAGAGACTATAAACAAGATAAAGGATAAGTAAAATACAGAGTGTGCTAAATAGCGACCAGTGTTAAGGAACAAAATTAAACAGGGAAAGGGGGTGGGAAGTGTTGAGGATGGGTTGAAATTTAAGACAAGTGGCCAGGGAAGGACTTGGTGGAATGCCATTTTGAGTCAAGACCTTAAGCGTGGCCTTGCTCAATGCCACTGCTCGGTGCCGTCTACACTGGTCTTCGGGAGACAGTACTACCCCTTCCTCTGTCTCCCAGCAGGGACACTCCTCTTTGCCTGTTTTATACTACAGACATCAGTCCTTGTCAACCTCCCCCACATGACAGGGGGCACCAGGGACCAATGTCTGGCACACAGCAGGTGTGCTGTCAGTAACTGTTAGCTTTCTGAGGCCTGTACCAGTCCTGTTGCCGATTTTCCTAAAAAGGTGGGCAAGCTGAGTGTGTGTGTTCTGGGCGCGGGGGTGGGGGGGGGGGGGGGCGGTCAAAGGGAGAGGTGCGTGTGGAGTGAGAGAATAGGGAAGGGGCCCAATGGTCACCATGGAAACCCAGGCTTCAGGGTCCTCGATTCCCGCTCCCCACTGGGAAGCTCTGCAGGTGAGCACCACTGGGCTGGGTGTGTGAGCCCTGCTGTTTCTCAAGAACAGGAAAGTCATCGGGTGACTAATACAAAATCTATTTACACTTGATTATCTCCTTCCTGTCCAGTAGGTAAGTCATTCTGGTAAATGATAGACCAGCTAGGGAACTCTGCACAATCCATGACAAGCCAGGCGAGAGGGTGGAAGGGCAGGTTTCAAAACATTTCAAAACAAGGCCCAGAAGCCCTAGGTTAGAAGTCGGGAGACCCATTCTGTAGCTTGCTGATGTGTGACCTTGACCAGCTCGAGCTCCTCTGGGCCTCAAGCAGGAAAATGATTCTGGGTGGGAAAAAGGACTGCTCTTCAAGGACAGTTCTTTCCTGACAACTCTCAACTCTGGGAGAGCTGCTGCAACCACCAGGGCAGGCTGAAGCCTGAGACAGCATGGGGAGAGGGCAGAAGGGCTGGGGGTGGGGGAGTGAAGGGCCTGCAGAAGGTGAGAGGCAGGTGGGTGGGCGGGAGTAATTGTTTGGGGAGCAGAGCTGTGCAGAGCAGGCTAGGCGAAGAAGAGACAAGTGCATGGACATTCTGGGAGCAGAGTCCACAGGTACTGCAGAGCTGGGAAGGGCCTAGACTCAGGGGCCCAGCAGAAAGGCCCTTTACTTTCACAGCTATCAGGAGGAGAGGGAGAACAGTGCTGCCTGGAATCAGGGGGGCAGAGATGACGTCAAACACATGAGGAAGGTGGAAATCTGAGGTAAGGTAGCCAGAATCGGCCTCTCTGACACCAATCAAAACTCAAAAGCCCCCTTCTCTGAGGAGTGTTTGCGGGTCTTTCAGAGTACAGACCTGTAGCTCCCAGCCCTGTCTGTCCTGAGAGTAGAGAGGACAGCATGCATGTTCCTGGGAGGCTGCTAGCACCAGCTCTTCCTCCCATCTGGCAAGGCCTGGGCTGGTGCCACATGGAAGTAATGGGAGTGGGGTGAGAGGACGTACAGTTCTGACCAGGATGGAGAAGCCCAATATGACCACAGCAGCAGGGAATCGAAGGGTTTACAAAGGCCCTCATGGCACCCAGGGAAGGCAGGCACCCAGGGAAGAAGGCAAAATCTGATTTTTCAGAGGAGGTAATGGAAGCCCAGAGAAGGGAAGCAACCTGCCTCAGGTCACACAGCAGACCAGGGCAGAGGCAGACCCCATTGCCCACCTCCTTCCTCCGGAAAACAGGTCACAGCTGGAACACAGAGACTTGAACATGGTACATACCCCCATTCTCAGAAAGCACACTGCCACTAGAAGAGGCTGTACCAGAGGATGAGAAGATACGGAAGGCTATCCCCACCTTGCCTTTAAAATCCGTGACTGGTTTTACCTGGACGTACCTGCTAGCACATAGGAGAAGAAAGAGGAGCAGGCAAGCTGTGAGCAAGGAAAATGGCCATGTCAAGGCGGCAGGGTTCTGTGTGAAATGGCTTTCTTTTAAATTCCTCTTATTATGCTATAAAGTTGATTTAATAATAAAAACATGCTAAAGACTTTTTAATGTGTAATTGCTTATAATAATAAAAATTATGGGAAAATGCTTTCAATTAATGTTTATGTGATTCATCCTGTGAAATGATACGTTGCACATTTTATAAAGGATGATGGGGGAATCATACCTAAAAGGGGGGCCTAAGTGAGTGTACAATCCCCAGTTATTTCTGCAGACCCTCTGGGAGTACAGGACAGATGTATGTGTTTTATTTGCAGCTAAGAGCATTACTTTTGCCACTTACTTAACCTTTCTGAGACTCAGCAGACTTGTCTGTAAAATGGGGATGACAGAAGTACCTCTACCTTACAGGCTCCTTATGAGGAGTAAATGAGCTAATCACGGTTGCGTCCTTGGAGCAGTGCCTGGCACCCAGACCTTCCATACAGATGAATGACCACCATCCCAGTCGCCACCCCTGCCTTGGGTACCTCTGAGAGCGCCTGGGCTGAAGGCCTGGGGAGAAAGGGTCCCGGTTGAAAAATATTCTGTGCCTTTAGGTCCACTAGGGCCTCATGATCCAATCAGTCTTTACAAGCTGTTGTCCCATGTGGTTTTTCAATCATTATCCTATCAAAAGCCTCATTTCCTGCCACTCCTCTCCAGCAGAAAGAACCCACACCTCCATATGCCTTTGCTCTGGCCCTTCCCTCTGCCTGGGCTGCCAGCCCCGGCTCTCATCACCACCACCTACCACCTCTCCCCCCACCCACCTCACATAGAAGCCCTCGTCCCTCCTCCGAGCTCCTGGAGATTCACCCACTCATCTCCTCCATGCACCCACCACTGACCACCCGGGTCCAGGCCCGGCTCCTTGCTTCATGGATGGGTGGAGGCGGTGGCAATATCTACCTAGGTGACAAGGTCAAGTCCTCGGCACAATAGGGTGGGGCAAGGGCTCCAGGCTGGACGACCAAGTGCACTGCAGAGGGCCTGATTTCCACCTGCCCCACTGTCCTGCTGCTTTGGCCGCCCACCTCCAGGTGCGCAGGGGCCCCTACAGAGAACAGCCAGAGAACTCAACAGCACAGAACGCCCCAGTAACAATCTCCCGCACACATGCAAAGCTGTTCTTCCACCCAAGACTTACATCAGTGTTGCGTGCCCTATTTTACAAAGAGGATGCTGTGGCCCTCAAGAGGCTAAGCAAAAGTCAGCCTGACTGGGAGCCCAGAGCCCTTCTCACCAAATCAGCAGCTTCCAAGCACCTCCGGCCCTCAAACCTGAGATGAAGACTCAGGGAAGAGGGTAAGAATGGGCTGTGAGGTAGGGCTTTGGAGGGAGGGTTAACCTGGGGACACGAAAGACACTAGAAGCCCTCTGATTCTTCCGCTTCAATTGACACAGGAGGAATCTGAGGCCCAGGTAGTGTGGAAAAGGCCAAGGCCAGAATGTGACCTCAAGGGAGGGGCCAAGTAAGATGAAAAGGGGAACTAGGGCTGAACCATTAGCACAAGCCAGGCTGGTCTCAGAAGGGAAGCTGCCAGCCCCAACCAGATCCTCTCCTATTCAAAGCTGGTCTCAGGTACTCCCTTTTGTGGGGCTGGTCTTGGGTGTCTAATGATGACACAATGCACAGTGACTAAACTTCAGAGGTGGCTTGAGCCAACCACCCATGTGTAACCTAACTACCTTTGTCATTTCCTAATGCAGGCTGTCTTGCCTTGGCTTGGATACCTAGGGATGGGCAACACATGGCCTCATGGGCCAGCTTCATATTTAATCAGTGGGTTAAAAAAACATCTCAGGGATGCCTGGGTGGCTCAGTCTGTTAAGCGTCTGCCTTTGGCTCAGGTCATGATCCCAGGGTCCTGGGATTGAGTCCCGCATCGGGCTCCCTGCTCAGCAGGGAGTCTGCTTCTCCCTCTGTTCCTCTTTCTGACCCTTCCTCTCCTCCCCTTGCTCCTGCTCTAAGATAAATAAAATCTTTGAAAAAATAAAAAAATAAAAAGCATCTCTAAAGGATTATGACTTTTTTGAGCCCCTGTTTCTCTACCTATAAAATGGAAAGCTTGAACTGGGTCGCTAGCTTCCCCACTGGATTCCGTAGAGCCCTGGGGTTTTCAGGAGCTACTCTGAAGCTACTTTTGGGATGAGAGAGGCAATGGGGGCAGAGAATGAGGTCCAGGCAATCCTTGGGCATCTGGGTTGTGAGGTTCTATGGACAGCTATACCTCCATCTTGGAGCCAGAACCTAATTCCTATGGGTGACACAAATGGGAGTCTGTAGAGAGGGAAACTGAGGCAGACAGAGGGAAGAGATGAGAGGAGCCCCTGAGAAAATGGGTACGCTTCTCCCCACCCTCCTTTGTAGCCACAGCCTATGGGGCTGGGCTGAGTTCTCTGTTCACAAAAGCACACCTCCCCAAGCACTCCCTCTACGCCCCACCTGCTGCATGGAACCAAGGACACAAGAACAAAACCTTATTAGTTAATCACAGACCAGGTCAGCCACCCGGGGCGGGGGCGGGGAGGGGGGAGGCAGTCTGAAAATCAAGCTGGGGCACCCCAGGGCTCAGTGCAGAAACACCACCTTGGCAATCAGCCCCACAATTCACGACCCAGCTCGGTTGCCTTGGGCTACTTACTTCTCTGTGCCTTAGTTTCTGCATCAGTAAAAAGGCACTACACTTTAAAGGGTGATGGTGAGGATACAAAAAGAATTCACATCAAGTGCTGCCAACGGGTGCGGGAGCCTATCAGTGGCCCCCACTGCTGTTGCTGTCATTACTGACCCACCATGCCACACGTAGGGAAAAACAGAGGCACGAACTATGCTGCGCAAGGTCACACAGCCAGTTTGCAGCCCAAAGTAGCTAGAATTATGACCAACTGCCTGCCCTAAGGCTACTGCTTTGTAAGGGGAACTGAGGCCCAGGATCATTCAGGTGGCAAGTGGCCATCTCAGATCTGCTTGACTCCAGCCTGGGCCCCTTCCGCACCATACACAGAGGCATGCCATCTCGGGCAGAGGGCATGCTCTTCCCAGCAGGGTTATTCTTATCTACCAAAGATGCCTGCCCTGTTCCTAGAAGTTACGTGCACACATAAATGTTACGGCATCAAATAAAGGTCACCCTAAAGATGGAACGTAACTTGTTCTGTGCCACCCCCGTGCTCCACTGCCCCCCTTCTCCCCGAGGACCTTCATGGCAGCTCAGTGAGCTGCTTCCTGGAACATTTACACGGCGCTGGCTCATCCCAGCCCCCCAGTCCTGCCATCAGTCACCGGAGTGACGTTACACACAAAGAATTTTGAGTCAAAGGGAGCTGTAGTGAGGTCGTTACAGCCAGAAAATGTTCTGTTTAACCACCTATTTCCTGAGAAACAGAAAATGTGAGTAAATTTGAACATAGCCTCTAAGCTCAGAAGAAAGTCCAGAACAGCAAATGTAAGGATGCCTCTTTGGAGACAGAATGCATGAGATCTTAACAGATCTCTATTTAAATCAATCTGCCCTGCCTTGGACCTGGCCACTGTGGGTGTGTCTCATTAAAAAGTCAAAGTCCCACAGGACAGTTCTATCCAGCTAAGTGGCTAATCAGCTACTCAACACTGAGGTCCATGGCAGCACCCAGGAGGAACCAGCTGCATTCTGAAGACACCAGGTGGTGTCCACAAAATCTGGGTTCCCAGAGGTCCCCTTCCCCCCTGGTCCCACGTTCTGCAGATGCAGGTCTGAGCCCCTCACTTCTACTTGTGTGACCCCAGAAGTGACTTGTCCTGTTTCTCTCACGTGGAAAATGAGACACCACTTCCTTTGCAGGGACATGGTGAGGCTTAAAAAGTATGTCTGTTAAAGGGCCCAGTACAGAGCCTGGAACCTGGCAAGAGCTCCAGCCTCAGATGGCTCCTGCCATTTCCTCATGTCCCGGATCCCCCAGCGTCAAGCACAAACATACACTTCCCCCGGTGCCCCACCCCACAGACTGCCCTGCCAGGCACAGGCCACCTTGCCTTTCTGCCAACTTACTATGTGTCTTCAGGGAAGTCCCTCTCCCTCCATAGACTCAGTTTCCCCATCTATCACACAAGGCTGTTGGGTTTGAATGACCTTGAAGATCCTTTGCTGCCTGACGTCTGAACGTGCCAGAGGGCCCCAAAGGCACTCTTGTAACCACCAGTCCTTTAACCCCAGGCCAACACCTGCCGACTGCAAGACTGGATGGGCAGGGCCCCGGGCTGGCACCCCCCAGCGCTCCCACAGAGCTGATGTTTCACCAAGCCTGGCAGAGGTGATGGGATGTGGCAGCGAGGCTGGGTGTCACTACAGTCCTGAGGTGAAGAACATCCCACCAGCAGACTTGCTTCCCTAAGTCACTGGAGGAGCACTGACCCCAGCCCCAGCTCTCTGCCTCTTGCTGCCCACAGAGGCCACTCTGCCAGGAGAGATCAGGAGAGAGCATGAGGCCCTACAGAAGTCTGGCCTCATCGCTCCCTGCCTCGGCCCCTTACAAAGTGGCCAAGCGTTCTGGAGGCCACACTGGTGGTCAGACAATCAACCTCCAGGAACAGGAGAGCACAAGGCAGAGTCCTAGAGGCAGGGCCTGAATGTGTACCCATATCCTTCAGGAAGTGTCCTATGAGGTCTCTGTAGCCCCATGAGCTAGCACTTAGCACGGGCCCAACATACACTAAGCACTCAGTCAATCTTGCTTCCTTTCTTCTAATTCAAGATGAATCAAGAGAATGTACTCAAAGACATGAACACCAAGTGAAGAGTAAAAGGGCCACAGAAAGTGGCATCTGTACCCCAAGTCCCAAGACACACAGGGCACCAATTCACTAAGCCTCAAAATTCAGAGGGGCTCCCAATCTACTCTTGGCCACCTTCCTGCACTCTAGACCCATGTGGTGCTCCTGTTCATGTGCCTGTCTTGTGTGGGGTCAGAGGGGACCAACCCACACGACTGTTCTTCTGTCTCTGGACTGTCCTCCTGAGTCAGGAGGACCCACATGGGTGGTTTCTCCCCACTGCCCTGCTCATGCCCAGGGTCTGTCTGAGATGGCAGATAACCTAATAACCATTCACTCCTTAAAGATGCTCCAGGCATTATCCTGATGAAAACAGACCCTCAGGATACTACACGCACGGCCACTTTCTTCTGGATCCCATACAATTGCTTGGACAAGGTTTTGTCGTTAGGGGCCAATAGGAAAACGGCCACAGGGGTAAAGTCTCTGTATTTTCTGTAAACCTGCCCCATAGTCCAAGGGACTTTACACTGCTTCCAGCCACTTGCCAAAGATTTCCTGGTAAGGGGCGAGGGATAATTCTGTCCCCAGGGATCTAACCCACCTCCTTCTACTAGATACTGAAAGCAAGGTGACCCTGCATGCTTCTTTTATTGCCCTGGCTGCTAGGAAGCTCCAGGGAAGTTTTCTATATCAAATACTGTATTCTTCTTCAGTAGAAATTCCCCATGTTTTTTTTGGGGGGGGTGTGACTTGGTTAACTGTACTTGGTACCGTGTACATGGACTTCCACTGTGCACTTCCAGGTACTTCCTGATGTAGGTGAAACATGAACTGGTGAACTGCGGTGAAGATTCAACACAGCACTGCCCTCCAAGCACCACGATGAAAGCACAAACCTTCCCCTGCTGATGCTGGCTGGGGACCACCCAAGAGTGTCCCCTCTGCCTCCCTGCTGAGTTGCGAGTCTGCTTACCTGTCATGATCCTCTGGGCCTCGTAGGGCTCCATGTAACCAGCACTCTCTCCCTTTCCTGCTTTGCCCCTGAGATCATTCTTGGCATCAAAGGGATCCGAATAGTCATCAGCGATGGTCACCTGCAAGGAGCAAGACGGCAGGAGTATGAGTCCACCTCTGGCTTTCTGCTTCACTTCTTTCACAGCCAGGCTTCGCTCCAACAAACAGAAATGGAGCCTGCATCATACCAGCAAGGAGCAGGGGTTGGAGACAGGAAACAGAGCTGGTGCCCTTCCTTGGGGAGCTCCCATTCTCGGAGGAGTAACAGAGAGACCCACACCGGCAGAGCTCCTTGCCTCTGAGCCTATGCCTGCAGCCTGGCTGCTCCAGGCACAGCCCTGTGAGAACAGAAGGGCATCTGGGTAGAGAAGCACAAAGGCAAGAACCTGGAGGGTGTCTTTGGGGAATGTGAGTTGCTCAATTTAAAGGAATGGAAATGGGGGAAAGTTGGAAATGAGATAGCAGAAAGCCTAGAGATGCTGACAGGCTCCTGGTGCTGGCTGAGTCCTACTAGTCTGTCTAGAGATAATTATGTTCAGCGTTCCATCTTCCCTGAATCTGGAACACAAGCATGCCTTGGGTAATCGGACAACAATTTGGTGAGATCAGCGCACTGCAAACATGACCATGGCTGCAGGCAGACCCAATGAAAACACAAAAGCAGCTCAGGGAAGGATAGACTGCCATGGCCAGAAAGGGCCTTCTATAACAGATGGGGAAACTGAGTTCCAGAGAGAGAAGGGGCTTGACTAAGACCCTCAGGCAGATCCTCTGCCTCCCAGGGTCATTCTCCTGGCCTCCTCACTTGTCCATATTTAAGAATACAGCAAAGTCCCATGGCAAACAGACAGGGTCACCTCGGGGTAGGCAGTCAGGGCAGCGAGGGGAGTCCTAGGACTATGCCAGAATCTGAGATTTGAACGTTGCAGAGACTAAGTTCCACATTTTCCCTGGAGGAGGATAAAAATTCTTGGGCTAAGAGTAAACATGGCAGTTTTTCCTACCATTTCTTACTTCCTAAGCTTCATGAAGGGCACACTGACCAGTGGGGATAGGACAGGAACCCATCCAACCCGTTCCCTGCCACAACACCCTAGCTCCACTGCAAACTCGCTGTGACCTCTGTTGAGTTCTTTGCCCCCTTGGTCACATCTGGCAAAGGGCAAGTCCTCAGCCTCTCAGCCTGGGCCACCCAGCTGCCTCTCTTGGGAGGGGATAGGTTAGCATTTCTCTCAACCCTTGGGGTTACATGAATTGTTATTTAAATTGTAGGTTTAATTAGAAACCACAGGAGCCTCCGCTCTCTCCCAGATCCTGGAATGTAAGGCATTTGAGGGGCCTATAAACCCAGGGGAAGGGAAAATCCCCCTTTGTCTGCCTGGTAAATGGCAGCTTGTGGCAGCAGCCCTGGCAGGGTGAGCAAATGACCTTCAGCTGCCTGGAATGTGATGCCCACGGAGGGACAGCGGGCAGGAGCCCCGTCACGGGAGTGTGGCCGGGGGTTGATGGGAGGCGTGGCACAAGCCGCCACCGCTCCCCAAACAAGAGCAAGCTTATCAGTGAACGACCCGGGGCCAGAGCGCCCGCCACCGCCTGCCACTGCTTCATCACGGCTGTGGGTCAGGCTCGGAGTCCCAGAGGGGACACTTCCAGATGCTGACATTGTCATCGTGGCCTTTCTGAGACTCACTGAGCTCAAATGACACCAGGCAGGGGAAAGATGGGGGTAGGGGGGCACTGGGTCTGGCAATGTCTTTCATTTGATATTTCTACTCTACCATTTGCGGAACACATTAGGGAGCAAATTATACACGTGAACCACCATCAGAAGAGCGCAGAGGCTGATCTGATCTAGGGTTTTGTGTCTCAGAGCTCAAGGAACCAGAAGTCCAAATGGAGAAAATGACGAGCCCACTAGAGATGACCTCTACTCTCATTTCTCTCATCCTGGATTTCCTTACACTCTCTTTTCAACACGAACGGCTTCCGTCTATTTTAGGAAGGGAGCAAATATTTCTCCAAGAAAAGCAAATCATTTTGGGGGGATTAGCTGAGGAAGGGGAGGACAGGGGAGGGAGTGGGCTGCAGTCTCCATAATCTAGAAATCAACATTCCAGCTCCTCTCGGAAGTGCTCTGTAATTTGCAAACAGGGAAGGCTTGCAGGATATAAACCAAATCTTTGTTCGCCCTGGGACAGGAGCTCTGGGAGGCCTTCGGTTCAGCAGACACTATCTGTATTTTCTAATTAAAATGAGATCTGAGCTCAGGTTGTCAAGGGGGACCCCAGCTGCCTGCCCTGCTTACTTCCGTTTCAATAAGAATTTACAAATCCTAAAACCAGGAAAAGCCCTTGGTCCCTGCTGACATATGGTTCCAGTTATACCTGCTGACAGTTGAAAATCCTTCCATTAAAAAAAAAAAAAGCTTACAATTCTGTTAGTTTAAGAAGCAAATCGGAAGGTTCCTAAAATGTATATTTAATCAATTTGCTTTCTAGCTTCAAAGTGAGGTTGGTGGAGGGGAGGGAATTTGAGGTTTGAGCAACCTGAAACTTGGCAAACACTCACTGAGCTGTCTGACCTTTCCGCAAAATCATGTCCTGGTTTTTGGAGTAAAAGTTTAACCAGGTCCTAAGAGAGTGGAGCAGGCAGTTAACCAGAGCGCCGAGCGGCTTGCCACAGGCCCCAGCCACCAGCACTGGGCAGTGTGACTACTGTCCAAGCTGCCCAGGGCTCACTGCAAGTCAGGAGGGCCGGCAGGGGGCTTGAGTGGAGGCTGCTGATTTTCTGAGTTAAAAGAAAGGGAATGAGTTTCCCCAGATGTGGGTTTGGGTTCCTGCGGGGGCTGACTCCGCTGTACTTTAAAATGCCCTCCAATCTAACTGAACAATTC
Organism: Neomonachus schauinslandi; assembly: GCF_002201575.2. Lineage (NCBI taxonomy): Eukaryota > Metazoa > Chordata > Mammalia > Carnivora > Phocidae > Neomonachus > Neomonachus schauinslandi. The sequence goes on from NC_058415.1 coordinate 59,918,082, forward strand.
AACCAAAAGGGAGCCAGTCATCAGGCTGCGGGTCAGGCCACATACACAAAAAAGAAGCTTTCCTTGATTTCAAACTTGGATTGACAGGCATCGGACCCCTTCAATGTGGCCTGCTCATGGTCCCAAGGGGCAGGCGCAGAGCTGAGAGGAGGTCCCAGGCCACTGGTCTCACCACTCCGCTAAGGAGCTAGGTAGCAGCAGAAAGGCAGGCTGTTGGAGCCTGTCAAGCCAGTGAGTCAGGTTCGCTTTCCTGGCTTCCTGGGATGGGTGCAATGGCCCATCTCCAAAAAAGGAGAGTTATGGCTAAACCCTAGGCAAGGCTCTTCTTGCTTTCAAATAAAACTGGAGACCTTGGGTCAGCCCAGTGCCCCAAAGGACTTTCACAGGCTTAAAGAGCTGTGAAACTGGGGGTCCTTGAGAGCCCTGCTCCAAACGCTCCTTTCATAATGGCCCACCACGGCCCAGAGGGTTCTAGAATGCCACCATGTCTGCTGCCTTTCTGACAAGGCTCTGTGAGCTAGCTGCAGACTGGGAGTGGGCTCCACAAGCCTCCTTTCTGGTTTGCACACACTGCTCTGTGAAACTGGTTCCTCCCTTCCAGTACTCTGAGGCCTGGGTGTTTTTATCTTGGGAATTTAGCTTTGTGATAGGAAGCAGTCTTCCTGTTCAGGCCCAAAGGGAAGCACTAGAGGAAGATGGGTGTTGCCACTTGACCACACAGGGCCGTTTGCTTTTGTGAGACAGCTGCCCCTGTGGGGAGAACGGGTCCTCTCCACACGCTCTCAGCGGAAAGGTAAATTGGCAGAGACACTTTGAAGGCCAGCTTTTGGCAAAACCCATGAAAATCCAAAAATGCACATGGATTGACCCAGCAATTTCACTTCTCAGTATTTATTCCCAAATGTGCGCAAGGAGACGGGCAAGAATGCTCATTGGAGCACGTAATAATGAGAAACTGTAAGCACCTGCTATACCCATCAATAGGAGAACTGCTAAATAAAACGTGCTAGCTCCACACTATGAAATATTATTCAGGAGATTTAAAAAAAAAAAGCAGTTGCTCTCTATGCACTCACATGTCTCCACAACATAGCTTTGAATGGAAAAGAAGCAGGCTGTGGAATGATAAATATGATACCTCTTCATGAAAAATAAAACAGAAACCTTTATCTAATGTAAAGAAAAGGTCTAGGGACATAGAAACTTTATTTTTTTTTTTAATTTTTAAGGTTGGATCAAGAGTTGCACGTTCTACTGAATGAGCAAGCCAGGAATCCCTAGGGAGATACAAACTAAACAGATACCTCCTCTGGGACAAGGGAAGGACTGAGATCGGGTGGTTAGAGGAAATCAAAGGATACTTGTCTGTAATGTTAACACATTTTTCAAAGAAGGAAAACTTATTAATGTATTTACACGCAAAACTAAACTTTTAAAAAAGCACTCCTCCTCATAGGCTATTTTTGGTACAGTAGATAAACTGTTTCCCAAATTTGCCTGAAGACAGGAATGGCCTGGAACGCTTGTTAAAAAAACAGATTCCTAGCCCAATAATTTGTGTATTTAATAAGTAACCCAGGTGATTCTTACCAGGAAAGTTTGAGAAGCTTTAAGTGAGAGCCAGCACCCTCCCCCACCAATCTGAAGCTAAGCCTCCAGATATCACTCTGGAATTTCACTTTCCCCAGGTATTTCTCAGTCATGTTCATTAAACTGAGGCAAGAAGTCGATGTTAAATGCAGTTCTCGCTTGCTTTCTTCCCTGGGGATTAAGTGGAGTAAGAGATGACCCAACATGCCTTGGTCCATCTCCAGAATCTAAGACGTGGAGGTCATGGCATCCCTGTGCAATTCTGAGGGCTGGCCCCAGATGAAGCAACACAGCCTGGGCAGCGGGGAGAGGGTCACCAGGCAAGACCCTGCCCTGCTCCACCCCGCCTCAGGAGGGGAACCTGGGCCCGACGACAGTCCTGGCCATGAGCATGTGCCAGGCTCTCTGTTCTAAAGCATAGACCCTTTTGGGCTCTTGGCACAGGAAGATGGCACAGCCCCAGAAAGGGCTGACAGGACGGTGCAGAGCAGCCACTGCTGAAATGCAGGGAGCATCCCCGATAAAATCACTCCAACCCTGCTGTAAAGAAAAAAAAATGACAAGAGGGGGAACAGCCATCACCTTCCAGAAGTGGGTGACCCGCACTGTCCCCACTGCCCCATGGGCACATCCTGAGTCATAAGGTCACTTCCATGTGCTCTGCTGCCTGTGGGAACCAGCAGCATCGAACTGGCCCTGCTCATCCACTTGTTGGATGAGGCAAGATAAGTCTCCCCCATTGTAAGCTGCTCTCCCCTCCCTGGGAAGTGAGGGGGCAGCACCCCATGAGGTCCTGGGTCCTTTCCAGGCCCATGACTTCTTTCTGCTCTACCCCAGAGCAAACTGCATATGAACACACCTGGGAATGTTTTACATGGTCCCAACCGGACCATTTCCTCGTCAGTTTTGGCAGTAAGACCATATGTTACTTTTCTTAACAGTTTGGGGGTCACTTGACACACATCACTTCAGAAATCTGCTAAGTGATGAAGCTGTGGCTCTCTCCACCACTTTTATATATGCCTGCAAAGTGAGGGCACATTTCAGAAAGGTCAGGAGCACTATGTTAAGACCCAGCCCACATGCATTTGAGCTCCTCTAAGGAATAGCTAAGACGAGACGTCCTCTCTAGGCCTTACAGTGGCAGTCAGTGCGACTATCATAATTCAACACACACCACTCACCTGGCTGAAGATACAGTGTGGTGCATGCCTGGCCCGTCATTTGTCTGCGGAGTGTGGGGGCACAGAAAAGAACGGCCTGAGGTGATGCATCGTGGCTTACAGCCACACAGCACTCGAGGCAACCTGGCCCTTTCTCCCACTCTGGAGGTCAAGAGGGCTCCCTGAAGGTGATCAAACGGCATGCAGGGCATGAGGTGGCAGCGGGAGCCAGAGGCTCCTTGCCTCTGTCCCCCACCAGGGGATTAGACAGACTGGAGTCCTGGTCCTCCTTTGAGATCCACCATGACACGGGCCCTGGCAGGCATGATATCCCCACGATGGAGGCTCTGTTGCCATGCCAACTAAGAGCTGACCTTAAAGAAACGGATTTGGGGGTCTGGAGAGGGCTTTAAATGACCAGCACGCTGCCCAGGAAAGAGGCAGTGGACAAATGTTCTGCATAGACCCAGAAACTATACAGAAGCAAGCTCAGTGAGTCAGAAAGGACATTAACAGCCGCTAAAGGGACACGCTGCCTGGAAACCAGAGTTCTTATCACTTCAGTGTCCGAGCAGAGGTGCCAAGGTGGGTGTCTGCTTTGGGCAGAAGTCAGCTAACTGGATATCACCTGTCTGTGCAGTTTTCTTAGCACAGATTCAGCTGCCCCACAGCAGAAGGTCGGCTTTGAGAAACGCCTCGGTGGGTGGCTGTCTGCAGAAACCCCAACGTGACCAAGGCAGGCGTTATTTCCAAAGCTCCGAGGCTGACCAGTGGTGGGTGTGCTGCGGCAGCTGCCGGGGGCCACGCCAATACACAGAAAAGGCAGAGGCACCACAGAAAGGACGCCAGCAAGCAGGGACAGCCCAGACAAGCAGAGTTCTGGAGTGCAGCTGCCTCGGCCCCAGCCTTGCCGGGTAACTGGGCAACCTGCTTCATCTCTCAGTTTCAGCAACTCACCTGCACCATGGAACAAGACCGATGGCCGTCTCAGCTTCACATGAATGTTGCGAGGAGCAAACACTGAGATGGTTCGGGGATGTGTCAGCAGTTTATAAAGAAAAGGCTACGGTGGCACCTTCTGGGTGCCCAGGATGGAGCTAAGTCCTGGGGAGGGCCCCTGCCCACAAGAAGCAGAAATTTAGTGAAGACAAAACAAAGACCTGACAAGAACCTGTCAAGGCCCCAGTGGTGACAGAGGAAATGCATTTGGGCATGACAACAGCTGTCATTGTTCTCAACCACAAAAAGAAAAATGTTTGTGGGAAACAACCCTTTTCTGTCCTTTTATGATTTGGGAAAGGTGTACCTCCTAGTCGGGGGCATCTGCTAAGAAGAAGAGAACCTCTTGGGACGCTCAGGGCTGCCCCACCTGTGTGCTGGGAGACAGTAGTGTGCTCCTGGTCCCTAGGGCTCGAGCGGCTCAGGGAACCAGGCTGTAACACACAGGGTTGTGGGGATGCCCCAAGTGGGGATACTAGCAAGCACCACCTGCTCGCCTCTCCCTGACCCTGGCTTTGACCATCACAGACCAGCTCTCCTTACAGGCATGCCAATAAATCATTTCTGATGTGCTAAGGAAATTAATTTGGGGAAGATTAATTAGCTACATTCATGCATTCAGCATAACTCCTAGAAACCAGATGGTGGGGGTGGGTGGCACTTTTCCACACCGACCTAGGTCTGGTTTCCTTTCTCTCCTCTGAGGTCTGACTCAGCCATGCGGAGTTACCTCAAAGTTCTAAACCCCTCTTTCATGCATGGAGGTCAAGTGCTTCTAGTGATGGGGAATTCATAACTTGCTAATTCAGTTGTTTGGGACAGTTTTCCTCCAGCAGGCATCATTCATTTCTTTGTGCAGACCTTGGGTGCTCTATTGTATACGCCTCTTTAAAGACCAGCCAGTTACCTGCCCCCCACCCCATGTCAGGAGGCAAGGGGTGTTTCAAGTGGTCTCCACTGGTCTTTCCAGTCCTGCCCCTCCCACGGCCACAGCTGTTTGCCTAGACACCTGCAGGCTCCAACTTGTTAGGAAAAACGCATTTCAAATTATAGCCTCTGTCAGCTCCTCTTAGGCCCTGCTTGCTCAGCCCCTCTCTCTCTCACACACACAGTCACACACACATCTCACCCTCCCTCGGTTTAACCCTGTGGAAAAGGCTCCGGGTCCTGGGTGGGAGGCTGCTGGAGTGGAGCCCGGCCCAGCCCTCTGTTTACTCCAGAAGCTTGCTGTTAAGTGGTAGGGACTAGCTTCTCAGCATCTCTCAAGCAGTGGAAGGTTCTATTTTGAACTCAAAAATAGCTCAGTCCTAGAATTTCTTAATTGCTTTCAGCTAAGGCCAGAGCCAGAATTCAGTGCATCCCTCCTGAGGACAGAAGCTCCCAGGGGTCTGCAGAGTCATTACATGTGAGGTCAGAACAGAAAGAGCCCTGGGAGATAATGTAGTCCAGTGGGTTTCAGAATTCCACGTGTGTAACTGTGTAAAGGAAATCTCACATGGAACCCTAACATGTGCCACACTGCCCACAGTCTCAAAATCATGAATTCACTGGGGAGCAGGAGGCCCTGGGTGGGTGGGTGGTAAAGGTCAATGCCAAAAACAGGTAACTCAATGTTTCCTAACACCCAGGCCCACGCTGTTTCTGCAGTACCTGTATGGCTATCTAATTTTTCTCTTAAAATCATTCCTAACATGGGGTACCTGGCTAGCTCAGCAGGAAGAGCATATGACTCTTGATCTCGGGGTCCTGAGTTCGAGTCCCATTTTGAGTATAAGAATTACCAAAAAAAAAAAAAAAATCAATAAACTTAAAAAAAAATCATTCCTAACATTGTCAATTTGCACAATCACTCTCCCCACCCCCAGGAAAAGACCCTTAGCGCCTCTTGCAAGGACCACCACCCATATCATCCATCCCTGGGCTCTGGCTCAGCACTGCCCAGCCCTCTGACAAACCCCATCAACCTCCACCCAGCTTCCCAGATAGTCCTTTCTTGCAAGCTTCTTGCTCAAGTGGGACAAGTGTTCCTCCTGGGGTTTGGGGTCACTGCCTAGAAAATGCTCTCAGACCAGCCCTGGATCAAGAAGGGTAAGATCGGGGTGGCTGGGTGGCTCAGTTAGTTAAGCATCTGCTTTCGGCTCAGGTCATGATCCCAGGGTCCTGGGATCAAGTCCTGAGTCATCAGGCTCCTTGTTCAGTAGGGAGTCAGCTTCTCCCTCTCCCTCTGCCCCTCTCCCCATGTGTGTGCGCACTCTCTCTCTCAAATAAATAAATAAAATCTTTAAAAAAAAAAAAAAAAAAAAGAAGGGTAAGATCAAGATCAGGATTTTCTTCTTTGCAGGACACTTAGGGCTGGAAGGGTAGGAGAATTATCATCTGGAGCAGGGACACGGGATGGCCCTGAAAGCCCTTTACCTCTCCGTGCCTCAGCTGCCTTGTTTATAAAATGACAACAGGATGAAGGCAAAATGAACCAATACTAAGTGAGGTAGAACAGGCCTGGCACACAGCAAGCACTCAAGACACGTCAGGTGTGACTATCATCATCTCAACCCATCATCCAGACTGATGGATTCCCCCGTCTTATGGGGGAAGCAACTGAGGCCTGGAAAAGGGAAAGGGCTTGTGGAGGTCGTCTGGAAATCCAGGAAGAGAATGAGTCACTGGGGTGACAAAACCAAACTCCCAGCAAATCCCAACCATAGAAGAACCTGTCATTTGGTAACCTATCCTGCCTGCTTCCAAAATTGGTTTTGGACAACTGAATTCAAGTCATTTTTCCACTCCTGGTAGGCCCGGCCCTTCTGCGGCTCCCTTCCTGAGAAAGGATCAGAATGCCCGTGAGGCTTTCTCACGGTGATAGAAGATTCTGTACAGTAAGAACAACTTCTCCAGTGTTCTCACAGGAAAAGTATGTAAAGCAAAACAGCAGAGCCTAGAAGCCAAAGGCCGTCCAGAGGGCTCCGGTACCTTTAAAGCCAGGCCTCCATGCAGGCCATGGAGATGAGCAGGAGTGGCTGGGTGATGGGGTCTCTCCAGCCTGTATGAGCTCTGTGCCCAGAGCTGACACTAAGGGGAGAAGGGGCTCAACCCAGGTGCAGCCCGTGTGATGGGCGACAGTGGCCCAGGATCCGTACTAAGGGAAGGGGCGCTTCTCTCTGAGTGGGTCCCATTAGGATGGTGTGTGCACATTTCTAACACAAGAGCAGCAAGGCAGGCCGGAGCATCTTTAAAACACAAGCAGCAATAAACAGCTGCCTTCCCCCAAGAGTTACTGCCTCTTTATTGAGGACACACAGCATCGGCCATAATTACCACCACCGTATTTGAGGGTTCCCAATTATATATATTCCGCTTAATGGTGGGTGCTCGGTAAATGGTGACTCGCTTTTTAAAATGATGCCATCTTCTGAAGTCCTCAAGCAACCAAGCCTCACTTAACTCTCACATGCAGACCTCTAGGCCAAGAAACTGTCCCTGAACCCCCAAGCACTTCTCGTATGGACTCAGCACTTTCCAATGTACAGGAAAATTACTGGGCACAGAGCTTTGCAACAACATACCTGTCTGTACCGGTGTCAGCGGCTTGTTCAACCGCCTGCACCCCCTCCTCACAACATGCCAGCCAACGAGGCCTGCCTCGTGGAGCTTCCGGTCTCCTGGGGAGCGCAGTGTTAATCAGTTCCCCTCCCTGGGGAGGGCAGGAGAGACGCAGCCAGCATGTGCCAGGCAGAGGAGTGAGGCCCCTTCATACCCTGTCCTGAATTGCAGCTATGTGGACACCTGTCTGCTTCACCAAACCTGGGAGGCAGGTTCCAGAGCCGGTTCCCTGCATACCACAGTCAGCTCCAGCGTGCAGCAGGGCCCCTGCAAGGTGTGCTGGGAGGAGCCAGGGCAGGCAGGGATGTTGAGGGTGGTACTGCATTCAGAGGTCTGAGCTTCAGTGCTTCCTGGCTTCTCACCAGCTGTGGAGCTCTGGTAGGATGTCTCCTACCTTTTCTGAAACTGAGTTCGCCCACTTTCACTGGGAGAACATCTTCCTCCCGGGGTAGGAGGAAACTGAGTCAATGGACCAAAGGATAACATAATGGCTGGCACACTGTACTGGTAAGAGTGAGAGGCACTGGAAAACATGGAAAAGATGCCATTCTCATCTTTGAGATGCCACAGGTCACATATACCTTAGTTTGGGTTCCCCCACACACAGACCCTGAAGACAGGACTCAGGTACAAACCCTTTATTTGGGACCCAAAACTTATGAGGGGTGTGGAAATGAGCCAGGGAAGGGAAGGCAGCAGAAAAGCTGGGTAATCAAGCCAGCTACCAAGGTGGGCAAGTAGAACTTCATCCAACAGGGAAACTGGGAAATCATGCACAAGGCACCCATCAGAATTACTTTACCAAGGGCAAAGGAGCTGGGAAGGCCAGACATCAACTAAATCTTGGAGTCACCACTGGAGGCTGCTCGTGGGGCCCTGTCCCTGGCCTCTCTACTGTGTGTGTGTAGGGTGGCTATCCCCACCCCTGGTTCTGCATGAAGCCCTGGGCCAGATATGGGTTCAAGCCAGCTGGAGAAGGTCAAACTGAGGGCTGGAGGGACTTTGTGGGGCCTGACAGCATCAACTGCCCAGGGCTGGGAAGAGCCTCAGGGAGAGAGAGTGAGGTGAGCTGAGAAGTCCCACCTGGCAAGTTTACCCAAGTGAAGCAACAGGACCTGGACTCCTGCGCTACTTGGCCCCTAACCTGCCCAGCTCACCGGTCTCCTCTGAGTTTCAGTTTCCACATCTGTGCGGAAATCCCATCTCCCTCCTGGGATTTCCAGCAGACAATGGCTTTGCAAATGCAACAGGGACTGTACAGAATCTAAGAAACAGGCCATCCCCAGATGCCACCCTCCCCAGTGCGGGGACTAGTAGACACAGGACCACTGAGCTTTCCAGGCTCAGGGAACATTGTTCCACAGCTACGCTCTGGCCTCAAGAGCCTCCCCTCCATGGTCCCGGCCCCCTTGCTGTATCCTACCCAGAGATGCCTAGTTGGTAAACATGTGATGATTTTAGACCACTGTAGCCTTTGCCCTAAAAATCCCAGAGCGCTGCCACAGCGCCCGAAGCTTTCGACACCAGGGCGGTCTGATTGGCTCTGTCCATCTCCACCCCCCATGTCTACTCACAGCATAAAGGGGTACAAGCAAATGCTGGATGAGTCAGTTAGTTAATGAATCCAGGGAGGGTCTGTTGGGCCATTTCTCTCTGCACAGAAGCCCAATGTCCATGCGCATAAAGGGCCTCTCATAGTAGGGCACTATAAATAAGCACATTTTTACCTAAGCACTTGTATACTTCTTGGCTTGGCCACTTCCTGGCTTGCATGACTTAGGCAAGCCACATGACTTACTTGACCTCTCTGTCCTTAGTTTCCCTCATTGATAAAGTTTGAATAATACTCAGATTTCCCTTATGAGGTCATTATGAGACTTGTTTTAATATTTGTCAAACGCTTAGAACCATGCACAGACCAAACAAAGGTAAGCATCACCGAAGTAAACATATACATACATGCCTAGCAGGTGCACTTGCAGCCACACACGCATGCACACGGATGTCCACGAAAGCACATCTGCCCACACTCACATGTGCTCCTACAGAGCAGGGACCTTGATTTGCTTTTTCCTGATGTGTTGTGAGGTCAGATACGTGCACTCTGAACAGCCAATGGGCAAATAGAAAAGGGCCACAGTCTGCCTTAAACAAAAATAACCCACTGAGCCAAGTCCAGCCAGTGCACTGACTGACAGCCATGGCTGCCAAACCCTGGTCATTCGCACCATTCCAGTTATCTGCCCAGCCTGGGCTCTTCTCTGCCAGCCTGCTGCTCTAGTCAGAGAACACCCGCCCCCCGCCCAACCCGGGGACAGGTGGCCTCAGACCCACTGGGCCTCAGTGATGCACGATTACCTCTCCCTGGAGATACGGAGCTACCAAAGCAAACACGGGCAGGTGAAACCGCAGAGAAAGCCAGATAAATACCTTACCTCCTTCCTGCAGGTTCTATGAGACCTCGCCTCTAGAATCCCTCCACGGGCTTTCTTCTCTGACTTCAAGCTTCCAAGCAGAGGGCTGGGGAGAGCGGAGGAGATGCTCTAGGTGGGGATTTCAGGGCCCAGTCAAAACACTCTATTTGTTGGGCTTAGTACGACACGTTCTTATTTTTACAGGCCAGTCCTTCAGGAGTCTGATGTTTATGGTGCCTAGCGCCAGCTACGTAGGCATGTGGCCTCTGCACTTGGTTTCCTGCTCTGTTGTCATTCTTGAAATTATTCATAATTTTTGAACAAGGGGCCACATGCATTCTTATTTTGCACTGGTGGGCCCCACAAATTACGTTGCTGATCCTGATGGTCTTTCACATCCAGAAGTTTCCATGGGGAACTTGAGGCCCAAACTCTAATCCCTTTCTCTCTCCACATGGGCACCACTGGTTAAGTCACACTCCCTGTCGGGACCTTAGTTTCCCGATCTGTAAAACTGGAAGGGTAGAGTGACCCTCGGGGCCAGAATTCTGGATTTCACAGACCACTATAATTACCAACAAAGGGAGGGGGAAAAGACACAGGATCACAACACTAAAAGAAACCCAACTACCATCTGTCCTCACTGACATTTTTGAAAGGAAAGAAAAATAACATTAAATAGTAAAAAGGAAATTGAGAATAAAGCACAATCCTTTAAGGAATGAATCTAACTTCACAAAAAACTCCCTAACTTTTCACTTTTCTAATTGCAGCGGAGGTCTCTATGCTTTTGGGGAAAGCACTGGACCACAGCGGCATTTCAGTCCTTCCATCATTATTTTGAAAGTCAGGCCCTCCTTTAGGTTGATGTATACCTATGACTTAGGGCGCTGGCTTTTCCGGCTCCCCTCCCCTCCTCTCCCTCCCTGCTCATTCCAAGGGCACATTCTAGACCACCACTGAGGACTGGCCTCTAGGAAACACCAACACGGTACTTGACAGTAGCCTCATGAATCAGGCACGAACTGGCCCTAATTTATCAGTTCACACGGTAAAATTACCTTCCAAAGGGAATGTCATAAATCACCCACTACCGGAAATGTTCTATCCTTAAAGGGAGGCAAAGGTATCTGGAACTAAATCCCAGACTTATCAATTTCAAGAGCAAACTAGGATCCACTGCTGCTGTGTTAATCAAGTGATCAGGGAGGCCCAGCCCCTCGCTGATAGCATAGCTGCCACAAGACATCCCAACCCTCCACCGGCTTCCTCTCTTCACACATCTCTCTGTGGAGTCATGCTGAAGCCATGCATGGCTCACGGGACTGACTCCTGGAGGCAAGGGTCCTAAGAACCTCAGACTAGCCCCTCCACGAGCCTGAGCGAATCCTCTAATCTGGAGGATTAGAACTGGCAAGAGGCTTATAGAGGGGATGCTGATGATGAAGAAAGTACCTACTATGTGCCAGGCACTTGACTATGTGCTTTCACATACATGGTCTTATTTCATCTTGCTAATTACATCATTTCCAGATGACAAAATCAAAGCTCTGAGAGGTTTAGTCGTTTCCCCAAGGCCACAGAGCACACAAGGCAGTGCAGGCCTCACTCCAAAACTTTGGCTCTTCTATGCCACCCACGGCCTATTGCATGAGTTTCTAATATCCTGGATTCCTTCTCGACAGCAGGAGGAAATCTCTGAAGAGAGGTTTGAAAGGAAGAGGAGGAAGCTCTGCCAATTTGGCTCTGATGTGCCAACCTCAGGCAAGGGCCACCCCTGACACTCCCTCAGTCAGCTGGAAGGCTCCCTTCCTCTTCCTCAGCCACCCAATGACTGCAGCACACCTGCAACCTGCCTGGGCCACACCTGGGGAAGCAGCCGCTTCCGCCCGCAGCCTGTAACCCTGTGTTCCGCTTCCAGTAATTTCCTCCTCCATCCCCTACTGCCTCATCCTCATCCTTCCTGCCAGAAAGATTCCACCTTCTCCTTCTCCCTACAACCACCACCAAAAATAGCGCAGAACTGCACAGGCGGAGTCCTTACATTAGAGGGAATGAGGCAGTGGGGAGGCCCGGGGGCCTCTCTCCCCACATCCCCAAACCTTTGCACATGGAAGCATCACTCAGCACAGGAGAGGAAGGAGAGCTGGAAGGTGACCATGACCTCACCTCTTGCTTCATTAGTAAGAGTTAATACTTGGACAGTGCCCAGCATGCACTAAGTTACTGTTATTTTCAAGAAGGCCTGTGAAGTAAGTCTCATTTTTCTCATGATAAAGTGGGAGGGAATTTTATGGTAGAGTTGGTTCATTTTTCATCTTGTTAGTGTTAAGCCCAGTTGGATTTGAAAACACCAAGTGTCCACACACAGAGGCACTGGACGTGTTCCGTCTATGGAAGAGGCCTTGGGTCAGGGCAGCCAGCCTGAAATCCCTACGGGCCCTCGAAGCCCAGAGGTGCTGGTGGTGATGGTGCCTAAAAGGGGATTCAGGAATAACTCAAAGCGGCACTCTCCTGGGATAAAAGTGGACATCCCATCGTCTTTATGGGTGCCCCATCATGCCCATTTCTTGGGGATAACACAGGTAATGTGGGCCACCTGCCTGGGGAGGAGGGAAGGGTCCTTTCAATGCCCCCCCCCCCCCAGAAGAATGCACTCCCTAGAGACATTTAAACTAATGCCCCAGCTGACCAGGACTGGGTCCACCTAAGTGGTCTGGCTATACTCCCTGTCTCTCCACATTTCTGTCATGCCCATCCTCCACCAATCTGTGGGCAACAGGTCCAAACAGATGGCGGTCCTGAGCTCCCCATCCACCCTGGACCCCATAACTGGAGCCATCAGAGCTCAGGCGTCTTGGGCTTATGGACTGGCTCGGTCAGGCTGAACAGCTCCCACCACCTTCCCTGGACCCTTGGCTGGGAGAGTTGGCATGGTGAGTAAGGCAGGGAGGGTCCTCCAAGGCTGCCCCCAACCTTTTCCACCCAAGACAAATTTTCTGTAAAATACCATCACCCTCCCCAGAACCACCTCCCAGATTTAAGAAGGGGACAGGAAGCTTGGGTTTTAAAGAGAAACTGGATTCCCATTCATGAACTCCCCATACCAAGGGCATCTAACAGGTAAAACGGGTTCTGGCATTGATTAATGAGCTGGAGTAATAATGGGGTTCACCCTTCATCATTAAAAATATTAACCTCGGGGCGCCTGGGTGGCTCAGTTGGTTGGGCGACTGCCTTCGGCTCAGGTCATGATCCTGGAGTCCCTGGATCGAGTCCCGCATCGGGCTCCCTGCTCGGCGGGGAGTCTGCTTCTCCCTCTGACCCTCCCCCCTCTCATGTGCTCTCTCTCTCAAATAAATAAATAAAATCTTTAAAAAAAAAAAAAAAATATTAACCTCATTCCTGGCCCAATGATAAACCCATAAACCCAGGGCCCACAAAGCGCTCTCATGACCACACTTCCCATCTGCCAGGTGACGGGGGTGGGTACACCCCAGGGGTAGGCCAGGAAAGGAGAGAGCCCTTTGGAAAGGCCAATGACACTCCACAAAGCAAAGTGCGGCGGGGCAGGAGGGAGATACAATGCCATAACTTGCCACAGGTATGCAAGAGCCCAGGGGTCTCAGTTGCCTGGAGCCTTTATTAAAGTGATGCTGTCACATGGTTTAACCCAGCTTCCCAAAAGCCAAACCTGCCCACTGACTGTGTAAACAGTGGTGTGACATTATGACTTCTGCTACTAGGGACGAAGATGGTCTCCCTCAATCTGAACAAACCGAGGGCCACTCATCATCACGTACAGCTCTGGGCCCTGCACTTTAGATCAAGAGCTGCCACCAAGGCTGACAAAGAGCCCAGCCTCCATGTCTCATGAACACAGTTGAAGAGACCAAGGAGTACGTATGTTTTAGAGAATATTCAGGGGCATGTGTGCACGGTGCAGGATGGGTGGCTAATCCCTAGAACAGGATGGAGATATGTTCTGTGGGGTCAGAGAGGACAAAATGAGGACCAAGCAGTAGAAGTTATGGAAAAGATTTCAACTCACTTTTAGGAACAACGTTTGATCAGACAGAGCCCATCAAAATAGAACAGGGTATTTTGGGGCACCTGGGTGGCTCAGTTGGTTGAGTATCTGGCTCTTGATTTCGGCTCAGGTCATGATCTCAGGGTGTCTGTCCTCAAGGAGGGGAAAGTCTAGTAAGAGATCAAGCCCTGCATTGGGCTCCATGCTGAGTGAGGAGAACGCTTGAGATTCTCTCTCTCCCTCTCCCTCTGCTCCTCCCCTGTTTGTGTGTGCGCTCTCTCTCATTCTCTAAAATAAATAAATAAATCTTAAAAAAAAAAAAATTAGAACAGGATTTTTTGAGACATAGTGAGCTCCCAGTCACAGGAATCTCCAGGCAGAACTTGGTTGAGCACTCAGCCAGCAGAAGGACCTAGATTAAGATTCTTTGCCATTGGAAACTCTATGCTTCTCCTGGGATTTTTATGGTGCCCCAAAGCATGAGACCCAGGACATGGGAATCAGTATTGAAGGAGCTGGTCCAAACTTAGAAAAGTGCATTTCTCTTACTTCCACAAGAAGCCCCTAAGACTTCTTGGCTGTAGGGCCCAAAGGGTGCTGCTCTACAGTACAACTTGCTCATTCCCCAAAAGCGCGTGAGGGTGGGAGGCTAGATAAGCCTGCCTTAGGAGAGGCAGCATCACCATCTAGGTGAAGATGAGACACAGCAAGTGAGTGTGAGCTCCAGCATCTCCTGCACCTCCAAGGTGGGGGACCCTGGGCCACTCAGGGGAGGGAAGGTTTCAGCCCATCCCTAGACAGGGCCTCCCAACAGCATCTGACAGGTTGGGTACTGTGGGAGAAGCAGCACAGAATCACATTCGATAATGCCCATGCTGGGCCAGGTACCGGGGACAGAAGAACCAATATAGCTCAATGTCTGTCCTCAAGGAGGGAAAAGTCTAGTAAGAGAAGTCAGCAAATTTCTTTTTTTTTTAAGATTTTATTTATTTATTTGACAGCAAGAGACACAGCAAGAGAGGGAACACAAGCAGGGGGAGTGGGAGAGGGAGAAGCAGGCTCCCCGCAGAGCAAGGAGCCCGATGCAGAGCTCAATCCCAGGACCCTGGGAACATGACCTGAGCCGAAGGCAGATGCTTAACAACTGAGCCACCCAGGCGCCCCCGCAAATTTCTTCTATAAAGAACCAAACAGTAAATATTTTGGCTTGCAGTCTCTATGGCAACCACTCAACTGCCACTGTAATGCAAAAGCAGCCTTACTGCACAACTAAATAAATGGGTGTGGCTGTGTGGCAATAAAACTTTATTTACAAAAATAGGCCAACAGCTGGATTTGGCCCAAGGGCCACAGTTTGCCCACCTCTGATTTAGTCCAATGGTTCTCAACAGGCTGTACATTACAGTTACCTGGGGAGCTCTTGCAAACAGCAATGCCTGAGCTCCATCCCAAATTCCAATTTAAGTGGTCAGAGGTAAGGGCCTGGAATCTGTGTTTTCTAAAACCTCCCCCAGGTGATTGTACTATGGAGCCAAGACTGAGAATCACTGGTCTCCAGCAGAAGAGAGGCACTTACAATCCTACTATTATCTCACAATAATCCACAGGATTTCACAAACCAAGCCCAGGGGAAGTGACTCGCTCAAGGTCATACGGTGAGTCAAGAGGCAAGGATTCTCAGCCAATGAGCATTCCCTTGCACCACAGCAGACACACAGATGGGCTCACACTCCCATCCCAGAGCTTGGGATGCAGGTGCCTTCTAGCTCATGCCCCCTTGTTCCAGGACGACGAGGACCCTGGAAAAATACCAACCACATTCACCCAACCCACTCTAATACACAGGACCTAGCCTCTCCCTAGACTGAACCTCAGTGACCTCATACTAACACGGGAACAGAATCCCAAAACATCTCCCTTACTTTTGAGAAACAGCATTTTAACCAAAGTTTAAACAGTTTATTGGCATCTGGGAGGAACAAAAGAGGACTGTAAAAAGTGTATTTCCTCAGTCCTAAGAAGTGCAGCCACAGGAAACTCCTTACCAATGACACCACTAAAGACCTGCCAAAACGTGCCGCCTGCCCGGAGCTCTGCCCACACAGGACTTGGGCACAAGGAACCCCCCAGAGCCCTGGGGAATGTTGCAAGAGCTTGGCTGAGGCTGGGCAGCCACTGGCAGTGATGATCTCAACGTCTACAGAGCAAATGCACTCAGGCAGACAGGGCAAACCCAGGCATCCCTGAGCTCTGAGGGTGGCCAGAGAGCCTCTGAGCCCCAGATCCTCCCTCCTCTCCATGGAGCCACAGGATGGTCAGGGGATCAAGAAAGCAAGGACTTGGACCAATTATTACTGTACTAATACAAAAAAGGAGCTACCAGGGGCTATGTTCGGTTCTTTTTTTTAAAATTTAAATTTTTTTTATTTTTTATTTTTTTTTAAAGATTTTATTTATTTATTCATGAGAGACACAGAGAGAGAGAGAGAGGCAGAGGGAGAAGCAGGCTCCCAAGGAGCAGGGAGCCTGATGTGGGACTCGATCCCAGGACCCTGGGATCATGACCTGAGCCAAAGGCAGACGCTTAACCATCTGAGCCACCCAGGCGCCCCTATGTTCGGTTCTTTTAGTACTCCGTAACAACGCTATGGAGTGGGTTCTTACAGTGTCCCCATTTTACAGATGAACAAACTGAGGCACAGGGTGGCTGGGTAACTTGCCCAGGGTCACCAAGGCGGTGAGTCAGAGTGAGGACTCAAGCTCAGCTGCTCTGTCCCAGACTGTGGCTCAGTGCAGCGAATCTACCAATGCAACACCCCTGCAAGGATGGTGAAACAGACCCAGAGAGAGTAAGGGGCTGGGCAAAACCAATTCTATGTGCCACCCCTCACAGAGCCCTCTCTCTTCACTGAGAAGGGCCCTGCCAGCTCCTATGACACAGAACAGGCTCACGCAAGGTGCTGAGGGCCCGCTTTACTGGAAGGCGAGCCACCTCTGTCTGCCAGCCTGTCTAGGAGACCCCATGTCATTCAGGAACTTCCTGCCTCATCTCTGGGGTGGGGAAGGCTGCATGCTTGTTTCCAGTGTGATCCCCTCACTGCCTGCCCCCCCCATATGCAGAGTTGATGGCCCTCAGCTTACCCCGCCATGGGTCTTTGCCCAGCTGTGCCGTCCTGGGGTGCTCCCTTCTCTAATCACTGCACATTCAAGTTCTACCCAGTCTCCAAGGGACAGTGCTTGAGAACGTGAGCTCCGGAGTTAGATCTGAGTTCACATTCTAGCTCTGCCACCTTGGGAAGCTTGCTCAACCTCTCTGTGCTTCAGTGTCTATATTCATCTATAAAGTAGGGATAGTAACAGAGCCCACCTCAGTGCCTGGCAACAGTAGGGGCTCAGCTGTATTATCCTCCACTCAGCCTCCCTGGACCACCCTTGAGGCAAATCCCATGCTGGGCTCTGGGACACGGAGCAGAACCAGACACTCCTGCGATCCTGCAGGAGTTCCAGGCTAGTCAGGGGGAGACGCGGGTTCACAAATAGCTGCGAGGGGCTAAGAAGTGACATTTCACATCCTGTCACACTCTAACAAGATTTTTTTAAAAATCTGGCTCTTGTCCCACTGACTAAAGTTAGTTTCACTAACTCCTGACAAGTTGTTTAAGAGTTTTAAAAAATCGGGTCAAACCACATTTGGAGAGCTCCAAACGGCTCCCAGAATTTTCTCCCTCCCTTACTCTGCAGTCTGGGTTTGGCTGTCCGGCTCCCACTCGCTCCCGCCCTGTGCCCCCACAGATGTGTGCTCCCACCCATGCATTCCAAGCACGCCAGAGCTCAGCAGCCACAGAACGGGGTGGGTGCACAGGCACCAGGCTGGAAGGGATAGCCAGACTGAAGAGCACCTCGAGACAGGCCTTGTTCTGTTGTCAAAGCAATGGACCCAAGAGCCCCAGTAACCAACACTCTTTCCAGGTCAGAGGTCTCTTACTCTTCCCAAAGATCCATGAAGTCATCATGCCATCATTATGAACTCTTCCTAAACTGGGGTTCCAGGGCAGGGCCTATGTCCATGCATCTTTCTAGTACCTGTGTCTAATGCAGGGCCCAACACACAAAAAGTTGCTCAGAAAGTGAGAAAATACACTTTACAAGTGAGAAAACTGGCCCAGAAAGATTAAGAAACTTGCCCAAGGTCACACAGTGAAGGGAAACAGCAGGCGTGCCTGGGGACAAGAAGAACCTGGGTGTAGAGAGTGACAGTGGGCAGGGACCATGGGCAGTGGGGACTGGAAGGTGACAAGAAGAGGGGGGCAAGGCAGATGAAGCCCCAGGGAGGAAGTGCCTGACCAAGAGAGAACAAAGCCAGGCACAGGGAGAAGGGCCGGAGGGAGGGAGAAGATGGGAGTTTTTGAGACAGACTGTCAGCTGTGAAGAACAGGTTTCTAAACTCCTGAAGCTTATCGGGCAGGGCTGGCAGGAAGGCGCGACAGCCCAGGACAATGCAGCACGGGAAAGGGTTTGCCACAGACGGTTTGCTTCCCTCGAAAAATGTAGATCGTTTATTGTTAGAATGATGAAAAGCATCCTTAAGATAAAGTGCTCTCTCAAATGCTGCTGTCGGGTCTTCATGCCTGCAAGACTGTCCCCAAACCAGGTGACTGGAGTCTTAAAAAAAAATTCAAAACTCTACTCTGATTTGTCATTGCAGCTCAATCAGAAGAAAACAGAAAATGGGCTCTTTTACAAAAAAAGTCACTTTGAATGATAAGCCCAAGAGAAAGCGGAGTGTAAGACTTTATTACTCCATCATTTGCCTGTTTGTGCTACAGCAGATTTCAAGGTTGCTAGATCCAAAGAAAACGGGTCATGGCCCGGGGCCAAGGACTGCATCCTATTTTGTGGCAAAGCAGTGTGTGAATGAATGGATTCCATGCTTCTTGGCTCAAGCCCTCTGATTTTACAACCCTCTGCCCCTCCCTGCCGGTGCCCTCCCCCATCTACAGAGCAGAGGTCACAAAGCCACGAGGTCCCCTTATAATCCCTACTTCCTGTAGATGCCAGTCTGGCTTTCTGAGCAACCTCTTTAATTTGACCACACAACCCACAGTTGTCCGGAAACAACTCTGGTGTAAGGAATAGCTCAGGGAAGCTCAACTACCTTGTTAAGTCTGAGACATCCCCTACCAGCCTGGGGCCTGCCTGCCATCGACCGCCAGCCCTGGCAGGGGCCGTGCACAGGGACATGGTTCTGATAGGGCAAACCCTCTCCAAGATGGCTTACAAGTGAAAGGAGAGGGGTGAGCAGGAGGAATTCCTGCCCTCCACAAATCCCCAGAGCCACAGTTCTATTTTAAGCCAGAACTGTTGGTTCGGGTTCTGAGGCCACACTCTAGAGCTGTACCACAGACAGCAGTGTTGATTAGCAGCCCCGTTCTTACCGTGCAATTGTTCCTTGAAGACTTGTGATTTGTCCTCAGAAATTCGCAAACCACCCCCACAGTTCCTCCCCAGAGCCTCAGTTCCCTCAGAGAAATGCAAACAGCGGCTGAACTTCCAGCTTCAGGCACGAAGAGCCAGGAAAGGCTAGGCCATGGTCCTGCCCGGGCCGCCGGCTGGCTGCGTATCTGACCCTGGGCAAACCTCAGCAGCCTCATGGGGAAAAGAGAGAGACTGTCACCTGAAGGCTGTTGGGAGGGAATGAGACCATGTGTGTGAAACCACACAAAGGTGGATGAGGCCGTTATCACCGAAGCCAGGTTGCAGAGAAGGGACAAGTCCATGGGCTCTGACCACTCTGGGGTCCTGGCCACTGTGCTCTATACCAGTGAGAGTGGCCAGGCGGGCAGCTCTCCCCTGGGCTCTGGTGGGAACAAGAGTGGAAGGCACCTGGAGGCCGGCGTGCAAGTGAGGGATGGAGCGGTAAAGAGACCAGGCCAGAGTGCTGGAGAGATTGTGTGGTAGGTGTACAGCCAAGATATGTAGAAATGGAGTTGGGGGTGGATTTTGAGGGCTCTGCTCTGGGGCTTTACTGGAAATGGAGAACATATGAGTGTTTTGAAGTGGAGGGGTAACACGTGCTCAGCAGGACAAGGGGTGATGGAATGGGGGGGGAGTGGTGGGGGGGGATGGGAATGCAGCCATACTGGGGAAAGGGGACAGGGCTGATACAGAAGATACCTGCCCCAGAGATGTTTATAGGGAAGTTACTTCAAAGACCTGGTACCGGGTGGGACTAGAACAGATGAGGTCTTAGGACACTTGTCCTGATTCAAGTCCTCTCTTCCCCGGGCTAAAAGGCCACAGCTTCATTTCTTCCAGCCAGGAACAGAGGGCCAAAGTGCAGTCACCACTGGGTGCTCTGTTCTTTTTCTACACAATCAGAAACTGGCTCTTCATGCCTGATACCTAGAAGGCCATTTCTACTAATCACTCTACCTTTGCCTGGAAGGGCTCTGCTTGAGCTGCCTTTCCCACCATCATGCACACATACAGATGGATCTACCACCCAGCAAGGAGCTCCCATCATGCACACATACAGATGGGTCTACCACCCAGCAAGGAGCTCCCATCATGCACACATACAGATGGGTCTACCACCCAGCAAGGAGCTCTGTATGGGGGTGGGACAAAGTCATGACACCACACCACTACACATGAGGTGGGGCAGGCAGACACAAGCAAGGCCCAAAAGCAATACCCACAGATGGGGAGAAGAGAGAGACTGAGTTTTGCTGAGGGACAGGATCTGGCTGAACCTGCGTTGGCAAGGCAGGACGAGGTGGCGGGAGGGAGGACAGGCATGCCAGCCTCAGGAATGAGCATGGACAAAGCTGCAGAGCAGTAAAAATTCAGTGAGTTTAGGGAAGAATGGCAAGAAAAGGAGACAGGGACCACCTTGAATGCCAGGTTACAGCCAGGTTATAGCAACTCAACATTACTCCAGAAGGTAGTGGGAAGTCACCGAAGACTCTGAGAAGCCAAGGAACCAGATCAGAGTTGTGCTTCTGCTGGAGGCATGTAATGTCGGCTGTCCTTCATAACAGGGTTGTAGGTGGGGCCACACAAAGCACAGCAGAGGAGAAAGTTAACGGTAGGAGCCTATGGATTGCCAAAACGTAGCCAGCCACAGTAAGCTTTCAAACACACTTTTTATGAATAGTGCTTTGGGTCTCAGTGGAAACAACCTCATTCTCTACCTATTTCCTTTCTCATTCTTCAATTTTCTCCTGAGTTTCTGAGTATGGATCTCATGAGGAAGTCATTAGCAGGAGCTGCAGTCTGTTCTAATTATAAAGCATGCTAGGAGTGCTGAGGCAGACGAGGGGATCGTGCCCACGTCTGGCCTCACAAAGGCAGCAGGGTGTTGGGTTAAAGCAGGCCACTGGTGGGACCACATGGGCTCAAATGCCACATCTGTCCTGTGCTGGGGTGTTGCACAAATTACTTACACTCCTGTGCCTGGGTCTCCTCACCAGGGATAATGAAAGTACAACAACGCACAAGGGTTGTTGCCAGAATGAAGCAAAGAAGAGCTTAGCACAGCACCTGGCACAAAGTAGGAGCTTAGTATGATGTATCAGGGAAATCACCCATTATCTTCACTTGTCATTTAACTGCAAACCTCAACTTCAAACTGTGCACATGCCCTTTAATTACTGAGGGACTGTGCTGTGTGATGACTAATATACTGCGTTGGGAGTAGGAGAGGCCCAGCCCTGCTCAGGGGGGCTCCCTGATTTTGGGTGACTTCCAACAATTCTCTTCTCTACCCAGGAGGCCCACTCTCTCTGCCTCCTGGAGCAGCTGAGACAATACCAACGTGAGGGCCCAGGGCAAACTATAAAGTACCCATGTGAGGGGTCAGTGCTTCCCTGTCTCCAACTTCAGCTGGGAGTGAAGAAAGGATCTGCCTCAGCGGGAGAGGCATTTCCAACTTGCCCATCTGTTGGCTTCCCTCAGAAATCACTGTGACAGGCTCTTCCAAGGCCAGCCCAAGGAAGCAGATGCCACAGCCAGAACAGCAGGGGCTCATTTCCAGCCTGGCCAAGCATGGGCTTTCCTGGGGTGACACAGCCCAGCCTAGAAATCAAATTCCTGTTAATTCCCATTATGGGCCAGGCCCTAGCTTTTCCCTGCATCCCTGTGATAACAGAGGCCCAACCAGGAGCTCCTCAGACCCATTACGAATGTTCTAGAACCACACCACTCTTTGGCCAGGCCCTTGGGGCCCCTCCAATGCCTCCCTCTGCCAGATCACCCATAGCCCCACCTGTTCTCATTATGAGCTCCAACCCCACATCTTTTTTTTTTTTTTAAAGATTTTATTTATTTATTTGATAGAGAGACAGCGAGAGAGGGAACACAAGCAGGGGGAGTGGGAGAGGGAGAAGCAGGCTTCCTGCCAAGCAGGGAGCCCGATGTGGGGCTCGATCCCAGGACCCTGGGATCACGACCTGAGCCGAAGGCAGACGCTTAACGACTGAGCCACCCAGGCGCCCCTCCAACCCCACATCTTTCCCATCAGTTCCATGATTTGCGCCAAGCTGTGCCCTCTGCCTGGAGTACTCATTCTTTTCCCAGCCACTTTTCAGGGACAGACTGAAACCTACTCCCACCTCCTCAGAGGAGCCTGCCCAGATCCCACTGCAAGAATCAATCAGATGCCCCCTAACCCTGACCATTCTGCCATGCAGCGGAAAGACTTGTGTCTGCCGCCCTGCCTCCCAGGTTCTTCCTCTCCACCTACTCCACAATGCCCTGTTCTACAGGCCCCACTGTGCCCGCGCCAGGGGGCTCACCCAGTACACGTGCAGGAACTCAGCTGCTGATCCTCCCCCCTCCCCCCACCCCCACGAACAAGCTAATTGTTCTACATACTTTGACTCCAGGGACTGACATCTTAACTGTGCATTTCTCCATCTGAAAACAGTGAGTTCTGTCCTCCCTGGAAAAGTGGTCTCTGGGGGCAGAGGGGCAAAACCACTTAGCCGAGTGGCCAGCTGCCTTTAGGCAGGAGAAGCCCAAGGTGACCGAGGCTGGGACTGTGTAGTGGGAATGGTGGTGGGGACAGAAACGGAAGGTCCGCTGGTACCATAGGAACCATCAACTGAGTCAGCAAGTCCTGGGAAGAGCTGGGGCAGGTGCCTTTAATCCTCCCCGAACACACTGGCAGCAGGGAAAGCTCAGAGGGGCAGGCCTCGCGTCAGGGCCACGGCCCCCACGCTGGAGCCAGCAAGCTGAGGCGGCGACCCAGAGAGGCGGGCAAGCCCTGGCTCTGCCTGGCAGCCCGCTCCAACCTGCCACTGCACATAAATTATAGGGAGGAGGCTGATGGCCAACTGGCTTCAAGGCCAGCCCTGCCTTCTCTCCCGCACAAGGAAGCTTTGTGCAGCTCAACAACTCATTATCTGGCATCTCAGCCACACGGAAAGGGGAGATAATGGGGTAAGCGCGACACACGTGCAGACATCCCTCCCTGCACAAACCTGTCCTTGAGTCCCCCACTCCCGACAGGATGAAGGCTCAACTAACTCCTTTGTATGGCATTTGTGCCCTTCAATCGGGCCACAAATCTTTCCAGGAAAACCTCCTTCTGGTCTAATTCATTTATTCATTCAAGAAATCTTTGTTGAGCACCTACTATATATATGCTAGGCATGATGCTGAAGGAGCTGAAGGATCCCCAAGTCCCACCACCCGGAAGCCTGTGCAGATCACACACGGGTACATAAAGGAAGGAAGCGTGGGAGATCGGAACGCCTCCTCAAAGGCATGACAGCTGAGCTGGTTGGGGAAGGATGAAGGGATAAAGGTACAATACATGTAAAGATAGAGGGGCACATAGGTAAAATTCTGGTGGAAGGCAAGAGGCTTCCAACTGGCAGGCCAGGAAACATGGAGCAATGGGAAGCCTTTCAGGGAGGTAAGGGTCAGCCTGAACTTCATGCTATGAGTCTAGACATGATAGAAGCCAATGCAGAGTGTTTAAGTAATGACATGTCCTGAGTCACTTTTGAAAGACAGGAGATGGAAGGATCAACCAGAAGAGTCAAGACTTAAGCACTGTGGGATGTCAGGTATGGGGTTTTTCTTTTGATAGCATTTGAAAAAGCCGTAACAGTAAGCAATCTGACAATGTATTAATTTCCTAAACCTTAATAATGAGCCAGACTATACAAAAAGAGATCCTACAAAGGACAACACAGTTGTAGGAAAACATGGTGCATCTTTAAAAGACTTCTATTTATTTATTTATTTATTTATTTGACAGACAGAGAGAAAGAGCACAAGCAGGTAGAGTAGCAGGCAGAGGGAGAGGGAGAAGCAGGCTCCCTGCTGAGCAAGGAGCCCGATGCGGGGCTCGATCCCAGGACTCTGGGATCATGACCCGAGCCAAAGGCAGTCGCTTAACCAACTGAGCCACCCAGACACCCCCAAAAGTTGACATGAGAATGCGGACAACTTCTGTGCAACTAAGTAATGATCAAAGACCTCATGGTGTGTCTAGGTCAGAGACAGCTTGCAAGAGCAAAGCGGTGGGAGGGGACTTCCATACAATCAGGAGGTCAAAACAGGTTTGTATCAAACACAGAATAAGGGCGCCTGGGTGGCTCAGTTGGTTAAGCGACTGCCTTCGGCTCAGGTCATGATCCTGGAGTCCCGGGATCGAGTGCCGCATCGGGCTCCCTGCTCGGCAGGGAGTCTGCTTCTCCCTCTGACCCTCCTCCCTCTCAGGCTCTCTGTCTCTCATTCTCTCTGTCTCAAATAAATAAATAAAATCTTAAAAAAAAACAAAACAAAAAAAACACAGAATAAGTGAACATGGGCTGTGATTATGAAGAGATGTCCCTAGGATTTTTTTTTTTTTTTTTAAGATTTTATTGTTAAGGAATCTCTACACCCAATGTGGGGCTCAAAGTCACAAGATCAAGAGTCACATGCTCTACTGACTGAGCCAGCCGGGCATCCAGTGCCTAAGGTTTTAGACCAGAGGTCTGCAAAGTTTTATTTCTGTAGTCAAGTTTTTTTTTTAAGAATTTATTTATTTATTTGACAGAGAGAGACAGAGCGAGAGAGGGAACACAAGCAGGGGGAGTGGGAGAGGGAGAAGCAGGCTTCCCACTGAGCCAGGAGCCCGATGCTGGGCTCCATCCCAGGATTCTGGGATCATGACCTGAGCCGAAGGCAGACGCTTAATGACTGAGCCACCCAGGTGCCCCTTGTAGTCAAGTTTTATTAGAACACAGCCACACCTGGCCATTTATCCACTGTCTCTGGCCATTTGTACACTACCAGGCCAGAAATGAGCAGATGCAACAGAAACTGTGTTGCCCCAAAGCCTGAAATACTTACCGGCTGGCCCTCTACAGAAAGTTCACTGGCTCCTACATGAGACACATGGGAACTTATACACCCAAGAACAAGTGACCACCATGGGAGGCAATGTACTTATTCCCAAAGCCGCTCTGGGCTCCTCTCTGAGTGGGGCCCTCACAGGAGGCCACACATTTCTTTGAACATCCTGGGGTGGTGAACCTTCCATCCTCTAGATTTAATTTCTGGAAACTGCCCAAGGCTTTTCTAAACCAATTCAGGTGAAAAGGTGGGTCATCGTGCCAAGGAATGAAACATGCGAGCTTGCCAGGGGCAGGACGCGTGCCTTAAATGCTGGATGAATTGAAACTCCAGTGAGACATGTGGTTTCATTATAAAGTTGCTCAACTTTATTTCATGTGTCTTATTAATTGGGGACAACAGTCATCTGATGGTTGGGCCTCAGCCTGGGAGTAAAAAAGCCTCAGTTGCTTGTGACTACCTCTTACAAGACCAACCGCATTCCACAGGAACCTGTGGGGGGGGGGGAAGGGCCAGGAGGGGGATGGCTGTCCTGGCAAGTTTTTGAAAAATACAGGGCCTTGTGACAGAAGAGAATACCTGGTTACTTTATACATCGAGACACTAGGCCCAGAGAGGGGCTGGGACTTATCCAAAGTCACTCAGCCATGGACCCTTGATATTCAATTCATCCAGAGCAGCTAGTGTTCCAGGTTCTGAGCCAGGAGCTTCAGGGGTCTATCAAAAATGAGTACATGTTCTCAAGTAGTAGAGTCCCTGGTATCCAGTAAGATGGGAATGTCTGTTTCCTTATGTGAAAAGTGGACAACATCCTCCTTGTGAGCTCCTGGGAGGATTAGTGATTTGATGTACCTAAAGCACCCAGCAGAGTACAGCATACAATGGGTGCTCAATAAAAAGCAGCTTGGGGCGCCTGGCTGGCCCAGCTGGTAGAGCCTTCAACTTTTGATTTTGGGGTGTGAGTTCAAGCCTCACACTGGGTTAGAGATTACTTAAAAATAAAAAATAAAAATCTTAAAAAAAAAAAGCAGCTCATAATCTTAAGGCATGAAAGCGAGATGTTTTCTTGTTGCAATATTCCATGATCCTTACCCACAAGCACGGACACACACCCACCCTTCCATACAGGAAACCCTTCAAGATTGCAAGGCTTCACTGGGCACCTGTCATGTGCAAGGCCCAGTTCTGCCTGCCTCCTACAGGGAGATTAACAGAGGGGAAAAACTGCAATCTGCCTTTGGAGCAGCAATATTCCCAGCCCGAGGGAACAGTCCCCTCTCCTGGCTAACTCCTTCAGCTGACTACAGTTGTAAACACAGCACAGACAAATAGGAAGGGAGAAGCAGAAGCAGACGAAAAGCAGGTTCTGGCTTTTAGAGGCAGTCAGGGTAGATTTCCTCCAAAGGGGCAAGGGAAAATCCCCACACCTTCCCGAGTTGGGAATAATGCCAGTAAATCCCTCCACAATGGCCCTTCTCCTTTCGTGGAAAAGCCCTGTGTAGCAGCGCGAGTTAAGTGAGAGAAGGTGTGCAGCTGTGGCTTCCTGTGCCTGGCAACACAGTCCGGTAGCAGGTCTCTGCCCGGGCTAAGGCTGTGACCACGGGCACAGACGATCTCCCGATGGAACACCAAGGGCCAGCTCTGGCACCGAGCAAGCCTGGTGAGCTTACAGAACAAAGGGCTTGTCACCACTTCCTGTGATCCTCATCGCCCACATTCCAACACAATGAGACACTCTCAGCCCTGGCTTTGACGTTCAGCAACTCATTCAGACGAGGGGCTGAGAGGAAGAGAGCCTGCGTTGGCTTACCTTCCCATTCTCCTTTGTGCTTGACATAGCATTAGCTTGTTAAAAAAAAAAAAAAAAAGTCCTCTGTAATTAAATGTTTGTTTTTAAAAACTGAAAAATACCCAATCTTCCAGTGACGACCACTGTTCACATTTGGATCTATTTACTTACAGCCTTTTTTCTACAGATTATGTGGGAATGGGGTAGTGGGAGAATACAAATACTTAGTTTTTTCTCTCTGAGCCTTTCCCTGCTTGACTATTCCGCAGAGGAGTTACTCAACTCAGCTTTGGTTGGCTGCGTCCCTTTCCACTACGTGCACGGGCCCCAAGCTAGCCATTTCTTGTGGTTGGATATTTAGGGGATTTCCAGTTTTTCGCTTTCCCAATTGCTGTAGGTTACTGGTAATTAAATCACTGTGACTCTCTTCACTCTATCCTTAGGATCAATTCCTATGAGGGGAAACACTGGGTCACAGAGCAGCAACTTTTCAGCTTCTCCGTGTTGTTCCCTCACTGTTTGCTGTCACTCTTTCTGACCTGGAACCAAGTCAACAACATTTTTAGGGCAACTCTAATTTATTGAGTCCTTTCACAGCAGCCTTAAGAGCTAACCTCATGATAAGGATAAGCGCTCTCATTTTAAAGATGGGAAGATAGACTCAGAGAGGTTAAGCGACTTGCCCAAGGTCACAGGCCCTCAACTTTGAATCCAGACTAAGCCTGAGCAGTGCTCCTTCACTGCCCTATACTGCTTCTCTCATAGCAGTGTTTGAGCAGGTACTATGCAGGTATTTTAAAATCGAGGCGTGAGGGGCGCCTGGGTGGTGCAGTTGGTTGAGTGACTCTTGATTACAGCTCAGGTCATGATCTCAGGGTCGTGGGACTGAGCCCCACATCGGGCTCCGAAGGGAATCTGCTTCTCTCCCTCTGCCCCTCCCCC
The DNA here is from genome assembly GCF_002201575.2 of Neomonachus schauinslandi. Taxonomy (NCBI): domain Eukaryota; kingdom Metazoa; phylum Chordata; class Mammalia; order Carnivora; family Phocidae; genus Neomonachus; species Neomonachus schauinslandi. The sequence continues at coordinate 59,945,961 of NC_058415.1, forward strand.
TGCTCGTGCTCGCTTTCGCTCTCTCCAAAATAAATAAATAAATCTTTAAAAAAATAAAAATAAAATCGATGCATGACAATCTGTAACACACACAGCTTGCTATAAATCCCCAAGACACGCCCTATGTGGGCACCTGGGTGGCTCAGTCGGTTAAGTGTCTGCCTTTGGCTCGGGTCATGATCTTGGGGCCCCGGGACTGAGCCCCAGGTTGGGCTCCCTGCTCAGCAGGGAGTCTGCTTCTCCCTCTCCTTCTGCCCTCCCCCTGCCGTGCACGCGCAAGCGCGCACTCTCTCTCAAATAAATAAAATCTTAAAAAAAAAAAAGACACACCCCATAATTTTGGTTGGATCCACCTGTCAATGCCTGTCAATGTTTTGACCACCCAGCCGCAGACCAATGCAGGGAAATGCCACAGTCCTTCAGCAAAAGGGCTCTTTCTTTTATTCAGCAATGGGGACGATTCTATTCTACCACTAAAGAACTAAGGAGTAGAACATGCCATGCCCCTAATGGCTATCAGAATAAACTTTATAATGACAATCTAACAAACTTATCTCTGATTTTTAGACTGTGAAGGCAAGATGTTCTTAGATTTTACATTCAAACAAGCCTCTGAAATGCAAATACACATATCTTCTAAGGAAGCCTGGCTTCTTCCTACAAGCAAAGACCCAATTTCCCTTTTTGAATTTTTAAAGAAAAGGTTGGGGAAGACAAGAATGTATAAACTTCTTGTTTTGTTTCAGTACCCTTTAGGTATCAGAGTCCCTTTCCCATCCATAACTATAAGGTGGCCATCAGGAATGTCTAAAATAAAATGAATGAAAGTGTGCAACTGAAATTTACCTTCAGAGTAAGAAATGTTTGAGTGCAAACAGAACCTCAAACTGTTGAAGGAACGCAATACTCTGCAGTGCTTACAAGGTTGTGGAGAAAAAGGTAAAACCAGAAGAAACCATCAAGAACAAAGGGTTATGGGGCGTCTGGGTGGCTCAGTTGGTTGACTCTTGATTTTCACTCAGGTCACGATCTCAGGGTTGTGAGATCGAGCCCCACACCGGGCTCCACACTCAGCATGTAGTGTGCTTGTCCCTCTTCCCTCTGTTCCTCTCCCTGCTCACACACTCTCTCTCTAAATAAATAAAATCTTTAAAAAATAAAAAAAGAGCACAGGGTTACTAGATTTTCTGGGATAACCATTCCCCAAAGGATCAAACAGGAATAAAAAGGGCATTTCTAATTTGAGGAGAGGAACTTCTCTGAATAGGACATAAGCAAAAACAAACAAGAAAACAAAAAACAAAGACACACAGAAAAAAAACTCACAAGAATGAGTCCTCACCCCTATCCATTGACTGCAACTTCTTACTTCCAAACTGCTTAATCAGCATCCCTCTGTGAGCTGTCACATTCAGCAATTTCTGCTTCCTCTGTAGGCTTCATGTCTAGTAATCTTTAAGGCCTCCTCAAAACAAAGGATAGAGAGAAGTTCCTCAGCTTTTTCAAAACCAGGCCCACTTCTATCCTAGTATGTGGGTGATAAAGAATCAGAATCAAGGGTGCAGACAAAAATCAGGATGGGGTAGGACAAGGGGAAGGAAGGCAAGACTCCAGAAGCATGCCTGGGTTTGGTGTCTGCACTCTGACAACATTCAGGCCCAAGGCCCGTGCGTGTGATCTGAGCCTTGACAATGTTCTCAGCCATCCTGTGGGTGACTAGGAAGTGATGACACCAGTTCCCACCATCTTGTCACTTTGCAGTCACACCACAGATGGCTTTCAGATGGATCCCGAGCCCCACAGAAGCTCAGCAAGCAGGAGTTGACTGACAGTCCAATTCCCCAAGCATGTGCCCCATGCGTGCAGCACAAGCCCCCTGAGCTGGACGGATGGCACATTATTCCTGGATCTTTATTTACAAAGCATCTCTTCTGGGCTCGGGAAGCACGCTTTGCTGGCCAGGGGGGCTCTCTGACTCAGTACTGAATGTGGAAGGAATTGGTCAGGGATCCTCAGGGGGCCCTTCGACTGAGCCCAGCAAACATCTTCATCAAGGCTAATGCTTCTTCCCCTCTGGGGACCTGATGGCTCCTGAGCACTTACTGCTTCTCAAAGAGCTTCTCCTGTGGAGGATGTCCTCCGAAGGTCAGCATCCCAGCAGCGTCCAGAGCCTCAGTGTTCCCTTCTTCTGAAGGCTCTAGCCACACCACCAGCAGCTCTACCGTAGCTTCCTTCTGCCTTCTGACTGACTGCCCCAATGTCCCAGAATGCCTCCAACTCTGTGAGGTGCTGCCATCCAACGGCAGAGCTAAGCCTCAGTCCCAGGCTGGGGGGCTAGCTCTGTGGACCCTCAGAGCAAACACTGCCCACTCCCCCCCTCCCTCACCTGCACAGCTTCCCTCATGGACAGGCTGCCCATGTGGTGGCTCTGCCCTTGCCTGCTCCATGTTTCTGCAGAAACAACCAGCTGAGGTGCTGTCGGACTCACTCGAGGCCTCCTTGCCTGACTCGCTCACCAGTAGGACCACGCGTGGAGATATACCTCCATTCCCAGCCCAGGCCCAGGGACCCCAGGCACAAGATCTGTCTGACTGACAGAGTGTGGACAGATGCTCTGGAGGACCAGGTAACTCACAAACTCCCACACAAGGCATCTCAGCTGCTGACGAGGTGATCCAGGAAAACCTGTCCCCTTGGCAAGGGCTCAATTTTCCTCCATTGACCAGTGTCATTGCAAGCTGCCTGAGCATTCAGTCACAGTATTTCATGGCTTAAGGACGCAGACGGGGGTTAGGCTCTTAACTGCCTCTGCCTAAGGCATTCCAGGTCTCCCAACTGGGGTCCCCACTTGCAGGCTCTGCTTAGGCATCCCCCTCCCCACTCTAACCAGTCCTCTTAAGCTGCTGACACACAGTTTTTCTTAAAGCACAGATCTGACCCTGTTATTCCCCTGCTCTACCACTTCTCATTACCCACAGAATAAAGACCAAATTCTGCGGTCTGGCCCTCAGGACTCCTGACACTTGGCCTTGGCTCCCATTTGCAGCATTTTTCCCCTTGTACCTTCTCACAGCCTCTCCTTCAGTCACCTGAGACCCCTCACAGTGCCCCTCCTAAGACACTCTCCTCACATCCGCCAATGTCTAAATATCCAAGTGCTCCGTTCCCATGAAGGCCCCGCTCCTGCCACCTCCTTCATAGAGCCTTCTCACTGTTCCTTCGGCAGCATCATCTTGAGAACACATATAGAAGAGTGCCTGGCCTAAACCAGACGCTTTATCAACTTTATGGGTTTTAAATGGCTCTGGCATCACAGTTTTGAGACCACCAGGTTATATGGAAGTGATCTCTTTCACTGTTCCCTATAGCTGTGTAGCAGAGAGGTTAAGGGTAGACAGAAGCTAGACTATGTAGCCCCCATCTGCAGCTTGACTAGCTGTGTCACCTACGACCTACAACAATGTACCAAAAACAACAAAACCCTGCTTGTCTCAGTTTCCCCATCTGTAAAATAAGACTCTTTTTTTTTAAGATTTTTATTTATTCATTTGACAGAGATAGACACAGCGAGAGAGGGAACACAAGCAGGGGGAGTGGGAGAGGGAGAAGCAGGCCTCCCGCAGAGCGAGGAGCCCGATGTGGGGCTCGATCCCAGGACTCTGAGATCATGACCTGAGCCGAAGGCAGACGCTTAACGCCTGAGCCACCCAGGCGCCCCAGTAAATAAGACTCTTAATAGAACTTACTTCCTAGCAGTGGAGTGCTGTGGGGTTCAGTGAATTAATATACATAAAGCACTTAGAACTGGATGATGGTCCAGGGAGTTTTTATTCTCCCACTGCAGGGAATCATGGGTCAACACAAAGTGACCATCAAGATAAGGGCAGGGCCACTTTTTTGAGGACGCCCTTCAGACTAGAAAGGGCAGCTCCACTGGCTTGACTGTGACTACAGGAAGCCCAGAGTTCTGGGCTGGGCTGAGGCCCAGGATAGACTGTGGCCAAAAGAATATAAAAACATTCATAAAGCCCTTCCTACACGCCAGGCATTGTGCTCAGCCACTTAAACAAATGATTTCGTTAAAGCTCCACAATGACCCTATATACTACCCCTGGACCTCATCCCCAGAATATTTCACATTTAAAAAGGGGATTCTAACAGGGCCACATCAAAGACCTGCCATGAGGAACATATACGGAAAGTGGTATACAGCTACAAGGCACAGACTGAGCGGTCAGGACGCCATTCTACTACTGTTAAACCCAGCATTCCAGGCTTAGAAGTTAATCACTTGTCCCAAGTTACTAAGCTTCCAAGCACCAGGGCCAGGGTTTGAATCCAGACTTCTGACCCCAAAGTGGATGCTCATTTCACACCACCAAGGTTGGACACCATTAGGATTCCACAGTGTTTAAATCAACAGCTCTGGGCATCTGTGGTGGCTAGCCCCCACAAAGGGCAAAGAACCAGGACAGAGAATGCCTGGCCCCCTATACCATGCTACTCTCAGCTGGGCAACTTCTACTCTACTTCCTGCCTGCTCAGGACCTGAGGTCCTGGGTGGCAAGATCCTACATCCTCCCCTGGAATCTACTCCTCCACTCTCTTGGCTTTGAGACCCCCCGCCCGAATCCACCTGGGAATCCAACCTTGCTCCCCACTGGGTCATGCATTGGCACGGTTAACTCTTCAGTGCTAACCTCAGCCCACCTGCTCAGAACCTGGTCTAGCCTGCCACTTCCTGCCCACAAATCTCCCAGACTTGGGATCCATCAGTGCCCTCCATACTCGTGATACTGGAGGGTCCTTGCCCTTAGCAGTTGGTGTCCTGGCTGGGATTCTGGCTCTATGGGGAACTGTTAAAACCTGCAGCTTCCCTCTGCCTCTGAAGATACAATCACACATCTGAGGGTCTCACACATCGGAGGGTCATCATGTGGAAGAACTAAGGTTAGACTGGTTCTACTTGACCTCAAAGAGTCCAACTAAACCAGAAGCAGAGCAGAGCAGAGGTCCCATAACACCAAGTACTCAACAAACCTGTGCTAAACTGGAGGGAACAGCAAAAAGACCTTGCAAGCCCAGCTGTGCGAAGGAGTGGGTAGGCTATGTGGCCTGGGAGGTGACTAATCCCCTTATCACTTAAAGTTTTCAGGCGTGGATGCCAGAGGGTTGGACTGAGTGACCTCCAGACTCCCCTGGAATGCCAAACTAACGTCCAGGACAGCAGCTCTCAACCTTGGCTGTATATCAGAATACCTGGGGACCTTCCCAAAACACTGATGCCCAAAGAGCCATGGTGGTAGTTAGTCTGGGGAAATGAAATTTTTCAAAAACGCTCCCTAGGTGATTCTAATGCATTATGAGGGCTGGGCTAGGGTTCAGTGATGTGGTGTGACACACAGTACAGTGAATTAGGTAGATAACCTCAGCCTCTTAGAATCATAAAAATGTTCAGTGTTCAAAAATCTGCATTTTTCTTGATTTATTCCCTGTGAATACTCCTGGACTTAATTTGTACCATTAACACCAATTCATTAATGTCACCTCACAGCAGACACTGCAAGATGGATTACCCTGACATGGCCTGAGCCAGAAAAAGGGGAACATGCAGCAAGGGTTCAGAAAGGGTCTCTTGCTGATTAAAGACACAGGACACCTGGACTGAAGGGGCCAGGAAAGGTTGGGGGTGTGGGGAGAACTCTGTCAATTCATACCGCTTGAAATGGATTTTGGCAGGTATGAAAAACATGCAAGTGACCAAAATAATGTAGTCCTCACATGCCACACCTTCAAGTCTTAGCCTTCCCCCAAGACTGAGCTCTCTTACTCACAGCAAGCTCCACTAGTGCCTACGCCCATTGTGGGCTCATTACACCTGCCTCTCTATCCTCACACCTGAACTCTGTCTTGCACTGGAGGGAGCCCTGGCCTTTCCAATATCCCTCCTGGGCTCTGAGGGAGAGCACCAGGGCTTACTCATCTCTCAATGTCGGCGGGGCTCAGCTCAGCGCTGGAACATGGTAGGTATCTGAAAAATGTTTGCTGCACGGATGAAACGTTGCATCCCTTTCTCCACAAGTCACTGTGTGAATGCTGAAGCAGACACACCCAGATAAGGTCACACACGCAGGGCAGAACACAGAAAGTGGTCACCCCAAATACATACAAATATCCAGCCCCCTGATCCTGGACGGGGACGCTGCCTCCATCAGAGGTGAGCTGGGGCTCTCCTGGCCTCACCCCACCCACGGCGTCACGCTTGGCATCCAAAGATGAAGTGCTAACTCTCAGTTACTTCCCTCAGGTGTCAGGAATTGAATGTGTAATAAGCGCATGGGTATCTGCAGACGGAAGGTGTCATTTTTATAAAGACAAGGTGAAATCATCATTATCATAATAACTGATAAGACCTAAACGCAGTCATGGCGAGACAGTCAAAATATTTAAGCCTAAATAGGCACCTGGAGAAACATAGATCACAGAGCAAGAAACGAGGAGAGGATGTCCAGACACAGACTGGTCATTCAGAAAAGCAAAATTAAAACCCTACCTCATACCCTGAAATCAAACTCCAAACAGATTAAGATTCCTACGTTAAAAAAAAAAAAAAGAAAAATCAAAGTATTAAAAGAAAATACAGGGGGCGCCTGGGTGGCTCAGTCGTTAAGCTCTGCCTTCGGCTCAGGTCATGATCCCAGGGTCCTGGGATCGAGCCCCCGCACTGGGCTCCCTGCTCGGCAGGGAGCCTGCTTCTCCCTCTCCTGCTCCCCCTGCTTGTGTTCCCTCTCTTGCTGTCTCTCTGTCAAACAAATAAATGAAATCTTAAAAAAAAAAAAAAAAAGAATAAAATACAGGTAAACATTGGAGTAAGGAAGACTTTTCTAAGCAGCATACTCAAGAAATCATGAAGAACACTGAGAGTTGTTTAACAACAGAAAACAATTCATTGTAAGCAACAACAATCACCAAACACAAAACCGAAATGCAAATTATACATCTCTAAGAAATATTCTGTATCCCACAATGGCAGGTAAAGGGGCTGCCATCCTTAATCTACAAAAAGTCCTTACAATTCAATAAAAAGATAAATCCTGCAGTTGGATATAAGATTTAAGTATACAATTTTAGAAAAGAAACAGAAATGGTCAAAGCACATAGGCACCAGCAACCCAAGAAATTGCAAATGAAACTAAATTGGATTAGAGTAAAACAGGCGCCAATGTGTGAAGTCTTTCTAGGATACAATTTGAAAGCACGTACCAAAATTTTTCCCTTCTTACCCGACAATCCTCCTTCTGGGACTCAGTCCCAGGGAAACCATCACAGACTTCGGCTAAGAATTCAGTTAACAAAGATGTTCATTAGAGCAACGTTAAATCAGGGACAACTACGGAAAGCTTAAATGTACGAACAGAACACTACACAGACATGAAATTACTGTTGTTGAATGTTTAAGATAATGGAGACATTTTTCCACGTCTTTAAACAAAAAGAGAATAAATACATGCAATATTATTAATTTTTGTGGGAAAAATGTATATATATGCATTGAAAAAGGCTAAGGGAAAAACAGTGAAATGTTAACGATGGTTTCTTTGAATTATAGAATTAAAGTTGGTTTCTATTTTAGTTTTGCTTATCTGCATTTTCTATACCAAACTTGTCTTAGTTTTGTTAAGGGGGGGGGTAAGTTCACAGATATAAACATTGAAACATATCAAAAAATCCAAGCTTGCGGTTCTGAGGAACTACCTGAGAACACAGCCAACTCACAAGTGCCCCCCACAGAAGGGCAGGTAGAGGCTGCACCGTTCCCCAAATGCCACCCAGGCTCCAAATCACATGCATGGCTTTGGAATGCACCAGAGGGATTATGGGGCTGTCTGGCTTTCTGGGAGTGCACATCCAAAAAATAGCGAAGCTTCACTGTAAAGAACTTTCTGGACATTTTCATTTTCAGAATTTAGTCATGGCTTTGAGAAACCAGGAAAGTCCCATTCCTCCTACGTCAGTTTGTCTCCTCCCTGTAGCCCACATACTGCTGGGCCCCATGTAAGGGAGAACTTTCCTAACAATCACAAGTGCTCAGCAATGAAACGCTCTGCTTAGCAAAGCAGGCAGGCTCCAGCCCTGTCCCTGGAGACTTAACCTTGGCACTCATCTTTACCCTCCTGTCGTGCCCAGCTCAGGCATGCAACATAGCAGGTGGCCGCTTTTAAATTTGGAGAACTGGGGCAATTTCAGACCCGTGGCAGCCAAGGCCCTTCACACACAACCCCCGCCACCGTCTTCCATCACCAGCAGTCACACCAAGGCGAGCCCCAGGCTCTGGCCACACCTGCGTGCACCCAGCAGCAGTGCTCCCCTTCTGATCTCAACCACTGTGGACAGGATGCCCCATCTGCACCTTCCTCTGAACCCACCTCCCGTAGGGTGGTTTTCCCCAGCTGGGACAGAGGTCCCCCATGCCTCTTTCAGGTTCTCAGGAACCTCATGGCCCTGGAGGGCAGAGTGTGTCCTGCTCTTAGCCCCAGGACTACGGAGCTGGTGGGTCAACCCCACCGGCTGAACTATACGACTGCTCCTCTGTTGTCCTCCCATCTTGGCTCATGATGAGTTATCCTCCCTATTGCTCAGGCCAAGACTTTGGGGTCACCCTTGACCACCCCCCAACACCTCACATTGCATCCATCTGTCAGGAAAGCCTGCAGCTCTACCCAGAACACGTCCTGAGCTCGGTGTCTTCTCTTCACCCCCCACTAGTGCCCCTGTTCCAGCAGCCACACGTGCCTCAGCTGGCCTCCCCGCTCACCCCCTTCAGGCTGTTCTTCACTAGGCAGCCAGAGTCATCCTCTCAAAACCTAAGTCAGAGCCAGTCATTCCTCTGCTCAGAACCCTCCACTGACTTCTCATCTCACTGTCTCACCCAGACTTCAAGTGAGAGACCCTTCCAGTGCCCCCAAGGCCCACTACACTCAGCCTCCCTGGCCCACTTCCCACCTGCTCTGCCCAGTCATGCTCATTTCCCTGAAGCACCTGGGCCTGCTCCTGCCTCGGGCTTTTGCCCTGACTGCTCCTCCTGTGTGGAATGCCCTTCCCTTGGAGCCATGGGAATCCTGCTGTCACATCCTCAGCAAAGCCCTCTGAGAACCCATCTAAAACAGCACCACTCCAAACTCACGCCCACCCTAGTCTCTTTATCCTCCTTTACCTTTCTTCATACTCTCTATCCAACACACTACATTTGCTTGACTCCTCTCATGAGGGGGCAAACTCAGGAGAGCACAAACTTATGACCCCAAGCTCAAGAGTTACATGCTCTACTGAATGAGCCAGCCAGGTGCCCCTACGGAGCACAAATTTTTATTGGTTTTGTTCACTGCTGTATCCCCAGGCACCATAGCAGTGCTCAGTAATGTCTGTTGAATGAATGAATGGGGAAAAGGTCTTGGTATAAGCTCTTATGGTCCCGCTGAAGACTCAGGGTCCAGACTGCAAGTGAAGGCCCAGCAGTGGGCCAGCAATATCCACTTCTCCCCACTCCACCCACCTGTCAAGTCACTTCTCCCCTCATGGACCTTGGGAAGCCCCTTTCTGACCATTACTCTTAAGTCCTGCTTGGAAAACACAGGGCGTGAGTCATTCCCCAGGGCCCTGACTAATTCTCTCTCCATCCCTTGGATCCACCTCCAGGATCCTTCCTCTACAGCATAATGGGAAATCCAGAGAGGGCTCCCCTTGGAGAAAATGGAAAGGAACTGAATGATTTAGAGGAAAATTCAATTCTTCCTGGCTCAGCAGTTGAGAAAGCGAAAAACTCTCAGGAAGCTAGTGCCTCTGAAAGTGAAACATTAATAGAAATATTACTGGAAAATACCAAACAGGAAGAGAAGGAAAATTCCATTGTGGAAGCAAGGTCCTCTGTCGATGCTCCTTAATGGTCTCAGTAAAGTATTTCAGAATCAAAACATGGAAAGAACCGGAAATCAATCAGGCTGTCACCCTTCCTGTGGACTGGAGCTTTGGCCAAGCTACCTCCACAGCCGTAGCACAAAGGGCACCAGGCTCAGAACAGAAGGTCCACAGTCTAGCCACTGGATCAGCCAGTACCTGTTGTGAAGCAGGGCAGGCTCCATTCCTCCCCAGAGCCTCAGTTTCTCCATCTGCAAAATGGGGGTTATAGCACCTTCCTTACAGACTGACTCTAAGAAGCAAATTAACTAGGGGTATAAAAATGCCCTTAAGTTACAAAATACTTACATAAATGTAGGAATCAGTTGCTCCTACAAGGCTATATAAAGAGTAAGTCTTGCCACAAGTAAGGCAGAGGAAATTCAGGCATGAGCCTGGAGACTGTGCAGCCTGAGGGGGGGATGGTACAGTGGCCAAAAACAAAGCTCTGGATCCAGTTTTGAATCTCACCTCTGCCACTTACTGGTGGTATGACCTTAGACAAGTTACTTAACAGCACTGTGCCTCAGTTTTCTCGTATGTAAAATGGGAATGACAGCAGCACCTACCTCCAAGGATTTGGTAAGAGTTAATGCATATATAAAGCACAATGAATAGTGCCTGGCTGAGTATGTGTAATGGAAGCACTGGCTAATATTACTATGTGGAAAGCTCCCTCAATTGAAATGACGATGTTTTCTTTACTCAAATGCCTCCTCCTCCAAGAAGACTTCTCTGCTTCTCTGTTAAAAACAAAACAAAACAACAAACCTCCACCCTCCTCCTCCTTACCCTGCTTCTCCTTTGGATCCATGGAACCAAGGTTCTGCCCAGAACAGCCTCTGTGCCAGGATGGCTCTCAGCCCACCTACACCACTTTGTTTATTGATAAATTCTGCCATACAGATCTCTGTTCTCACCTGCTTCCTGTATCCTCACCAATAAGCTCCTTATGGGCAGGCACTACAGACCCCCTGGCTCATCCCTGTACCCATACAGCTCCTGAGAGTGGCCTGTATATGGCAATTCCTCAGTCAACACAGGCCAAACAGAAGTTATAAAGTCAGGGCGGCAGAGACCGCAGCACCCTCTGTCTCCATCCTACAGGAAACCCATGGCCACCATTCAGAATGCCGACAGGTGCTACCATCAAGCCAGCCAGCATCCCAGCTCTCTGCTTCAAAGCTATAAATCCCAATTTATTTTCTAGGGCCAAGCCTGACCTCCCCCTTCTCCCACAGGCCACTACCTCTTGGCTCTCCCAGCACAAGATGTAAAAGTCAGCTCCAAGATAAACTGCCCAGGGGAGTGTTTCACACAGGCTAAGTTGAGCTTTGCTAAATGACCAGAGGAAGCCACACCTGTTTCAGATTTGCCCTTTAACACCTATTTTATGGGTCAGAAATGCTTTGGGGGTGGGGAGAGGACGAGGTCAAGTCTTGGGGGTTAAGTTGGGGGAAATCAGTCCTGTTCCGAGATTGTCAGATTAGAAGACGGTCACCTGATCTCCTTTAAGGAAACTTAGGTTCCTTGTTGATAAGTCCAAGGTGCCATTAGTTTTTTCGTTTTTTCTTAAAACAGCATGCACAGCCTCACCAATCCTTGGAGGGAGGGAATGCTTGGTGTTACAATGAGAAGACGTGACAGTTACAAGACACACATTTTGTGCAGCTGTCCCTTGGGAAGTGCCAACTCTGCATGCAGAATTTCTCTATAAAATAATTCAAGGGCTGCATTAACATCTCATTTATGGAACTCAGAGGCAGATGGGGGAGGGAGAGAGAAAAGCCAGCTCTGGTGCTTCTTCTGGGGACCACCAAAGCCCAGACTGAAAGGGGTGGGAATTCAGGCAGAGGGGTGCAAGAAGAGGAACATTAAGTGAAGGGAGGAGACACATAACGCACATTCCAGTAAATATCAGAGCCTTACTATCTCCATTTAAATCATGGAAAATAGAAAAATTGATTTAAAAAAGCCTAGGGCGCCTGGGTGGCTCAGTTGGTTAAGCGACTGCCTTCGGCTCAGGTCATGATCCTGGAGTCCCGGGATCGAGTCCCGCATCGGGCTCCCTGCTCAGTGGGGAGTCTGCTTCTCCCTCTGACCCTCCCCCCTCTCATGCTCTCTCTCTCTCATTCTCTCTCTCAAATAAATAAATGAATCTTTAAAAAAAAAAAAAGCCTATAAACTTGGAATTCAGATCGCACAGATGTGATCCTGGTTCTGTCACTTGGTAGCTGTGGGACATCAAGCAAATCATTAACCTTGAAACCTCAGTTTCTTTATCTATAAAGTAAGGGCAATACTACCTGTGGTAGATGGGATTGCACTGAAGGCCTTGATTAATGGCCTGCCTGTATCCCTGCCCTTTACCATGTGACTCTGCAACTCTTCCTCTCTCCTTGAATCCTGGTTGGCCTTGTGACTTGCTTTGGTCAACACAAAGGGAGCAGAAGGGACAGTGTGCCAGTTTCCAGCCTCAAGAAACCTTATGGGCTTCTGTTCTTTTAAAACACTGCCATGATCATATGAACAAGGCTAGCCTGCTGGAGACTGAGAGACCACATGGAACAGAATCCAATTGTCTCAGTCAAGACCATCCTAACCCAGCTACCTGCAAACATGTAAGAGAGCCCAGCAAGGATCAGCAGGGCTGCACATCCACCCTGAATGGACCACAGATGCATGTGTGAGCCCAGCTGAGACTACAAAAACCAGAAAACTGAGATGCATGGGCTTGTGGACAATAATAAAGGCTTATCATTTTAAGCAGGGGTTGGAAACTACAGACCATAGGTTGGCTGCCTGTTTTTGTAAATAAAGTTTTATTCAGACACAGCTATGCTCTTTATTTAATATATTGTCTATGGCTGCTTTCCAGCTGCAAGGGCAAAGTTGAACAGTTGTGATGAAGACTGTCTGGCTTTCAAGCCTAAAATTATTCATTATCTGGCCCTTTAAGAAAAGTTTGCCAACCCCTAGTTTAAAATCACTGAGTTTGAGGTGATTTGTTATGCAGCAAGAGCTAACGGATACAGTATCTAAACCTCTTCTAGAGTGACCGTGAGGATTAAATGACCAATTAAGTGGTTAGCATGAAGCCTAGAGAATATTTCTCTACTGGGGAATCAATGGAAAAAACCGAGTTTGATAGGCAGCATTTCTCTCACACAACTTTCAAGGGACAGGACTTCAAAGGAGAAAGTATCCCAAGCCAAACCACAGATACCAACTTTGGCTCTTACCTTTTCCATCAATTTCTTTCTTTCTTTCTTTTTTTTTTTTTTAAAGATTTTATTTATTTGAGAGAGAGAGAATGAGAGACAGAGAGCATGAGAGGGAGGAGGGTCAGAGGGAGAAGCAGACTCCCCGCCGAGCAGGGAGCCCGATGCGGGACTCGATCCCGGGACTCCAGGATCATGACCTGAGCCAAAGGCAGTCGCTTAACCAACTGAGCCACCCAGGCGCCCATCCATCAATTACTTTCTAAGAACTGGAGAATATGCCCATTAACCAAATGGAAATTGACAACTCATGTTTGACTCGGGCTTCAATCAAGCCATACATCAATGATTGCATGTGAAAAGGCCCAAAAGACCAGTTACAACTCCCCAGCAAGGCACATAAGACACTCTCTTCCCTTTCTGACTCCAACCTCCCTCTGTAATGCCCCCACCACACCTACTCTGCTGAGCCTCCAGCCATTCCCTCCCAAGCCTCCAGGCCCTGGCACAAGCTGTTCTATCCCTTCTGCATGGACAGCCCTCCCCCCTCATCCCTGCCTAGGAAATTCCCACTCATCCTTCCAGAGTCAGCTCAAATGCTGCCTCCTCCTGAAAGCTCTCTTGGACTTCCCAGAGTTGAGGCCTTACCAGCCCCTTGCACACACTTCTGTTCTGGCATTCCTTAGGTCTCCTTGGCAGTTATCTGTCTCCCAGACTAGACCTTGAGAAGCTAGTGTTCAACTGCAAAAGAGAATCTTCCTTCTTGGAAAGCTGAAGCTGGCCACCATTTATTCTCTGAATATCCCCTGTCTAGCAGGCTGCTCAGAAACTGTTTGCTGAATGTTTAAAAAAAAAAAAAAAAAAAAAAAGGTTAGACATGATATTATTCTTTAGGAAACATGTTATTTAACTCAACCCTGTGGATGCTGACAAAATATAAAGTGTTGGTACACATTAGCATGTATTTAAAACTTGGGAAACTGATGTCATCATGCATCTTGACTTTCTCAGTTGTGGTGGAAACATTTACTTAATTATGATAAAAGAAACAAGACTTCAGCAGAAAACGTAACCGGATGAGACCTGTTCGGCTGCACAAAGGGAGACCAACCAAGTAAGTTACTGGCTTCTTCTGTCATGGTTACTTTTTATAAAGACAACCCTAAGGAATGCTATTTCTACTGACTAGTTTTGTTCTCTCTTCCTGGGAGCTCAGGTCCTCACAGTCTCTCACCTGGACTCTAATTGTCCCCTAACACTGACCCCATCCCCCACCCCCCATTGTGGCAGCTCAATCATGGCTGAGTCCGTCCCTTTCTCGGCTCACCAGTTCCAAGGACTCCCTGTGGGGTCCAAACTCAGCCCCCCACCTATTTGATGTCATCTTTCATTCCCCAATGGAGGCCTACTGCAAGAAAGCTCTGGTTTCCAAGAACACACTCCATACTGAAGTTCTGTATGTACACGTACACACATACATACCCACACATGTACATGCACACAAACTTACATCCGCACATGTACACAGAGCCCTGACACAGAAGTGCTGCTGCAGGCTGTAGCGGCCCCTTCCCCGGCACTGAAATTCCATTTCCATCTCTAGATCCAGCTCAAAGCTGCCTCCTAGGTAAAGACCTCACAAAATTCCCCAAGACAAAACCCCGGGGAAACAAATGATGAAGATAGTGTGTGACAATCTCCTCCAGAGACTTAGGCCAGAGATTACTGACTAGTCTTCTGCAGCCTTCATTCCTTCCCCCTCTTTCACATAATTCTGAAAGGGATAATGCCCAAGACTGGATGCTCGGGAGGAGGGGGTGCGCCAGAGAACTCACTGGGAGAATAAAATGATGCCTCAGTGTGACATAGGGAGGCACGAGGCAGGGCCCCCAAAGATAAACCACAGTGGGAGGTGGCACTGGAGGCAGTGAAAAGACGATCTGTGTACCAACAGCTTCTACCCCACACCACAGTAACTCCCAACTCAGGCCTGATGTTAAAAACAAACACAAGGCCTGGCACATAGAGTGGGAGTGTGGTGGAGGCATTCATCAGCCTTATGGGTTCTTGTCTTATCTCTGACAATTGACAAAAGGAAGCTGGGCCTGAGATTAAGCGGGGTACTAGAAGTGGGTTTTCCTGGATCCATGGGTGAGTGGTAGAAGGAAGGCTCCGAGGTGTTCAGGCCTGGATCTATACAGTATGCCTGGCCTTCCAAAAGCTGTCTGGCTGAAAATAATGTGAAAACCAGGCTGCATTCAGACTGCCTGACCAGGAATGGGGGGTGGGTGTTGGCCCCAGATGAGGAGAGAGCCCCACACAGGGCAGAGAGGAGAGGATCTAGAGTCTCTGCATCCCAAAGCAGTTCCAACCAGAAGACCCAGGGGAAGGGTTAAGGAGAAGTCACTTACATAATGGCCCTCAAAAGTGTGATAGCAGAATCAGCAGCAAAAGATCACCTAGGAACTTGTTAGAAATGCACATTTTCAGGACCCACAGCAGGCTTGATGAATCGGTTTTAAAGAGCCCTCCAAGTTATGGTTTGAGAACCACTGCACAGTGTGACCCTCTGTGGCTGCCTCCCCTCTTCCTCTTTAGAAAGAACATCTGGTAGCTAAAACTCCTGTCTCTGGATCAGAACAATTTCTCAAAATATCAAAGGGCTCAAAGTCACAACCCAGTAAGTGAAATGCAGCCAAGAGAGATAAAAAACAAAAAAACAAACCCCCCCCCCCAATAAATCCCTTCATTTGCTCTCACTGTGCTTAGCTTATAAGGTCCTCCCTAACCTGGGCCCTGCTGTTCCCCTGGGGTCCTGCAAAACTCTAACCTCTCAATGCCAGCCACAGGCACTTTATCTGCATCCCCTCAAGTGCCAGGCTTTCTTTCGGGAGCCAACCACAGTCACTGCCCCTCCCCCACAATAATAGCCCTCCCTGACCACCCCCACCTCAGCCCTCCTGTAACAGCACCCCCATCACAGCACTCATCATCCACACTGCAGACTGGGCCACAAAATTCAGGAGGGACTGCTCCAGCACCCAGCAGGGGAGGGCACAGGAAAGACCCATAAAAAATACTTGACGGTGAGAGGCGCCTGGGTGGCTAAGTCAGTGGAGCATGCAACTCTTGATCTTGGGGTTGTAGGTTTGAGCCCCACACTGGGTGTAGAGATTATTTAAAAATAAAATCTTAAAAAAACAAACTTGATGGTGAACAAAGCCAACTCTCAAATACACTTGACATTCTAGCTATAAGACATTTTATTCCTCAGTATTTGAAATACTCTTAATTGTAATTGGGGAAAAAAAAAAAAAAGTCTACTAAAGTTTTGAAAGCCAGAAAAGAAAACTTTACAAAGCAGTGGGAGGGAAAGATTTGCCCACCAGGAAGGTAGCTGTGGAGTAACAAGGGGGGCCCAGGAGTCTAGCACCATTTGCTGGGAATCTCTCCATCTTCAGAGGCAGGGCCTTGCTCAAACCAACCATACGCAGGAACTTCAGATTCTCCCAAGCCAGCCCCTAGCCAAACCTGAGCCACATATAAGGCAGCAAGGAGCCTCTTTGTTGTTTCCCTCACAGATCAACCACAAGCCCTTGATCCTGGGGGCTCCCAGAGAAATATCCCCCTCCTCCAAGGCAGCAAGCACCTGGGTGGCCACCTGGCTCCCAGGTTCTTGTAGGAAGCCCTGAGTCCATGCTTCCAAAGTGTGCCCCCAAACTGGCTCCAGGGACCGCCCACCTTGCCTTTAGCAGATCCAGAGAGGAGGGGATACTCTTGGGTGGGACCTCAGAGAGAAAAATCCAGGCAGAAAAATTAAAAAGAAGGGCATCCCCTTACTTCTCCTGCCTAGAAAATAAAACATCCCTTTCCAAGCACCAGCTGGCAGGTAGGAGCCTGTCTGTCTCCTGTCTGGACATCCAGTCCTAAAGGGAGCTCAGACTCTCAGTCTTCCCCAGCCCATGCCTGGGCAAAAGTTTACCTTTGGGAAAAGGTGGGGGTGATGGGGAGAACAAGAGGGACATGAGCCTGACAGGGCGCTGGGCCTCAGATGTAATCAAAACACTGCCTTCCACCATAAGTAGACAGAACAAGTATTATTTTATGGGGGAAGGGAGGGTGCAACAGGAGTGTGAAGGGGGAAGAGAGGGGTCCAGTCTAGCTGTAATTGGTGTGCTTCAAAGAGGGGGATCAAAATGGCCTAATATGTTAGGGGGGGTTGTCACTAAGTGGTCCCCCTCATTCCTGGGACTGTATGGGGTGGGGGGTGGGATCAGGAAGAGGTGAGGATTGGAAGGGTGAGTCTCCTTCCAGCTGATGGACTGGCGGACCCCCTTGTGCGCGCGGCGGTAGGAACTGACTTCTCGAAGTGTAAAGCTCCTGGAGGCAGCGTATTTCAACCGGAAAAGCATGCGTGGGGGTTCCCAGGGCAGCTCCAGTACAAAAGGCCGCTCGGATTTGGAAACCTGGCGCGAGGGGTGGGGCAGGGCAGGGCTTTTAGAGGGATTTACATATATACTTTTAAAGACAGCCGGTCCGGATCTGCCACTGAGAATGCTGTGTAATATCGGGCGAGTCCCTTCCCAGCTCTGGACCTCAGTTTCCCATCTATAGCACGGTGGGAGGGAGAAAACAAAAAACAAAACACGCTCCTCTAAATCCCTGCCAGCTCTGACTTTCAGACTTTAGGTCTTGGGGGACGGAAGGGCTGGCTGGGTCTTTCTTGGACAAGGTTGGTAGGACGCTCTCGTCAGGTTACTTCCGAAGGAGGCACCTGGCTGTGGGCTCAGAGAAAGGACGTTTTAGGAGCAGCAGGTAAAAGAGTCTGTGTCAGAGGCCGAGGATCCAGAGGAAAGAGCGTGCGAGAGGGAAGAACTGGGAAGCAGCGTGGGAGCCCTTACCCCAGGGTCCTAGCCCGAAGCTAATGAAGAAACCAGAGCGTTGCCTCAGTCTCCCCGTGAGCACAGTGGCTCAGGAACCTGGGGTGAGAACAAGGGGTGCCTTACCTTGTCCTTTTTGCCGGCCCCGCTCTCCTCCGCGGCCGAGGCGGCACACTTGTTGAGCAGTTTCTTGCCACCGCAGGCCGTCGGGCTCCAGGTGCGGCCGCCCGAGCAGGCACCCCCCGGGAGGTCTCCCGCACCGCCCGCGGCGCTCTCCACCTTGATAAGGCGGTGCTTCGGGGAGATGTAGCGCACCTCGGCCGGGGTGGCTGGCCGCCGCTCGCTGCTGCTGCGGTAGAGGTGCGGGGAGCCGGAGGACGACGACGAGGACGCGGCGGCGCCTGCACCGGAGGAGGCGCAGCAGCAGCCGGCGGCGCCCGACGCGGACGAGGCTGAGAAGGCGCGCTGGCCCCCGCCCGGCTCCCCGCCGCCGCCGCAGTAGTCCAGGCGGCACATGGCGCGCAGTTTGCGCAACGACGAACCGGGCCCGTTGTAGGGGTCCTCAAAGTCGCGCTCCTTCTGTGCGCGGTAGGCGCGGATGAGGTCGCTGGTGCTGCCGCTGTCGTCGGGCAGCGATCCCGACGAGGTTGAGAAGCAGGAGGCGGCAGCCGGACCGCAGGACGCCGAGGCGCCCGCCGGGGCCTGCGGCACAGCCTGGGGGGGCTGCGAGGGCCGCTCGCCCCGGCGCCGCTGCTCGCGGTAGTCCGGCCGCGGCGGCTGCGGGGGGCTCTTGGTCTTGCTGTTGCCCAAGCTGAAGTACTTGTTCAGCCACTTGGCCATGGCGAGAGGCCGCCTAGGGCCGCGGCGCGGAAGCCCGGTCCGCCGCCGCGGCCATTCGGGGAGCAGCGCTGCGGCCCAGGTCTCTCGGCGCCCCGGCCCCGGCGGGGGGCGTCCGGGGCGCCCGCTCTCGACGCCAAGTTCAAGTTCTCTCCGCCGCCTCCTGCCGGCCGATCCCGGCTTCCAGCAGCTGCAGCACCGCCCTCCGCCTCTGCCTCTCGCCGCCCGGGCTTCGGATCTCTCGCCCCTCACGGGCGCGTCTCATGGGATCCCGGACCGCGGCCCCGCGGAGAGCGAAAGGCCCGGGCGCCCCCCGCCTGGGACGCTCTGGCCGTGCGCTCCGCCGCGGAGCGCTCTCCTGCCCCGTCTGAGCCGCAGCCTCCGCCTGGGCCGGGATCTGCGGCTGCTGCGGGAACTTGTCGGCGTCTTTGGCCCCCCTTCTTCCTTCCCGAGAGCGCTGGGAGAGAGCCCGGCCCCGCAGCCGGCGAGCAAGCAGGAGGGAGAGCGAGCGAGCGACGGAGGGAGGCAGCCGGCGCCCCCCCGAGCCGCGCGCCCGTGCCCGTCCCGGCGGCGCCTGCCGCTGCCGCTGCCGCTGCCGCCGCCTCCCGAACCGCCGCGTGTGTGACACCCGGGCCGCCAGAACCCGCCCCGCGCCGCGGCCCCGCCCTCCCTGGGCTCGCGCGCGGGCCCCGCCCCCAGCCCGCCCCCGCAGGCCCCGCCCCGCCCCCCACGAGCCCGGCCGCCAGATCGCGGCCTAAGCCCCGCCCTCCTCGTGCCTGGGTCTTCAGCTGGCGCAACTCTCCATCTCAGCACGCGCCACCACCCGCGGCCACCTCGGCGCCAGCCCCGGGGTGGCGCCTGAGGGCACCGGGGTCCGGCGGCCCTCCTGGCCCCGCCTCGCTCGCAGCCCGCCGGCGCCTGGGGCGTGAGGTTGCCAGCGTGAGCCCGCCGCGCGCAGAGGCCAGACCCGTGCGCATCTCCTGGTGCCCGCGCGCTGTGCACTTCAGGGACCCACTGTTGGGGGCGGGGCGCGGGGGTGAATTATCCCGGGACATTTCTAGTTTACAGTGTGACTCGCGCGAATAAAGTGCGGCCCTGGGGCCCCTCCGGGACAGGGTGCCTTATCCCCCTCTTGAAGGGACGGAGACTCCGGTTCACCCCCGCGTGCCTGATCTTCGTAGGAGTCTCTATGCTAATGAGCGTGTTAGCAGTCCGGATGACGGAAGCGGCCTGGAGGGGCGGCGGGCCGGCCGGGCACCAGTCTCAGCGCCCGGCTGAGAGGAGGCAGGACGTTGGCTCACCTTCTCACCTCTGAGGAAGTCGGGGCTTTAACCCCGCGCACCGCCGACCTGAGGCCCAAAGGAGGGCCGGCCACCCAGGTGGGCCGGGCTGCCACTTCCCGGTCAGGTGGAGCCGAAATGATGTCATTTCCACCAGTCTCTACTTTGCAATTTAAGATCGTGCTTTGATTATTAACCAAAGCTGAGGAAACTGAGACCGAGGCAGGGGCGCAGCTTACCCAGTGAAGCTTTTCCTGGGAGGCGCAAGGCTCCCGGTGGAGCCGGAAGAGCTGCCTGGAAAAGAGGTAACTGCCACTAGAGCCGGTCCTCCTTTGAGTTTGGCCGCCAAACCCCAGAATATGCTTTACCCTAAGGTGTGAGAACTGAGACCCGAAGTCGCAGGAATTCTCTAGGAAGGCTGACTTATTAGGACGATAGCCCGCGTCCTTTATTATCTCCACTTGCTACCTGTGTCTTAAGAGATGGGCTTTGGCGGGAGTCTTTTTCTGTATCCCCGTAGGAAAAGTGGGACCTGTTAGGGCAGGCAGAAGGCCAGAGGCTCTCTTGGAGGGGACACAGCCCTAGCCTCGCTGGTGGTGGAGGTCACATTCTCAGTCTGAGAGCCAGACAAGAAGTGCCTGAGGCCACAGTGGGGAAGGGGCAGAACCCAGACTACAACTTGGGTCTTCCTCTGAAGGTTGTGCTCCGTCCACTCAGCCGCACACACTGATGTAATGGAATTGACTGCAAATTGTCCTTTTAGGATCAAGCCATTTGCTCTTTCCCTCTTTGGTCAGACAGGACTGTCATCCTCTATGAGCAAGTTAAGTTTTTTAAACCCATCATTATAACTCCCACAGTCACAGACACCATCTACGCAGCCCCTTCATTGCCTGAGATCTACGTACCTGGCATTTCTCAGGAAATAATCTAGGGTGTGTGCGTGTGAGTGTGAGTGATGTGTCTGGGGAATGGTGGAAGAACCAGAAATTGACTTGGGCCTAAGGTGTTTATTTTGGGTAACCTTAAACTTAAATATCTCAAATTACCCTTTAAATCACTCCTCTGCTGTATAAACAATTATTCTGCAAGTAAGGGAGGCCCAAATAGAAGAAAACCCAAAAGGCAAGTACATCCTCATTGTAAGCCCTATTTCTCAACCAACCTCAAATCCTCTCTGGCTCCCTCTCTTCCCATTTCTGCTTGTAGGCCCAGTAAGGAGGAGCAGCTAGACACTGGCCACAGGCCAGGCCACTCAGGACAAGAAAGTCCTCTCAGGGGTCTGGAAGCTTGTTCCCTGCATGTGGGTTGCACATGGAAGAATTATCTCTGCCTTTTCCAAAGGTTTAGGAAGAGAAGTTATATTTCACAACTTATTTTTTCCATTTCACTTTCAGCAGACCATGGGGTTAGACCCACTTTTCCATGTGATGCCTCTGCTGGGGTATAATTTGCAAGCCAAAATTACTGTAATGCTATAGTATTATGCCAAGAACTTCCAGAGCACTTGTGTGTCTGCTCAACCCCAACACATTCCGTATATTATTAACCCTACTCATCAGCCCTGCAAGTTGGTGTTATTCCCAGTTTACAGATGGGGTAACTGGACTAAGGTAGTATTTACTTCAAGCAGGCAAAAACACACAGGTGTTTTCCTCTGGGAGCTAGTGGAGACACACCTTACAAGACAGATTCAGAAATAATCATTCTGAAAGGAAACAGAAAAGTTTCCTAAAGACAATATTGGAAAAGTAGTATGTCAAATGGTTGAAGAAGACAGGAACTTGTAGGGAAAGGATCAGAGCACTACAGGCAGTCAGAGCTGAACAGACTGTCCTTTCACAGAGCCAGTCACCCCACTTCACAGAGGGAAAATGGATGACTGAAAGGAAGAGATTAAATCAAGAGGCACAGCTGGGATTGGTACCCGGTCTCTTGATACCACAAATCCAACATTATGCCCATCACTGCCATTTTTTACTTTTAGCTCCACACCCCCCTGTTGCCCCGGCACTTGTCCCTGATTTTCTTATTGGAAGGGTTCCATATGGCCCTGTTTCTGTTTCTGCCCTGTCTCAACTTCTCACTTTAGACCAAGGTGGGGACATGACAGCTCTTTTTCCTGCATCCTCCTTCCAGTATCTGGAGGTAGGCTATGTCATTGATAGAGGCCTGGAGAAACAACAGACTCCTCTACTTCTTTCAGTTCAGGTCATCAAATGGTAATGTCAGTCTCCTGCTGTGTGCTGGGCCCCAGGGCAGGAATCTGGACTGGAATCATAGATTTGGGAGTCCTTAGTGCTCTAAGAAGATCTGAGGCAAAACTCTCAGTCATCCTTGACATCCTTCTTTCATTCCTGCTCCATCCAACCCTTCAGCAAGGAATAAGCAAAATCTTACCACTTCTCACCACCTCCACTGCTTCCACGCCAGCCCAACACTCCTTCATCTCTTGCCTGGATCATCACAGGCATCTGTTACCCATTTTCCTGCTTCTGTCTCAACACAGCCAGTGATCCTATTAAAACTCAATCTGAGGGCGCCTGGGTGGCTCAGTTGGTTAAGCGACTGCCTTCGGCTCAGGTCATGATCCTGGAGTCCTGGGATCAAGTCCCACATCAGGCTCCCTGCTCAGCAGGGGGTCTGCTTCTCCCTCTGACCTTCTTCCCTCTCATGCTGTCTCTCATTCTCTCTCAAATAAATAAATAAAATCTTTAAAAAAAAAAACAAAACTCAATCTGATTATGTCCCTCTTCTGCTCAAATCTTCCATTAAATCCCCATGTCCTTAATAATAAATGCCAAAATTCTTATAGAGGCCCACAAGGCCTTATATGACCTAGTCCCCTCAAATTCCTAACTTCATTTTGTATCGTCCTCTCTCCTGCTCTAGCCAGGCTGCCTCTTCCTGGTATTCCTTGAACACTCTCGCCTTGGAGCCTTTGCACTGTATTTCCTCTGCCTGGAATGCTTTCCCTCAGCTGTCCCCATGGCTCATCCTTCACTCCCTTCAGGTCTGTATTTATTCATTTATTTTTTTTTTAAGATTTTACACAGGGGGAGGGGCAGAGGGAGAGGGAAAGGGACAAGCAGACTCCCCCCTGAGCAGGGAACCCTACGTGGGCTCGATCCCAGGACCCTGAGATCATGACCTGATCTGAAGTCAGACATTGAACCGACTGAGCCACCTAGGTGCCCCAGGTCTGTATTTAAATGTTACATGCTTAGTGAGGCCTCCCCTGAGCACCATATCTAGGATTGTTGTTCCCACTCAACACTTTCTATCCTTCCCAGCTTTATTTTTCTGAATGTTACCCAGACCCATTTCATGCACAGCATATTTTACTTATTTTTCTTGTTTATTGTCTTGCCCCACAATGGGAAAGAGATCTTTGCTTTTGTTCACTGTATATCTCCAGTGTTCAGCACACTGCCTGACACCTAGTAGGCACACGGTAAGTATTTGTCAAATGAACAAGTGAACGTGAATGGTTAATCATGGAGGGCAGAATGGCAGAGGGCTAAAGCTTGGCATCTCTGCCTTGGACCTGGTGCTAGTGGCTATTAACTTTGGTCTGGAGGTGGGAACATCGCAGACTTGCTGAGTTTTTGAAGCAGATGTGTTCTGGTGTTCTGTTCCCAGGCTGTTCTCTTAAGCAGAGGAAGCTGAATGAGGTTTATGCATGTCTTCCCAGCATCCAGAGCGGGTTCCAGGAAGGTTGTGGCATCCAGGTAGCCCTTTCACAAGAGTCCTGGTCATGCTGACATTCGAGGCTGTCTGTGCGTCACTGAGCCAGCTCTGTTCTCTCCACCTCAGGTACAACTAATCTTAAGAATCTCATTATGGATCCAAAGATAATCCTCTATATCTAGATTAAAGGCTGTGTTTTGACCATTACCACACATTGAGCATTGAGCCGACAGTTTAATTGAACTGTTTATGCCGCTGCCTTGATCTCTTCCCAGAGAATTTACAACTAATTCCGAGTGTCTCTGCGAATTAAGTGGGCCTCTCCCAACATGCTTTACTTGTAGTTTGCCTGTGCCAAATCCCACCTGTCCTTGTGTTACCCAGTTATGGGCTCTCGCTCACAGCTGTCTCTGACCAGTGCCACTTCCAGTCCACTTCCTCCCTGAGGTGGCCATTAAGATATGGCTCTGAGAATGGCCGTATCCTAGGACAACCTCTGTGATACCTGCAACAGTAGAAAGGGGGGTGGAGGTGAGAATTGGCACAGGAGCAGAGAGGGTGTAAATCATACTGACTCCTTTGAAGTCACCTCCAGGCAACTGACAATAACCCCCTAACAAGAAAAGGGTACAAGTGGGGCGCCTGGGTGGCTCAGTCGTTTAAGCGACTGCCTTCGGCTCAGGTCATGATCCTGGAGTCCCGGGATCGAGTCCCATATCGGGCTCCTTGCTCAGCAGGGGGTCTGCTTCTTCCTCTGACCCTCCCCCCTCTCATGTGCTCTCTCTCTCTCAAATAAATAAATAAAATCTTTAAAAAAAAAAAAAAAAAAAGAAAAGGGAACAAGTGTCTTTAGCACAGTTAAGTGTGATGGAAGGAAAAGAGCTCTGGACTGAGGTCAAGACTCCTGAGTTCTTATCCCGGCCCTCTTCTGACTTCCTATGTGACTTGGTGTTACTATTTATAAAATAGGAGCTGGCAGATCATTGTTTCCCATTCTGTGTTATGGAAGTGTCTAAGGGTAGGGTTGCCAGATCTAGAAAAAAACAAAACAATAGCAAAAAAGGACATCCATGCAATAATTGGGACATACTTACAGTGAAATATTATTCGTTGTTTATCTGAAATTCAAATTTAACTGGGTGTCCTATATTTATCTGTCCATGTGGGAGATAAAAAAGGCTCCCAACCCCTAACCCAGCCTCTGCTAATGAAATGGACAAGAGCAGATGTTCTTAACCCTGGCTGAACATTATAATCACCTACAGAACTTATACAGTACCCAGTGACCAGTCTGAATTCCAGACCAGTTACATCAGAATTTCTGATGGATTCAGGCATTGTATTTTTTTTTAATAAAAAAAAACTCCCAGCGGTGCCTGGGTGGCTCAATTGGTTGGGCTTCTGACTCAGGTCATGATCTCAGGGTCGTGAGATTGAGCCCTGCCTCAGGCTCTGCGCTCAGTGGGGAGTCTGCTTGGGATTCTCTCCTCCCTCTCACTCTGCCCCTCCCCTGCTCATGCAAGCGCTGTAAATAAATAAATAAAACCTTTTTTTTTTTTAAGGTTATTTATTTATTTATTTGAGAGAGAGGGAGCGAGAGAGAGCGTGTGCACCAGTGGGGGGGGGGAGGGCAGGAGCGGCAGAGGAAGAGGGGACATAGACTCCCCTCTGAGCAGGGAACTAGACTCGGGGCTCAATACCAGGACTCTAGGATCACGACGTGAGCCTAAAGCAGATGCCTAACTGACTGAGCCACCCAGGCACCCCAGATCAATCTTTAAAGAAAAACAATCTCCCTAGGTGAGTCCAATGTGCAGCCAAACTTGAAAACCACTGGACTAGAGCAGAGATTCTCAAAGTGAGGTCCCTGGGCCAGAGCATCAGCCTCACCTGAGAACTTGTTAGAAATACAAATTGTCATTCTGACTGCCTGACCTTCAGAATTAGAAACTGGGGGTTGGGGCGCCTGGGTGGCTCAGTCGTTGAGCGTCTGCCTTCGGCTCAGGTCATGATCCCAGGATTTTGGGATCGAGTCCCACATCGGGCTCCCTGATCGGCGGGAAGCCTGCTTCTCCCTCTCCCACTCCCCCTGCTTATGTTCCCTCTCTCGCTGTGTCTCTCTCTGTCAAATAAATAAATAAATAATCTTTAAAAAAAAAAAAAGAAAGAAACTGGGGGTTGTGGCCCAGCAAGCCTGTTTCCAGGTAATTCTGCTATAGCTGAAGTTTGAAATCCAGTTTGAAACTTCCTTAGAAAATTTTCAACTAATTTGCTTTCCAGCTAATTGCTTTGCAGTGATGCAAATCACCTGTCCTGTGGTGATTGCAGCATAAGTTATGGAGGTTGTGAACCTACTGGGTGCAGTAACTTTTTCAGTCCCAACTATCAGTCTGACAGCAGTCTTGAAGGCTACCATTGGCACCTGGAGCTTATTGCCAGTAGGACAAATTAGGCCAGGAAGAGCCAGATGTGGACCAGAAGTGTCTGAGGGCATAAAGTTCTGGGTCAGGCAACGTAAAGGCCCAGCCGAAGAGGCTGTGGAGCCCATGGGCAAGGGGAAAGTGGAAAGTGTGGCAGGAAGAAACCCCAGGTGGGTGGTACATTAGGTCAGTCCAGGTCCCAACGAGGCTGGGGGCAGTGAAAAATCAGGGATACCTCTAGGGTTGGTTAGGCCAAGTCACACTGCTTCTGTGAGGAACCGGGACCAGGGCAGGCCAGAGCTGATGTAGACTGGAGGAGGCGGGTGTCAGAGATGGAGAAGGGAGTCTATCCTTGCTTTGTTTTGTAAGAGGCAAGTAGTGTTCAAGAACAGAGCATCATTTTTCTGCAATTGAGGAGGACTTAAATGCAAACCTACTAGCACCACCAGGTTTTCTCTGGGGGTCTCACAGTCAGGTTTATTTGTTTCTGGGATGCCAGGTACCCAGGATATGTGACTGTCTTGTCCTTGAGAGACATCTGGAGGGCAGGTAGCAGGGGCTGTGCATTATTCATTTCTGTCCACCCCCAGGCTTTGCTCAGTGGCAGCAAACATTGAAACCTCCAAGATCTCACTTACCTGGGTTCTAATGTGAATGACTTTGTGCTAGTGTGTAAAACTGTAAATCTGAGGAGTTTAATCTGATTCTCCTCATCTCCAAAATAAACTTCGGAGTTCCTGAAAAGGTGAAATATTACTTTAAGCCCTATGGTTGGGAAAGTGATTTAGAACATACACAGAAAATGTTCTTTTGATGCAATTTCCATCCTCTCACTTTGGCTGTAACATTTAAAGACAATTTTTAAAAGTCACTTTCCATGCATAATTTTCTCCCACTACAATTTTTTTCTTGAATTAAAATGGTCACCATGCTGTCATCTGAGGCTTTCCTGAGTGGATGCATTGGTCTTAGCCAAAGCCAGGAAAGAGTTAAAGTTGCAAATGGCCGTCTGTCTTCTGTCTGGGTTTGGGGGTGGGGTGGGGGTGGAGACTGCCCAATTGTCTGTCCATTTCTTCCCTTCCCTAGGGCTGAGTGCAGGATGTTAAGTCTCCCAAAATAACTCAGACCCTGAGGGTAAATGCTTGCTGGGAGCTGGTTTGGAATAGAGGATTCTCCAGATCAGAGGGGAACTTTCAAGGCCAAAACATCTGATCTCCTGGGCTGAAAGAGAGAGGAGCCCAGCCACCTTCTGAACTCTAAACATCCACTAACCAGTCCTCACCAGGTCACAGGGAAACCAGGTGCCAGCTTCTTTCACCCACGTAGCATCCTACAGAACTATCATACCCAGACAGAGTCCTGTAAGGCCTGTGGGCACAGCTTGGAGAGGCACTGGCAGAATGGGGGCAGAATCTAAGTGAGCCCCAGGTCACTAGAATTTCTGGAGTTCTTGGAGTTTACAAGATGCTGTAGAATCATTGCTTATTGTACTTGTGCAGAGGAGGGAACTGTTGGTTTTTCAGCTTCCCTGAGTCATGGTGAATGAAAGAGATCCTTCTGACCAGTCCTCAGAGCCCACTCTGATCCCTTTGGTCCTAAAGTTAAGACAGTGATGAATTCGGGGGCTCTGGACTGTGGGTTTACTTCACCTCCAAGGCTGGAGCAGCATTTCATTTATATTCTTGGGGTCTGGACCTAGCAAAACCCAGAGAGAATCGTTGCTTTCTTCACGAGTTTCCCGCTTTTATCTCTATGTATAATTCTATTTGTATTTCCATTTGCTCCCATTTGTGGACTTAGGCTCTAAACACAAGAATTCACTTCTCCAGTGGACCACTTTTGCTGTAAAGTAGCACATCCACCATGGCCACTGTGTGGGTCGTGGTGCTCAGACTTGAGAATCACTTAGAAAACAGTGTTTAGAATGTACACTGCCAACACCACTGCAGAGAAGCTGACTTAGATCCTAGCGGTGGGGCCCAGGAATTTGCATTTTTATATGAACCACAGCTGATTCGGCTGAGATGGGCCAGGGGCCCCACTTTGAGAAGCTCTGGCTCATCTCTGAGCTCCAATCTGTGGCATGAGCCAACAAGTTGTGGTGGCGGCATTTCTGACTTTTGTTCCTGTGGTCTGATGTTCAGAGGGTCAGCCAGCCTGCATCTCAGGCAGGTAGGCAGGCTGGCTGTGGTGTGTCCCTGCAGGGCGTCGTGTAGCCTCAATTGTGCACTCAGCAGCACATGTGGTTGTTCTTATTTATCCTGAGCAAATCTACTGGGTTCTGAGAAGTGGAGATTAGGCAGGAGAAAGGGGGGGAGAACAAATGTGAACACTAACTGTGTTCTGGGCATCACACCAATGGTATCTGCCAGTGTCCTGCAGAAACGCTCACGATAGGCGGTGACTGCCATTTTCCAGCTGAGAAGATGAGAACTCAGAGGTCACACAGCTAGTTGTGGTAGACTCAGGTCTTTTCAACTTGAAGGCCTTCCTCTTTACTTGTCTTCTTGGGGGTTGGGAGGAGTGACTGCATTTATAATTTTTCCCTTTTTGTTTTTGAAAATTTCATAACTACAGAAAAATTGCAAGAATAATACAATCAACCTTATAGACTCTTTGTTAACATTTTGCCACCTCTGCACCCTTATCTGATTTTACTAATCCATTTCAGAATTTTGAAGCATTGTGTTGAATTACTCCTAAATATTTCAGCCCATCTCTAAAGAAAAAGGACATTCTTCATAAAACCACAATAAAATTATCATACTTGGTAAGTTTAACGTTAAAACACCGTAGAGGCCGCTTTTAGACAACAGGCTTGAGCAATGGAAACTCGATCAAGGCAGAAGGGCCCACAGCGACCACCTGGCTGAAGACAGGCCCATCATGCGACCCACGTCAAAATATCCATAGGCCCTAACTAACCAATGGGCTACTTACAACCAGGCACAGTTACCGAAAAAGGGAGAATTCCATCCCCATACCTCCTCACCTTCCCTCTTTATTTATTTATTTATTTTTATTTTTAAAAAATATTTTATTTCTTTATTTGAGAGAGAGAGAGAAAGAATACAAGCAGGGGGAGGGGCAGAGGGAGAGGAAGAAGCAGATTGCCCGCTGAGCAGGGAGTCCAAAGCAGGGCTTGATCCCAGAACCCCGAGATCACAACCTGAGCCCAAGGCAGACGCTCAACTGACTGAGCCACCCAGATGCCCCACTCACCTTCCCTCTTTAAATATAGCCCCCACCCATGGCCTCATTGCAGACAGTCTCTCCTCTGCTATCCTGCCCCCACTCCCTTACAGTGCATTCAGTAAACTTCTATCTCCTTTGTTCTGCCTTGGGTAAATCATTTTACCGCCCTCACCACTGGCTTCCACCTGATCATCACCCCACATTTTACCACATACGTTATTATGTAATATGTGGTTTACTGTAACAATTGTTCTTTTAATAAAGATTTTATTCATTTATTTGAGAGACAGAGAGAGCACAAGAAGCTCTGGCTCATCTCTGAGCTCCAATCTGTGGCATGAGCCAACATGGAGAAGCAGAGGGAGAGGGAGAAGCAGTCTCCCTGCTGAGCAGGGAGCCCAAAGCAGGGCTCAATCCCAGGACCCTGGGATCGTGACCCAAACCGAAGGCAGATGCTTAATTGACTGAGCCACCCGGGCACCCTGTACCAATTGTTTATACAATGTCTGTTATAGCTTTTTTTTTTTTCAGCATCCAATCCAGACCACTCACTGCATTTACTTATTACATCTCTTTAGTGTCTTTTCATCTAGAATGGTATTCCAGTTTTTTGTTTTTTGTCTTTCATAACATTGACATTTTTTTAAGAGACCCGGCCTATTGTTTTGCAGAATATCCCTCAATTTGGATTTGTCGAATTGTTTCTTTCCTTTTTTTTTTTTTTCCACTTTTCTAATGAGTATTATTGTGTCAGATTGTTTCCTCATGACTGTATTCTTCTCAGGGCTTCATGTCAGAGGGACAAAAGATATGCCATTTGGTTGTCCTCTACAGTCTCTTGCCAGGTGAGAGGATACAGTTTGACCATTTGACTTGTTAAAAGGACTAGTGGTAGGAAGAAAAGCAGCATAACTTTGAGGAATGAATGCAGGTTTTGAAGAGCAAGAGAAGCAAGTTGAAGTCCTGACTCTGATCTCTAGCTGATTGACCTTAAATACAATCTACCAAAATACCTTAAATGTAACTCAAAATATCCTGTTTTTTTTCCAGCACATCTCTGAGATGCACCTTTTTCCATGCTTTCACATTTCTTTCATTCTAGGGCACTTCTATGGTTACTGCTTCCTTTCTGTTGCCCACCCCCTAATCTGTCCCATACATACTACCTACTACTGGTTGCCCTAAAATGTGTTCCTTGCTATCATATTCACCTGGCCTCCTTCCTCAATACATCAAGGCTGAATGCCTGATATTCAACACCTTCCATAGTTTGATCTCATCCCACCTACCTGAACTTAGCATCCCACTGTTTTCCATGGGGAAGTGTGATTGCTTTTGATTTGGCTGCTAACACATCTTTTCTTTTCCCTCATTAGAGTGGTGACCCTTCCCTCTCCTCCACTGCTGGGTATATACACATGTATCAGTTAGGGTAGGGTCACAAACAGGAACCACTGGAATTTAAAGTAGGGAGGTATTTAATAAAGGGAATTAAGGGGCACCTGGCTGGCTCAGAAGAGCATGCAACTCCTGATCTCAGGGTTGTAAGTTGGAGCCCCATGTTGTATGTAGAGATTACTTGTAAATAAAATCTTACCAAACAAAATAAAGGGAATTACATACTTACAAAATCATTGGAAAATCTGGACAAAGATCAACGAAGATCACCAGATTTGTCACTAGCTTTCATAGATAGGAATTTGAAGAAACTCGAGAAACCAGTAGAGATGATCACAGCTGCCTTCAATCCCAAGGCCCAGGATTTTCAGGAAAATACTCAGAAGCCACTGCAAAATGTCACGTCTGCCTAAGCTTAAAGTTTGACATTGCCAGAGGGGCAAAAATCTGGCTTCTGCCTTATTCTGCCTTCCACATCTTGTCAAGTGTTTCTTATTCAAGTGTTCTACTCTAGGATGTGTAGATAGGGATTCTGGGACATGTACTTCCCAGGGTTCTAAACCCTGCGATATAGGAAAGAGCGTAGAAGGAATGCTGGGTTGGTGAATGTCTTTCCTTGGGACTCTTCTGATGGAGCCAGTGAAGAGGACTCTCTGGTTTCTGTGGTCACAGCTGGAAGTATATGAAACTGCTTACTGTAGAGGCCATCTTTCCTGACTTGGAGGAAACTCAGATACGGTAGGAGAGAATGAGGACCTCAAAAGATGAGAACAGAGTGAAAAACAGCTTGAGATGGAGAAGGAGACAGAGAGAGATAGCAAGCTGATGATAAGATTGTGTCAGCCCTGGATTTGGTCATATGACCTTTTGCCAGTACTATCCATGTCTTTCTCAGCTATTTTAATCCATACATTTCTTTTTTTGCTTAAGCCAATTTAAGTTGATTTGTGTTAAAACCAAAAGGGTCCTAATGAATAGCAGGGGGAGACATGTGAACATTACACACTCAGAATGTGGTATGAGCTATACAAAGAGGACTAACAAAGTGGTACGCATACCCAGAGATGACGTAAGAAGGGAGTGCATCTCCATTTTGTCTCAGAAATGTTATTTTAGCCATAACTTTTATCTTAGTTTGTTATTTCTCATGTCCTTTGCTTCCTTCTAGAATACTCCTCTTCCTTTTCTTCTTGTGGTATTGTGATTTATAATAAGAAATATATGCTTGGTCTTCATCCTGTTCCTAGCACAGAGCTCCCAAGACCCTTGGAATTTCTTAAGTGTTCAGAGCATAAAAGTGCAGTGTTGTCTTTTGTTATTCACAGTGAGCTCTTTTCAACCACACCTGTTTATGTTAATGAGGTGCTTTTGGAAAGCCCCTAAAAATGGGGGTTGGTTGCCAGGGGAACCAACCTAGTGATTAGAGCCCTGAAACCCTCGGGATCCACCCTCCCTCCTGGAAGGGGAGAGGGGCTGGAGTTGAATTAGTCACCAATGGCCAATGATTTAATCAATCATGCCTAAGTAATGAAGCTTCCATAAAAGCCCAAAAAGATGGAATTCAGAGAGCTTCCAGGTTGGTGAACGTGGAAATGTGGGGAGAGAGGCATGAAAGCCCCTCACCCATTCCCACTTACTTTGCCTTAAGCATGTCTTCTATCTGGCTGTTCCTGAATTATATCCTTTTGTAATAAACCTGTAATCTAATAAATTAACTTTTTCTAGTTCTGTGAGCTGCTCTAGCAAATTAATCAAACCCGAGGAGGGGGTTGTGGGAACCTCCAAGTTATAACTGGTGAGTCAGAAGCATAGGTAACTTGGACTTGGAATTGGCATCCGAAGTGGGGCAGGGGAGGCAGTCTTGTGGGATTGAACACTTAACCTGTAAGATC
Source organism: Neomonachus schauinslandi (assembly GCF_002201575.2). NCBI lineage: Eukaryota > Metazoa > Chordata > Mammalia > Carnivora > Phocidae > Neomonachus > Neomonachus schauinslandi. The sequence goes on from NC_058415.1 coordinate 59,978,728, forward strand.
TGATGCTATCTCCAGGTAGTGTCAGAATTGAGTTAAATTGTGGGATATCCAGCTGGTGTCACAGAATTGCTTGATATGTGGAAAACCCACACATCTCGTGTCAGAAGTTGTGTGGTAGTACAATGAGAGTAAAGAAGACATATAGGAATTTTTTTTTTTTTAAGATTTTATTTATTTTCTTGACAGAGAAAGACACAGCGAGAGAGGGAACACAAGCAGGGGGAGACAAGCAGGGGGAATGGGACGGGGAGAAGCAGGCTTCCCGCTGAGCAGGGAGCCCAATGCGGGGCTCTATCCCAGGACCCTGGCATCATGAGCTGAGCCAAAGGCAGACACTTAACGACCGAGCCACCCAGGCGCCCGTATACTTTTCTGTTTTCAAGATACTTCCTGTCTTCCAAATACCAGTTCAAATCTGCTCTTTCCAGGGGCCTCCATAACTACTTCACCCCATTTCTGAATTCTTCAAGTTCTTGGCACAGAACAGTTGAACATAAAATTATTTTTAATTTTTTTTGTGTATGTTTTGACTCCTTTTATTAACTGCAAACTAATTCCTCAAGGCCATGGATTACATCTTAGATCCTCTCTGCATCCCCCATCCCCAGGTTTATCACCCTATGGTGCTCAGTTGATACTTGGGAATTGATGGATTGATTTGCTCAGTGGAGAGGCTGAAGTTGCCATGGGCAGTTAACTGGAGGAGTAGGAGGGGAGGAGAGGAATGCTGTCCAGGTACTAGCCATCCAGGAATAAGGAAGCCTTTCCAGAAAGAGCAATCAAGCTGGCTCAAATTGCTTGGCACAAAAGGATGGACTGAGTCCCAAGCAGTGCACCTCTCCTAGTGGCCACAGGAGGGCGGCAGAGGGTACGGCCCAGGTGTCAAGCTATAGATATGGCAGCTCGATTAGCCAGCCAGTCAGCTGGCTGAGCCCCGCTGGAAAGGAGCTCTTGGTCTAAGTAACTTGCACAGGATGAGGTGGGCCCCCCAGCAGAGGTCCTGGAAAGGAGGGTGCCTGGACCAGAGATGGAAAAGCCAAGAGATGAACAGGTGGATGGTGGACATCAACAGGCATCTAAGAATGATCAGAACCTCCAAAATCAAAGCAGTGAGTGAAATTTTAAGAGATCTAGATAGTCTCTTAACGACAAGGGGGTGCCTCAGTGCCTTGGCAAAGGAAGCAGGAAATCCAAACATGGTATAGTGGTAAGGGCAAAGTCTGGAAAGAAAGAGTCTTGGAGTTCCATCTCTAAGGTTGTAGGTCCTTAGCCCTGATAAATGCTTTTGCTGCATGACTAGGGGATGACTTTCTCCTCTCTGAGCCTTGGGTGTCTCATCTTATACAAAGAGAATTGGTATCTGGAGACTCAGAGACCAACCCTGTCTTTGTAGTGGGCTCCATGGTGGCCAGGAATCCTTCCAGCTTGAATGGTCTCTTGGGTTCTGTGAACAAAGCAGCTCAGTTGCCCATAAAGACACTTCATTTACTCCTGTTTGTGTACACCTGCTCTCTTTAAAACTTTTGATGGGTCCTGACCTCTGGGACCAGGGCTGTTCAAAGACCATTGTAAGAGCTAAACAGGCTAATTTTGGGATGTACCCCCCCATGTCATAGCACACATTCCACTGTAAATGCAATTATTTTTTGCTTTAAAATAATCTTAAGAGTGTTTTTATAATTTTGCTAATTTAATTTTCAGTGGCTATGATTTCTCAGAAATCATAGTACATAGTTAGGAATTCCTTGAAGTGAAAGGACCCACTAATTGTTTTTAAATATAATAAACTTTTTATGGCTACCAAATTGAACAATTTAGGGAGTTGACATAATACTGTATTTTGTGGGCATTTAGTTAAATTTTGATTTTGGAATTTTCATTTTGTATCTTGGAGTCAACAAGAATGTATGCGAGGTACGAGCATTTTTCTAGGCTCTTGAAAGGCTTGTATATCCTCAGTCCTGTGTGTGTGGTACCTGATGAATAAAACCCTCCTGCCTGAGGCAGCTGAGACAGAGTTGCGGGGGTGGGGGGTGTTTCTTTCAGTTATTATATTTTGTTTCATGTCTCCTGGTCTGGGAGCCTGAGCAAGCTTTGAGTGCATCAATAAGAAAAAGATTCCCCCTCCAACTTTCCTTTAATCTCCGAAAATTCACTGTAGCCATATCTGGAAGCCAGGTCATACAGGCAGGCACTGAGGTGGCAGAATCCCCCTGCTCCGGACATTTTGTAAGGACAGGCTCCTCCCAGCCCTCTCAGGCATACCACATTCAAGCCAGACACCATACCCATTGTCAATGTTTCCACAGAAACAGGTATCTCACAAAGGGCAATATCTCACCGGAGAATTTGTTTTCTCTTGCTGATAATTTCTCTCCATAAACATTTTTGAGAGAGATGAATAGGTGTACTTTTCTGGAACAGCAGGCAGATGCTGGGGCGTGAAATGACTTTGTGCGGCATGTTTCATGGATGAGGGGAGGGGCCTGAGGACCGCCTTTTATTTCCCCAGCCTCTGACCTGGATGCAGATCACCAGGTTCCTCTTCTGCAGGGGACCATCCGCTTCACCCACTGCTGCTCACCTGAAAAGCTTTAAAGGCCCCACTTGGGCAGAAGCTACAGAGAGAGACTCCCAAAGAGTTGGCACAAATTGCCACTAGCCTGTAACATTCTGGGCCCACCGTGAAGACCTAGGTCCCCTAGGTGCATTTCACAGCTAGTGCCACAGTCTTCAGATACTTCATTAGGCTGGCATTTTTTTATTTCTCTATCTTTACAACAACTATGAAGGGAATGAATTCCTTTCCATCATGAATCTCAAAAGAAAAAAAGAGATGTGATCTCAGAAAAATAAAGAAGAGAACATAAGAACGGCAGACACAGTGACCTTCAACAAAATGAACAAATGTGGGATTTTTCCATTCATCTCTGTCTGGGGGATGGGGCGGTTGATTGTTAATAACAAAGTGGTACTGAATGGCTTGCTGACAGCTCATCAGGGTCCCTCTAAAGCCTGGAGTCAACAATAACAAATGAGTCATGAAGGTGGTGGGCCATACATGAGTGACGGGAGGGGGTGGTAGGTGACACAGAGCTCAGGCCCAGGGCATAGGGTTTGGAAAAGGTTTATTCCCACCCCAAGGTAGGGATGCAAGATTCAGCAAATGAAACTGTAGGACCCCAAGTTAATATTTGAATTTCAGATAGCAAATAAATTTTTGGTATATTTAGGACATACTTGTACTAAAAATTTAGATATGTTGTTTATTTGAAATTCAAATTTAACAGGGTGTCCTGTATTTTCTCTGGCAACCCTACCCCAGAGACACCAGCACTTCTCTTCATTTCCCAAGTACTTACACATTTCTAGGTTCAAGCTGCACCAGAAAGAGACTCCCTCCAGTCTCACCTTTTGAATCCTACACTGTCTTACGGGTCCAGTTCAAATGCCACATTTTTAGAAGACTTTCCCTCTCAATCAGTTCCTCCTTCCTTTCTGTCCCCTTGCCCCTTACATTTTATTTACCATTTTGGTTTATATTTAGTTGCTTATGAGCCTGATTCCCCCTCCAGGCTGCGGGCAACTCAAGGGCAGTATCTAGATTATTTTTCCCATGGCCCACAGTATAGTTTCGCTTGCACTCATGTATAGTATGTATTCTGAATGTTTGCTGAATGAATGAGCGAATGAATGATCATAGGTAACTTGCTTTGAGTCCTGACTATGTGCCAGACATGGTTCTCAGCACTTCTCATGGATTTAATCTTTGACTAACTATCTGAGGTAGGCACCATTTTTATTTCCATTTCAGAGATGGAGAAATGGAGGCACAGAGAAACTAAGTAACTTGCCCATGATCACACAACAAGTAAGGGGCAAAGCTGGGATTTGAACCCAGGCAGTATGGCTCTTCATCTCTGTAATACATTGAACGAATAGATGAAGAGAAGAAAGAGTAGAGAAACAAATGGAGGAATGCATGAGCAGAGGTAGCAAACAGGTATTATGATAGGAGGACATAAGAAAGGGAACCCAAGGTAGATGTTAGGAGAGCAGAAGCTGGAGGAGTCAGGGAGATATTAAGGAGGCAAGCTGAGAGACGCACCTAGGCACATCAGTGACTTAAAAACAAAAGGCAGCTCAGCAGTGGAAGGGACTGATTTCTCCGGGTTTCTGCTTTGGAAATCAATCCTTATGTTGCAAACCCTCTACATCTCTGCAGGGGCTTCACTATAACTCTCTTCCAAGCTTCCTGCACCCGCAGCCCTCCTCTTCCAGGGGCAGAACCCACCCTCTGCTCTCTTAAGAGGCTCAGACTAGTGGGACTCTAAGGCCAGTCCTGTCTTTTCCCCAGGGCTCTCAGCTAGGAGTCAATGGGCTGGGTGCCAGTATCCTCTTTGTTCCTGGGCTCCTGTTCTTCTATGGTGCACTTCTGCCTGGCTCTTGCCATGGGTGTGTGACACGTGTGTTGCACAAAGGAACCAATGTGCTCCATGGGAGGGTGATTATAGACCCAAGTCGGAGCACTGCCAAGATTATTCTGGTAACATAATACTTCCTCTTCAAGTCTGTGGAAACAGCAGACAGTGGCCTGCTCATACCATCAACCTAGTCGTCTTCTTCTTTTTTAATTGTGGTAGGAAACACATAAAATTTACCATCATAACCATTTTTAAGTGTATAGTTCATTAGTGTTGAGTATATTCACATTATTGTGAAACAGATCTCCAGAACTTTTTCATCTTGTAAAACTGAAACTCTGTGTCTCCCTTTCCCTCTCCCCAGTCTCTGGTCACCACCTTTCTATTTCTCTATGAATTTTACTTCTCTGGGTACCTCATGTAAGTGGAATCATACAGAATTTTTCTGTGACTGGCTTATTTCACTTAGCATAATGTCCTCAAGTTTCATCCGTTGTTGCAACATGTGGCAGAATTTCTTTCCTTTTTAAGACTGCAGAATATTCCATTGTATGTATATACCACATTTTGTTTACCCATTGTTGTCAACAGACATTTGGGTTGCTTCATATTTTGGCTTTTGTGAATACTAATGAATAATGAGTGGTCAAATATTCCTTCAAGTCTCTGCTTTCATTTCTTTGGGATATATACCTAGAGGTTGGATTGCTGGATCATGTGGTATTTCTGTCTTTAATTTTTTGAAGACTCTACTTTTTTTTTTTTTAAAGATTTTATTTATTTATTTAACAGAGGAAGACACAGCGAGAGAGGGAACACAAGCAGGGGGAGTGGGAGAGGGAGAAGCAGGCTTCCCACGGAGCAGGGAGCCCAATGTAGGGCTCGACCCCAGGACCCCGGGATCATGACCTGAGCCAAAGGCAGACGCTTAACAACTGAGCCACCCAGGCGCACTAAGACTCTACTGTTTTTCATAGCCATGGCACCATTTTGCAATCCCAGCAAGTTTCTCCACATTCTCATCAGTACACATTATTTTCTGTTATTTATTTATTTTTTATCATAGCTATTCTAATGGGTGTGAGGGTGCCTCAAACCTGTTGCTTATGAGGAAGCTGTGGTTCTGGAATGGTTTAACGTAACCTCTAATCATTCACTGGAATCAAGCAATGGGGAAAGTACACCACTATGCTGTGGGCAGATAACCTGATAACCTAGAGACTGAGAACTCTTCTAATTTTGCCAATGACTTTGTGACTCTGGCCAAGTTGTGCAACTTCCGAGTTTCCATCAGCTCACTGGGGACAAGGACTTCTTGGTGACATACCCTCCTCCCTGCTCCATCCTGACATTTTCTCCAGGAAAAGACAAGAAATGAGAGCCGAGGAATGACTTGTTAGGTATGCCTGCCCCTCAGCAGTCATCACACTGAGTGTGTTTTTCCTTTTTTTTTTTTGTTATTAAAACAAATCATGCTTTAAAAAAAAAAATGAGAAAGCTCAGAAAAGCATTAGAAATAAGGAAGTATTTATCCCTTATTCCATCACCTGGAGGCAACCACTGATAACATTTTGGTCTGTTTCTTGTAGTTTTCGCCTTCTGTGAGGTAAACTTTAATACTTGAGAGTCCCTCTTTTTCTGAAGAAGAGCTGTTCATTTCCACAACAATCAGTAGCAAAGTTAACTGAGCTCTCAATTTCTTAAATATATCTTTTTTTGTGCTAGTTCACTTCTTAGATGTGTCACTTTGAGTGAAAAGCAGTTAATTACAATGGAAACGCTGCTTAGAGACGTCTTATGAAATTATGTTAATATGTATAGAGACACAAAAAAGAAGGGGAAAGGGAGCTGATGGGTGAAACAACTGGTCTATTTAAATGGATAATTTCCTTTCCTTTCAAGTTCCCTAGTTGAGGGTCTCTATATTTTTGAAAGAACTAGAAAGCTATTATTGTGGTTCCAATTTGTCAAAATCAGTAAAACTCAACTCAAAAGCAAAGTTGATAAACCAGCAAAAGGCAACAAAAGAATGACTTTGGTGAATGTGGTATAATTAAAAAAAAAAAAACCCCACTGTTATATCAGTTCAGGAAAAAGAAAATCTAAATGATAATCTGAAGATTAAAGAAAGGTGGAGTGTGGGAGAGCAGTGAATGTAAAGGCACCCTCTCAGTAATTTCCGGGCTCAGCAAGAGATGCCTGGGGATGTTTGGGGCCAGTCTTGTCTAAAGGAACTGGACTTTGGGGCTGTGGAGACTAGTTTAGTCTTTATAGCTCCCCCTCATCTGGACCCCTGAGGATGGCCTGACCTGGCTTCTGTGCTGGTGGAATAACGCATGAAAGGTGTTTAGCACAACACCTGGTACAGAGGAAGTGCTCAATAATTGTTCAGAATAATTGCTTTATCTGGGGTGGAGAAGGGAGTGGGCTCTTGGCTCTTCTTGGTAGTGTGGTGGGGGTTGGGAGTCCCACTTGGAATGGGGGCAGTGGTGGCGAGTGGATTGGTCCCTTTATATACTTCCTAATTCCTACTTAATCTAGGCTTCCAAGGCCCTGGTTGGGAAAGGCACAAGTATGCATGTGTCCGTACGTGTGTGTGTGTGTGTGTGTGTGTGTTGGGACACATAGGGTGGGGAAGGCTCAGGGAGGAGGAAGAATCCACAATATTTATTACGCACCTGCTATATACCAGATACCATGTTGAGCATTTAAAAAGCAAAACAAAACCAATCACGCGAAAGAGGTTAGGAAACTTGACCAAACATCTGGACCACATTTCTCTGCCTATCCTAAAGCCTCAGCAGGGACATCCCCCTGCATTTTCTGTGGACCTATAGGGAGATTTCATCCATCAAGTTTCAAGAGTTCAAGTCCAACCTTACTTCAGGTAGGGCTTCAAGAGGCAGAGTTTTCCCAATTTAAGAAAAATCATAGATTCTCCCTTTTGGGTGTTAAAGGGTTTTCTGCCAGTGACAGGAACCACACCATCACTGGTTCCCCATTATCAGTCAGGGCCTCTCTTCAAAGGGACTGAGGGTGCTGACATGGGCTTGCCAGAAACTTTCTCTAAGGCCACAGGGGAAGCCAGGAGGCCTCATGGTCCCTTCCTGGTGTGACCTAAACACTAGGTAGAAGGGAAGCAAGCTCCAACCTTCAGGCCAAGCCTGGCACACAGTGGGGCAGTGGGCAAATTGCCATCCTTGGCACCACTGGGGCCAAATTTCTTGCCAAACGGGCTTGGGTTTCAACACGTTGAGAGAGCCCAGGAGCCTGGGAGCATAACTTTGCTATCAACCCTGGAGCTGGGCCAAAGAAGACCCTAGAGAGTCTAGCGGTGCCACAGCTGGAAGGGGACAGGTATAGGCACTGGGCTCCTAGAACACGGCCCTCCATGGGGGAATGCCAAGTACCATCTCACCTTAGCGGGCTGGGGTGGGACAGGGCATATCACAAGCCATCCCAGGATAGAGGTGAGCTTTCTTCAGGTATTTTACATGTGAGATCTTAGAACTTAGACTAGAAAGGTCTTGAGAAGTGAGCTAGTCTACAAATGATCTATTTTTGCTGAGCCTGTGTCAAGAGAGGAGACGAAACATAATTAATAGATACTGTTTAAGAAAGCAAAATATTTTAAAGTGTATTTTAGAAAGATTTACATTGAAAATTATTGTAGTTCTTAATTTATATCCAAAATAATTATAGTTTTTAACATTTTGGCCCAGGGAAAGCTTCAGTTATCAGTAAATTTTACTTAAGTGGAATGAAGAGTACCAGATTTTGCTGGGTAATGATAAGAATCACACTTAGTGGGGGCGCCTGGGTGGCTCAGTTGTTAAGCAGCTGCCTTTGGCTCAGGTCATGATCCCAGGGTCCTGGGATTGAGCCCCGCATCGGGCTCCCTGCTCGGTGGGAAGCCTGCTTCTCCCTCTCCCACTCCTCCTGCTTGTGTTCCTTCTCTTGCTATTTCTCTGTCAAATAAACAAATAAAATCTTTAAAAAAAAAAAAAAAAAAAGAATCACACTTAATGAATGTTTTCTCTATTTCAGGCCCTAGTCTAAGTGCTTTACTTATATTAACTCCTTTTATCTGCGTTAACAACCCTATGCAATGGTACAAATACTATTTTTGCTTTAAATATGGGAAAACTGATACACAGAGGGGTTTATTAGTAACTTATCCAGGGTCACACAGATATGACAAAACTTAGATTTGAACCCAGGGAGGGCAAAACTTAGATTTGAATCCAGGGATCTGGCTTCTGAGCCTATGTTCTTAAGCACTGTGTTCTAAGGTGTCCCAAATAGTGAGAATTTACTTTCTTTAGATATTTTACTAAGTGATTGTTCATTCATGTAAGGTATTTGTGGGAACTGTCACAGTGAGAGTTTGGGGGTCAGTCAGAACAAATTGGGAAGACTGGAAGCTTGACATCTTGACCCTACCCTCTTCCCACACAATGAGAAAATTAAAGCCCAGAGAGGTATAGTGACTCCTCTAAGGTTATAGTGTGAAAACCTAACTGGAAGTCAGAAGTTAATGTCCACACTGGGCTTTTCCCAACATATCATTCTTTGTTCTTTCTTTTAAAATTAATAAAATAATTTTATTAATAAAATTAATAAAAAAATTTATTTGTGAGAGAGAGAGAACACGCAGATGGGGTGAGGGGCAGAGGGAAAGGGAGAGGAAGAGAATCTCAAGCAGACTCTGCACTGAGCACGGATCCTGTCACAGGGCTCGATCCCATGACCCTGAGATCATGACCTGAGCTGAAATCAAGAGTCGGCCACTTAACCCACTGAGCCACCCAGGTGGCCCCATTCTTTCTTCCTGATGAACTCTATATCTGATTCTTGGAGTTCTGAATCCCAACCCTCACCCCCTTTTCTCTCTCTGTTTGTTTCACAGCCCCAGTTCTTCTCAACTGGAAAGTGTTTGCACTTTCCTCTGTGATACACATAATCCCTGGTCCTGATTCCATCAGAAATACTCCCTGGACTTCCCCATCCCTGTTTTGCCTGCTTTGCTGGGGCTGTGCATGGAGGCAAGAATACAGGATTTGTATTTGCTCTTCATCAGAGCAGAGGGACTAGGAAAGGAATGTTGAGCCGGAGATCCAGACCACATGATTGGGGTGATGGAAACTGGGGCCTGGCCACAGTGGGTTATGGGAGCCACACCCACCACCCCAGGAGCTCCTCCCTCAGCCATTTAACAAATCACCAACAACGCTGAGCTGCCCCTGATTTATTTATTTATTTATTTAATTTTTTTTACGCTAATACATTTCTTTTTTATTATGTTAAGTTAGCCCCCATACAGTAGATCATTAGTCTTTGATGTAGTGTTCAATGATTCATTAGTTGTGTATAATACCCAGTGCTCATCACAACTTGTGCCCTCCTTAATACCCATCACTCAGATACCCCATCCCCCCACCCTCCTGATGCTGTTGATTTAAAAAGTGCTATATGAAACAAACAAAGATTTGGAAATACTGAAAGAACTCTGGACTAGGAATCAGGAGGCCTGGCTTCCAGGCTTGGCTCTTCCACTGACCAGCTTTGTGGCCTTAGGCAAATTGACACACCTCTGTGTTTCTCATGCATAAAATGGATTGATCAGCTGCTTTCCTGTCTTCACAGGACTCATGTGAGGCTGAAACGAGAACAAAAGTGAATGTGCTTTGGAAATGACAATGCAGTGTAAAGATGCAAGGGATTACTGTTATTGCACTGAGCTAGATCCAAACCCACGCAGCTCTGGCTTCCCTGCCTTGGTGATAAATGGTGGTATGAATGCCTTTCTTTGCTCCCTCCTACCAAAACAAGACTTGTTCCTAAAAGGGATTTGGGTGGTAGGAAAATAGATCCCAGCCTGGGGTTGCTTCCAACCCCACGTGTTAGCTCTTTGGAGCATTGTGTCAAGGATCAGGAGCCTGGGCTCTGGAGCCCACGATCCCACCAACAGACTGTGTACCCTGTGTGCCTCTTAGCCTCTCTGCACCGCAGCTGGCTCTAATGCTGAGGCCACATCGGCAGCTTAAGTGCAGGGAGCTGGATCAGCTCTGGGATCTGGGAAAGGAGGGAAATGGGGAATATGCCTACTAAGTGCCAGGCCCATCCCGTGCCATTTATTTCCTTTCATTCATTCAGCTCGTGATTGTGCCAAGCTCTGTGCCAGATGCTGGGACCAGGCATAATCAAGATAGACCTGGCTTTCTGGAGATTCTAGTGAAGCAGGAAAGAGAAACATAACGCAAATGTTCACACAAATACAGAATGACAATTGTGGAAAAGGGCAAGAAGGAAAAGAAGAAAGTGCTATTAGGAGGGACCAAACCAGCCTATATAGAGTTGAAGCTTGCCAGGTAACAAGGAGGTGGCTGGTTAGAAGAGGACGAAGCTTTCATGCAAAGGGAGTAGGTGTGAAGGCCCTGAAGCTGGAAGTTGGTGTGGCCCAGAGACTGAGGAAGACAGCAAGTGTGTACAAGGAGTGGTGAGCAAGGGCTGGCCTGTTGTTGGTACAGATGCCCAGAGGCTGGCTGAGCCCTTTTTATAGACCAAGGTGAGAAGCACAGGTCTTGACCCTAATCTTGGCATCTTTTTATCTTGGAGTATGAGCTCCAGTGGCCTCGATCTTCTGAATCCAATTAGAATTTCTTATTTTATGGATAATCTGATGTGATCACATTCAACAAATACAATAAACATTCACTGTGCCTGGCCCTAGAAAAACAGGACCTAGGGCGCCTGGGTGGCTCAGTTGGTTAAGCGACTGCCTTCAGCTCAGGTCATGATCCTGGAGTCCTGGGATCGAGTCCCATATCGGGCTCCCTGCTCAGCGGGGGGTCTGCTTCTCCCTCTGACCCTCTTCCCTCTCTTGCTATCTGTCTCTCATTCTCTCTCTCTCAAATAAATAAATAAAATCTTTAAAAAAAAAAAAGAAAAGAAAAACAGGACCTAAAAAGAGACTTTGTCCCTGTCCCTCTGCTCCCCATCTGGAAGACAAGCTGGGGAGAGGGCAGCAGGTGAGCACTTTATTAAGTAATTCTAAAGCAAGACAGACTGAGATGAGTCTGCAAAAGAAATGCAAGGGCTAAGGTTCAGTGACCAGATCTGATAGTTACAGGAACTTGTCATGTTAAGAGCCACATCTTTGAAACACTTGTCACATCCATTGGGAGTGTTTCCAGAAAAAAGTATAATTTAAGCTGAGCCTTGGACAATGATAGGATTTTTTATTTTTAATATTTTTTCCAATTTAAAAATAATGTATTCTCGGGGCACCTGGGTGGCTCAGTCATTGGGTGTCTGCCTTCGGCTCAGGTCATGATCCCAGGGTCCTGGGATCGAGCCCCGCATCGGGCTCCCTGCTTGGCGGGAAGCCTGCTTTTCCCTCTCCCACTCCCTCTGCTTGTGTTCCCTTTCTTGCTGTGTCTCTCTCTGTCAAATAAATAAATAAAATGTTTTAAAAAAATAATGTATTCTCCTAAAAGAAAATTTGGTAAATACACAAAAAGGTAAGGAAGATAATTATAGCCACACTTAATCCAGAGAAACCACTGTGAACATTTTAGTAAATAACCTTCCTGGCTTCTTACCTAAGTTTAATGACACTGAAATCATTGTATAGATGCAATTTGGCAGCGCTCTCTTCTTTTCCTTTCATATGTCAAGAGTTTTTTCCCTTATCATTAAATATTCTTCAAAAACATAATAATGGCTGTTCAGTTTTCTGTTCTTCAGATTTGTTCTTCTTCAGACCACTTCACTATCATCAGATATCTTGGTAGTTTGCAGATTTGTTGCTACTATGAATAACGCTATGGTGAGCATCTTTGTATGTATGTGTCTTCCCTGAGGGCAGATTCTGAGGAGTGTAATTCCTGGGGAAAGAGTGTAAACACTGCTATGGCTTTGGATACCCGTTGACCCATCACACTCCCACTAGCACCAGAGCAGCTCTCCTATCTTGCCAACACTATTTTCTTTTTTAAATCTTGGCCATTTTGATGCAGAAGAGCAATACTCTCTTGTTGCTTGAGTCCGCCTTTGATTAAGGATGAGCCCAATTTTAACCACAGAGCTGGGGGCATGGGGAGGTGGGGAAGGACATAGAGAGAACAGTTGGAAGAAAGACCTGGTGTGACTCCTCCCCAGGCAGCTCTGTGGAGGAGTCTGGAATGTTTAAGGGGATTGCACAAAGGCTGCCTCATGTCAGTGGGAATGCCTCCCCTCTCTCGTGGACACTTGGAGTAGCCGTGCGTGACTCAGGATACTTCCACCCCTGGGGAGGGCCCCTGAGATACGGTTCTGTATACCCCAGGATGTGCCTGGGAGGTGAGAACCCTTAGTCTCACCCACTCTGCTACTCTCCAGGGCAGATCCTCCTCCACTAAATTTCCCTGGTGAGAGAGGGAGTCTACTTTCAATACCCATGAAAAGCGAAATATGGGGAAGTAGGAATTGGAAATAAAAAATTCTTGAGAAATGCCTTCAAAAATAAGACCTTATATACACTAGAAGGAGCATAAATCGGTTCAACCTTTTTGGAGGGCAACTGGGTAATATGTCTTAAATTGTAAAGTATGACTACTCTTTAATTCAGTACTTTATTTAAAAAATGTATCAGAGGAAATAAATAAGAATGCAAAAACATGTGCCTCAGGAGGTGTACAGAAAGAAGTATTTTTGATATTAGTGAAAAAATATGGAAATAATCTAAGTGGGTATCTTCTACATGCTTGAGAAATAGACATTTGTATAGAAATTTCATGGAATTTTGGGTTGAGGAAGGGGCCAATTCCAGCTAAGAAAAAACTGTTTGGAGACTATCTGGGAGGATTTCCCTGACCAGCACACAGCAGAAGCCCTTCCTCCCAGCCCACGTTCGGTATCGGCAGCCTGCAAGGCAAAGCATGGCTTGTGCCCAACCCGGGCATCCAGCAATGTGGGAAGGGTCCCAGGCCTACTCACTTCAATCTGTGCCACTCACATGAAAAATAAGTCATTCTGCCAGGAAGGTGAGGGTCCTGTCAAACAGCAGCCCCTCCTGGTGCGTCGCAAGCTACTAATATGGCCGGTAGGACAGCAGTTACTGAGACATTCCAATAGAGAATCAGTATCTTTCATGTGATTCAGAAAATAGATAAAGGGGATTAAGAGTACACTTACCTTGATGAACGCTGAGTAATGTATAGAATTGTTGAATCATTATGTTCTACACCTGAAACTAGTGTAACACTGCATGTTAATTATACTTCAGTAAAAAAAAAATCCTAGTCAAGGGACCAGTCGGACTAAATTTCTCTCTCAGAAAGAGATATATTGCTAAGAATAAAAGAAATATTAGAAAATATTTAATTCCAAATGACAATGAGCTTTTAGAGGACATGTCACTTATTTATTATAAATAGCGTGTAGTGAGTGCCCACCCTGTGGTGTGGTGAATGAGGCAGGCAAAGTCCCTCATGGAGTTTGTCTTTTAGGCTGGGTAGAAAGATCACAAACAAGGAAGCAAGTCGTAAATGGTGGGTATGGATTAACCCGAAGGCTGTGGAGTAGGCAAACAGGCTGGTGAGGCAGTGACGAGGGAGGGAAGGTCTCTTGGTGGAGGGGATTGTGAGCTGAGGCCTGATGACTGAGAATGAGTAGCCCTGCCAGGAAGAGTGCTCTGGGTAGAGGGCACAAGTACCAGAACAGAACAGGGGTGGCTTTAGTTCATAGCAGGGAGACTGATGTGGGCTGAGGGTCATTACGGTCTGGTTCAATCTAAGTGCAACTGGGAATTATTGAAGAGTTTTGAGTAATCTCTATGCCCAACATAGGACTCACCCCAAGATCAAGTGTTGCATGCTCTACCGACTGAGCCAGCCAAGCACTCCTATTAAAGAGTTTTAAACAGAAGAGAAATGCATATACTTTGTTTTCTATTGTTGATGTTTATTGTTTGCTTGTATTTCTAGTTTACTGGGTATTTTTAAAGATGGAGGTATTATTGATATAACATAAAATTCACCCTTTAAAAGTGTCCAAGTCAGTGGTTTTTATTAAATTCAAAAGATTATGTAGCCATCATCACGATCTATTTCTAGTACATCTTTATCACCCTAAAAAGAAACTCCATACCCATTGGCATCACTCCCCATTTCCCACAATCCTCAGCCCCTAGCAACCACGAATCCACTTTTTGTCCCTATGAATTTGCCTATTCTGGATATTTCATAGAAGTGGAATCATATACCATGTGGCCTTTGTGACTAGCTTCTTGCACTTAACATGTTTTCAACTCCATCCTTTTGTGGCATGTATCATTCCTCTTTAAGGCCAAATAATATAATGTTGTATGGATTTACCACATTTTATTTATCTTTTCCTCAGTTGATTGACATTTGGGTTGTTTCCACATTTGGGTTATTATGAGGAATACTGCTATGAGCACTCATGTACAAGTCTTTGAATGGACATATGTTTTCTTGGATATATACTCCCTGGATTGCTGCAAGCCTTTGGCTAATTGCCAGAGTACAGAAAAAGTTGATTCTGACAATTTTTGCCAGTATTTTCATTGCTCATATGGAGATGATTTTTGGAGATCCTTACTGTGTCATTTTGCTAATGTCACTCTGGATCACTTTATTTATTTATTTTTTAAGATTTTATTTATTTATTTGAGAGAGAGAGAGACTGATAGTGACAAAGAGCACAAGCAAGGAGGAGAAGCAGGCTCCCGCCGAGCAGGGAGCCCGACATGGGGCTTGATCCCAGGACCCTGGGATCATGACCTGAGCCGAAGGCAGACGCTTAACTGACTGAGCCACCCAGGCACACCTGGATCACTTTATTTTAAACTCTGTATTTGGTATTTGGTGAATCAGAATGAATTGAATTTTAAAGAAAAATAACCCTGAGATTTGTCTTCTAGATCACTGCTATGGTCAGCAACATCACCTGCCTCTGTTTTTAGAATTTATTTTTCCGGTGGGCCAAATGTTAAATAAAATAAGGGGCCAACTAAGCAAGTTAGACCTTTAATCATCTTCTGGATAGGGCTTTGGGGCTGTGAACAGTGCAATTGTGTTTCTTAAGATGGCAGAGTTTCTACAGAGCAAGCTGCTGAGATGGGGGAAGACTTTGAGGTGTTGCGGGTGGGAGGTGGCCAATTTGTGTCTCTGACTGGCTCAGGGATCTTCTTCCAGGCCTTGAATCCCCAGGTTTATAATTTGTCATGGCCAGAGTTCCCCAGCAGCCACCAGGGTGCTCTGCCCTGAGAAGGCCATAGAGCCATGTGATGGAGACGCTTGCACATCATAGCTTCTGCAGGATTTTCCATTCAGATAAGTTGGGGAAGGTGTCGTCCAACAGCAGAGGGATGTATGAGTTGATGTCTCAGAGTCTGTCGCTCCTGAGGCATGAGGTATGATACCTTCTTCAGGGTTGGCAGGAAGCAGATGTTAATCATTCCCATATGGAAGGTAGAGGAGCTGAGGCTAGAGCGGGGCCAGAACCATCTCAGCTCCCCTTTACCTGCCTCTAAATTCTCAGAAGGACTTGGCTGGAGCTCTTTGCATTCCAGTTTCCAACTGGTTTGTCTTCTAGATGGCCCCGTAGCAGGGTAGGTTTTATCCAGGTTCAATTTCAAGTCTTGCTCTTGGAGCTAAAAATCCAAGTGCAGAACCCTGGCTCAAGAGAGGTAAATGAAAGGAGGGCTCAGGGGACTGAGTTGATGGCAATGGATGAGAAGCATGAGGGGCCACCCTCGGTGGATCTCAAGCTGAGAGGATCTTAGGCTGCACTAATGGTGGAGCAATGTCTAGATGGAGGGAGGTAAGTGCTCCATGCACCCTGGACTGCACCAGACCCTCCTGGGGTTTTGTGTCCTGGAGTATGTCTGGGTTGGGAGGGCAGCCAGGAAACTTGTGTTAGAACAAGTGAAGGATTTGGGGGCTGTTCAGCCAAAGGACAGACTCAAGGGACATGGGTTGTCTGCAAGCAGAGAGAGCAGGTCTGTGAGTCCTTCAAAGGAAGAGCTGGGCCCATTGGGGGAAGCTACAAGGAGGTAGCCTTCAGCTCAGCATTGACAAAACCTCTATAATAGGCTGAGTGTCCATGTAGGCAAGCTTGGGCCCATGTCTATAGGTAGTGATTCCCCACTCAGTCCTAAAGGGCCAAGTACGGAGAATTCCAAAGTGTTTTGCACAACATCCAAAATGATGTTCTCTCAAAAATATGTTGGAGCTGGCAAGGTCTCGTGTCTTCAGATCTAGCCCTCCTTTATTTCAACCTCTGCAGGGAAGGCCCTGCCCCAATCTAGCATAAATTTGAACACAGGTTTTCTCCTAGACTCCTCCCCTTGCCTTGTTAAGCCAATCAATCAATCAATCAGTCAATCACCAGGTCCTGTCCAAGAAAACCTCAGGATAACTCTCACATGGGTACTATGGTACACACATGGGTACTATGTCAATCCTGTATTCTGTATACCAACTCTGCTGGATAGATTTTAACTTACAGATGAAGAAACAGAGGCTCATTTATTCAAATGACTTGCCAAAGGCTACACAACTAGCAAGCTTGAAAACTGAGATGTGATCCCAGGTCTGTCTGCCTCCAAATCTTCCCAGAGGCCTTTTGTTAAGACCTTGACCTCTTTCAGGGTCTGCTTTCCCCTGTAGACTGAGAACTTGAGGTAGGCACCATTTTCAATTCATCTCTGGGTCTTTAGAACCCAGCACAGGATCTAAAACAGATCAGGAGTTCAAGATAAATGTGAATGGATTGAAAAATATTTCGTTCTTTGGAATTCTTATAAACTACTAGCTGGAAGTGCTGAAGATAAAAAGCAGGATTCTTTGGACTGTCTGCAGGAAAAGATATTTGCCCCATATGCTCCAGCAGACCCTCTGAGCCAGGCCTGTTGAGCAAACTTGTTAATTCCAGTGACAAGGACCTGGAGTGTATGTGCGTGTGCCTGCTAGTGTGGGAGATCTGTCTCCCCCACAACTAGGACACTGTAGAGTGAAATGGGCTCCTTTTTAATCTCAGCCTGGAGAGGGCTGGAGAGGCCCAGCCTTCCTGTTGGGCTCTGCTGGATATGGGCCAGGCCTCTAGTGTGCTCACGTGTGTGCACTTGAGCTCCAGAGCCTTCTCTTCTTCATAGATCATACCACCAGACGCATAGTTCTCCTCTCCACTAATGCAATTTATATGTCTGAGCATGAACGGAGGATTTGTGAGCCTTCAAGGCTGGGGCTTTGGAAATTACCTCGGCAGGCTGGGGCTGCTAGGTAGAGACTTGGGGTTTTAGGAGACTTTGGGAGAATTATTTTCAAAGGTGGTGAGGCTCCTCCTGGCAGAAGGAAGAGCCATCCTCACCCCGCGAGCTCCACTTCCCCCCAGCCCTTCTTAGGGTCCCTTTTAAAGCACAACCAATAAGACTTTCTGGTTTAACATTGAACAGGATGAGAGCTACACAAAGTGGCAGAACAAAGGCTCATTTAACAGATCAGCTAGGTAGGGTGGTGAGGGAGAATGAGAGCATTTCCAAAACTGGGCACTCACCAGCTGGGAGTGTTAGTCAATTTTTAAATCTTAAACTTGGCTCCTACCCGTGAAGTTGAGATAGATAAATACTGTATCCCAGGAGGTGATATCTTAAATTGAAAACAACACAGGCTTTTGTGTCCAAAAGACCTGTATGGCTTCAGGCAAGCTACTTAAACTCTCTGAGTCTCCTGTCATTTGTAAATTTGGAAATAATAACAGCAACCACAGCTACCCTGCAGGATTGTTTGAGGACCTAAGTGAAATAATGTACAGAAAATGCCCAGTGTAGTACCTGGCGCCCAGTCAGGACTCAGTGATCAGTGGCTCCTTCCTATCTCCTCCTTAGCACATGCCGGTCACTCTCTCCTGCCCCATTTCAGGGCCTTAGCAATCACCTCTGTCTTGATGGCTCCTCACTCATATTCCACTCCAACCCCCATCATCCCTCTTGACTGACAATCATGAGTTTGCAGACTTTTTTCCCTGCTTGCAGGGACTTCACTGCCTTCCATGCCCACCTAGAAAAGTCTCTTTCTTTTTTTTAAAGTTTTATTTGTTTAATCTCTACCCCCAACATGGGGCTCGAACTCATGACCCCATGATTAAGAGTCTCATGCTCTTCCCAACTGAGCCAGGACCCCTCGAAAAGGCTCTTTCTGAGCCATATTGACCATGTCATTTTCTTGCTTAAAAAACCTCTTATGACTACCCTTTGCCTATAAGATCAAACCTAAACTGCTTATTGCCTTCTATCTTTCCTGTCTTACTTTCTCTTTCTTTAAGAAGGCTGGAGTATCAGATTTGATGACCATGGTTCCTGGTTTTAGGCATTTGTTGTCGATATTTCTTGTATATCATTACTGATCTTCCTTCCTCCCACGATGAGGGTGGTTTTCATAGTGAATTTTGAAAATAATGATCTAGTTTAAGATCTTGATCTAGTTTAAGAAATAATTGTACAGACAAACAAAATAGCAGCTTTTTTCTTTATGCCTTGAAACCACCTGAGTTTTGCCACGGATTTATTCACTGTTTTCCTGTGAGCCAGCTGTAGCTGTAGAATGAACAGAACATTCTATTTCTTTGTAATTTCTCTGTGCTGGGTTGTTGGCCTGGAAAATGATAGATGCCTAAAATTGATCAGGGTAATCGATGCTACATGAAGTATTTACACATGATGGATGTATCGTCTACCAGATGTGAGTGTTGGCAATGGCTCACTTGTTTATAAAACCCCTGAGATCCCATTTGTATTAGTGACTAATGTTTGCACACGGGGCTATTTGCAGTGTTTCAGAAATGACTATTTATTCGACATGACCACCTTTCTCCCTTACTTCCCCATTTATCACAAGCCTCGCTGCTCTTCCCTACATAGCAAAACCAGGGTTTTATTCAATCTTTTCTCTCCTTGACCTCTGTGATATATGGGGGTTGTTTTGTTTTGCATTTCCAACTGGCCTCCTGTCTCGTCTCTCCCTCTAATTCAAAACTTACATGTTGCTGGTGTTTTCTCATGAGTCTCTGACTACCCATTACTGTATCTACAGTGTAAACTCCAAACCCCCTTGTATAATACTTGAATCCTTCTTAATTTGGCTTTAGCTAATCTTTCCAGCTGTATGTATTGCTGAGGACTCCAGCACTGAACAGAGAAACTCTTGTGACAGAAACCCAACCTAATTAGCTTATACCCACAAAGATATTTACTGAAAGATCCCAGGATAGGAGACATAATGAAGAAAGACCTGCCTGGACCAGGCTAGCTCTAGGTATCTCAAGCACTGGAACCAGGGTCTCCATCAGTAACTCCCATCACACCATTTTTGCTTTCCACCCATTCCTGCTTGTCTGGTGTGATGGCTTCATTCTCTCCTGCAGACAGGTTTTCTCTCCATGGTGAAGAATATGGGCACTGTCAGCTTAACTCCCCAGTGGGGAAAGTGTGCCTCCACCTGACTGCACTGGGGAAGGGCCCTGATTGGTCTGGCTTGGGCCACCTGCATCCTTGGTATCTGGGGCATGGTGAGTGATAAATGGCCCAGCTGCCATCGCTGCCCCAACTCCATGGCCAGGAGGGCAGGGTGGGCTCCTAGAAGAAGAGCGTGGGGGAGTGTGCTGGGCACATGGAGCTATGCCTCTCATCCCTGCTTCCCAGACTAGCTACAGGGTGTGTTCCATTCAGTTAAGTGCTTACTGAGCACTAGTGCTCTGCGCCAGGCTCCCAGCCCCTCCTTCACCTGAGCTCACAGTCTGGTGAAGGAAACAAATACCCAACAGATCATTACAATGCAGGGTACAGAGTGTGACAATAGAGACAGACTCAGAATGCTGTCAGAGCACAGGCAGGAGGCCTTGAACTCAGCCTGCTCAGTCTAGGAGAATTCTTGGAAGAGTGACAGGAACAGGAGGCTCAGAATAGCAGGAGTGAGGGAGAGAGGGGCATTCCAGGTAAACGACAGCGCGAAGGTGTGAAACTGTGGGCCTGTGCCCAGACGTAGCAGCTCAGGAAGGCTAGGGCAAGGAAGGTGAGGTGGAGGGGGATGAAAAGGGGGGCAGGGCTCACAAGTGCCTCCTTTGCCTTTGCACGTGCCCCTTCCTCCTTTCTTCCACACAGTGAAATCCAACTTAGCTTCAAGACCAAACTCCAAAGCTGTCCTGTCTTTTTGAATCCCTCAATGGCGAATCACAGCTTCCTTGGGGATTGTGCAGCATCTTGCAGGTGCCTCTGTGCTAGACTTCTGTTCTGCCTTGCTTTCAGTTATTTATTTACACATCTGAGATCCTTTGCTACATCAAAAGAACCTTGAACACAGGAACTGTGCCCTAAATGTCCTTCTCTTTCACACAGCATGGCTTACTTAGCACAGGGCCCTGTTCAGTGTTCAAAAAATAACTGTTGAGGGGCACCTGGGTGGCTCAGTCGTTAAGCGTCTGCCTTCGGCTCGGGTCATGATCCCAGGGTCCTGGGATCGAGCCCCGCATCGGGCTCCCTGCTCAGCTGGGAGTCTGCTTCTCCCTCTCCCCCTGCTTGTGTTCCCTCTTTCGCTGTGTCTCTCTCTGTCAAATAAATAAATAAAAATTAAAAAAAAAATAACTGTTGAATTGTGATCACTTGGCTAATTGGACATTTTTCCCCCCTTGGGAGCAACTAGCAAAATGATACTGGTTTCATGTAAGCAGAAAAAATTTAAGAAATTATTTATCAGCATTTTCTCAACATAGCCTGGTTTTTTTGTTTTGTTTTGTTTTATTTTTTGCCAAAAAAAAGCTTTATGGATTTTACTGATTATAAAGTTGATAAATATGCATGTAGAAAATGTAAGTGATACATAAAAGCATAAGAATAAATTTAAAACAACATAAGACACCATCCCCAAGAGGCCAACCACTGTTAACATTTCAGATAACAACCTTCCAGACATTTCACTTATAAATCCAGCTATAATTAATATGTAACTTTATAAGAAAGTACTACAAAATGCAACACAAGCTGGCCTTCAGAATAATAAATTCAAAAGAATTTAATAGCTGAGGGGCACCTGGGTGGCTCAGTCGGTTAAGCATCTGCCTTCAGCTCAGGTATGATCCCAGGGTCCTGGGATCGAGCCCTGGATTGGGCTTACTGCTCAGTGGGGAGTCTGTTTCTCTCTCTGTGCAACCCCTCCCCCCCGCTTGTTCTCTCTCTCTCAAATTAAAAAAAACCCAAAACCATATATATATTATATTATATATATTATATATATATATAAAATATAGAAACAAAAGAATTTAACACACAAGACACTCTGGATCGACTTCAAGGTTCACCTTGACATGTGATTGGAAACTTTCTCCACCTTTGACTTCTGTGACAAGGACTCTATTCTCCCTCTGCCTCCATTTGCTCCTGACTCCTTACTGGGCTTATCATATAGCTCAGGGGTTGCCACACTCTCACTTTTCTCTCTCTCTTCTTTGAATGCTTCAAAGGTGAGGATAGCTGTTGCTCTCCTTGAGTTCTCTGAGGCTTATAGGATGACTTGGCCCCAGAGGCCTTTGTCCCAAGACTTCTTTCTGGGAGCTGGGGCTTCAGCTTTTCCGGTGGTGTATGGGCTACAGCAGCTATGTGTATAGGAGGAGGGATTTGAGAAAGTGTTGAGGTTGATCTGGTAGTTTCATCCAGGTTTCCTGGGGCTGCAGGAACTCTAGCCCTGGTTTGGGGGGTTGGGCCCAACCCCCCAGCTGCCTGGTTAGGGGTCTTGAGCAGGTTTTCATGCCAGGGTTTGGATCATATGATCCCCGAGTCCCTTCTAGTTTTGAACTTCATGACCAATGGAGCAATTGGACCTAAAGATAAAGGTTTCTATCCCTTTTTCTTTGATGTTCACTCCCAATCCTTACTTTGTTTTTTTTGTTTTTTTAAAGATTTCATTTATTTGACAGAGAGAGTGAGAGAGCACAAGCAGGGGGAGCAGTAGAGGGAGAAGCAGGCTCCCCGCCAAGCAGGGAGCCCAATGTGCGGCTCGATCCCAGGGCCCTGGGATCATGACCTGAGCCCAAGGCAGACGCTTAATGACTGAGCCACGCAGGCACCCCCCCCAATCTTACTTTGGTATCATGTCTGCTGTCAAGGATGTGAACAGAAAGGGATTATCCATCAAGGGAATAACCCCACCTATTGATTTGTCCAGCAAAGAAACCTTCTTGGTAGAAATGTTTAATCACAGACCATCAAAACCGGAGGGACACCAGACACATTTTTCCTAAGTTCCTCATTGCTCAAATGGGGAGACAGAGATCCAGAAAGTCATTGCTAGGACAGGAGCTAGAAGGTAGAACCAAGATTTTCTGGCTTCTGGCAATGTCCTGGGGCATCAGGCTGCATGCTGAGTGGCAGGGAGGGAAGTTGGGAAGACAAGACTGAGGTTTCTTAGCCAGTGAGAATAACTAATGCCCCAGAAGCATCCCCAGAATTTGATTTTGGTTGATACTGCTTCTCTCTTCTTCTCCCCCACTTTTTAATTTAATTTAATTTTTTAATTTTTATTTTTTTAAAATATGTCTGCTTTTCTGTGAATCTTAGGTCAGTTTAATTCTTTTTTTTTTAATGATTTTATTTATTTGACAGACAGAGACAGCACGAGAGAGGGAACACAAGCAGGGGGAGTGAGAGAGGTAGAAGCAGGCTTCCCGCTGAGCAGGGAGCCCGATGTGGGGCTTGATCCCAGGACCCTGGGATCATGACCTGAGCCGAAGGCAGACGCTTAACAACTGAGCCACCCAAGTGCCCCTAATTTTTTTATTTTTAAAAAAGATTTTATTTATTTGGGGAGGAGCACATCCATGTGAATGGGAGAGGGGCAGAGGGAGAGGGAGAGAGAGAATCTCAAGCAGACTCTGCACTGAGTGTGAAGCCCAATGCAGGGCTTGATCCCATGACCCCAGGATCATGATCTGAGCCGAAATCAAGAGTCAGATGCTCAACCAGCTGAGCCACCCAGGTGCCCCTCCCCTGCTTTAAATTAGGCTGTTATCCAGAGCTACTTGGACAGCCCCACCTCATCACCCCAGGAGCTGAGAGGCAGCTGGTGACACATTTTATCACCATCTTCCCATGGTGGTGATGGTGGTGTACACTTCACTTCATTCACCAGGAACTCAGACATTAAGCTCCTTTATCTCAAAGCCTTGACAGCCACCTGAGAACTATCTTAGATGAGGCTGCCCCATGCCTGGGCTTTAGAAGATACTGGACAGTGGCTGAAGAAGGTAGCAGAGAGGGGCAAATCAGGGAGATGAAAGGGATGTTAAAAAGACAAAGCTGAGATGTATAAATCTACCTACATTACATACCACAAATCACCAAATGGTCCTTTCACGAACATTCTGAGGCTGTCTTTTCTTTATCCCTTTGCTTATTCATTCATATACACACTTGTTCAGTTCACTCATGTAACCAACCAACCATTCATGGTGTACATGCTTAGGAGCGGTCATGGTAGTAGGGGTGGGTGGCATTGATGGTGGTAGTTGGGGGTATGTTTGTTTGTGGTGGGTGGTGTTGATGAGTGCTGGTGATGATGGTGCTATAATGGTCATGGGTGGTGGTGATGAGTTGGTAGTATTGGTGGTGATAGGTGGTAGTGGTAGATGGGTGTTTTTGTTTTTGTTGGGTGGTATTGGTGGACAGTAGTGATTGTGATGTTGATGGAGTAATAGTGGTAGTGATGGTGATGGTGGAGTTGTGGTGCTGGTGGTATTGATGATGGTGGTGGTGATGACTGGTGATGGGTGGTGGTGGTTATGTTAGTGATGGTGAGTGTAGTGATGGTGGTGGAAGTAGTGGTGATAATGTTGATGGATGGTGGTGGGTGGTGATAGTTGTGTTGTTGAAAGGCGAAATGGTGTGGGGTTGATGGAGGGATTGGAGGTAGGGAGTTGGGCAGTGGAGACAAATCACTCAATTTGGTCCTCAGTGCACTTACAGTCTGGTTGGGAAGGAGGTATGATCTGGACTCAACACTAAAGCTGCAGACAGACAATGCTCAGGGATGTGGAAGAAGGAAAGTCAAGAGCTCTGGGGGTTCGGAAGAGATAGAAGTTCTCCTTGGCCGGGGATTAGCAACCTCTTCCTGAACCCTGTAGGTAGGTAGTGATAAGAAACAAAATCTACCCCCCTCTCATGTGCTCTCTCTCTCTCTCATTCTCTCTCTTTCAAATAAGTAAATAAAATCTTTAAAAAAAAAAAAAAAGGGGTCGCCTGAGTGGCTCAGTTGGTTAAGCGACTGCCTTCGGCTCAGGTCATGATCCTGGAGTCCCAGGATCGAGTCCCGCATCGGGCTCCCTGCTCGGCAGGGAGTCTGCTTCTCCCTCTGACCCTCCCCCCTCTCATGTGCTCTCTCTCTCATTCTCTCTCTTTCAAATAAATAAAATCTTTTAAAAAGAAAAAAAAAAGAAAAAAAAAGAAACAAAATCTACATAAAATTAATAGTTTTATTGCTTTTGTATTTGCAATGCCTCCTAATTAAACAGAACCAAGAAGTACAGAAAAGTACAAAGAAGAAAAGATTTAAATTAACCCAATCTTACGTCTTAGACATAAACATGGGAAAGTAAGGTCATCTTTATACTCAGAGATAGCAATTGAGAGGATTCCAGCTCAGAAGGACAGTTCCTTCCAGATAGAGGAAGCTGTTTGAGGATGGAATGAAGGTGCCTCAGGGTGGAGATTGTTTCATCAGCAGAGATGAGGGCCCTGCCCTCTCTGGGAGGAAGGGAAGTGGCACCTGGGATGGGGTGAGGTGGGGTGGAGCAGAATGGGCTCGCCCTCTGCCTGCCCTTTGTCCTGTGACTCTCCTGGGTGGGCAGATAAACTTTGCTGGATCTTTGTGTTCTGTGTGTAATTCCTGAGCAGAGCTATTGAAGTGTATCATGCAGCCTGCTGTGTAATCTCAATGAGTAAGAGCAATCTGGAGAGGAACAAGATCAGGTTCCTTTTCTCTGCTCCCTCTGGCTCCACCCCTTCTCTCCTCCCAGAAACCCAGCATTTCTGCTTACTTGAGGATGATCTATGTGAGGCAGAAGGAGCATAGTTAGCAGTGACCTTGGGGGAAAAGACCTCTTTGGGTCCCACTGAAACTGAGGGTTACCTGGAAGGTTTCAGCACAGTTTGGGGGCCAAAAATGTCAGAATTTTAAGACCCCTTTTAAGATAATCAAGCCTAGGTCTTGTCAGTTCTTCCTTCCTTGTTTACTTTTTAAACTAGGCATCCTTTTGTCAAGCAACATCTTCAAAGAAAGTCCAATATCGACACCAACAAAAAGGAGGCTGTTCTGATTAAAACAAGGGAAGAAAATTCGCCTGTTGAGCCTTTGGTCAACTTGCCCCTGGGCCTTGAATTGAGGTGAAAAAGGGATGGTCATACTTGTCATTCAGGACTATTAGGACCAAATGTGGTGATACATGTAAAGTTCTTGGGACTCCATAAACCTGGGAGGCCCTGAGGGCTTCTTAGAGGCTTAGGGTTCACTCTGGGCTCTGCTGAGGAGGAGGGGAGCAGGAGTTGGAGCTTGGACGATGACCCTGGGGAGTGCCCAGGCAGGCAGGTTGCCATTCTGACACAGTCCTGTAGCCAAACTAAGGTGAGTCACAGATAAAAACTATACTAGGTGGAATTGTCACACAAAGTAAACTTTATTTATAGTTTATATATATAATAAGGAAATCATGGAGAATAACTTCCACAGCTGTGACTCCCGAGCAAGGGTGAATGGGTTCCTTTTATTTAGGATTAGTGTTACAGGATTTTTTTCTCTGTTGGTGCCCATGGTTCTTGGTCACGCCACTTCGAAGAATGAAGAGGTAGACCAGACAGAGTGGTGGTCAGCAAAGCAAGGTTTATTGAGCCATAGCAAAGTGATAGTACAAAGCTCCTGAGGAGGGAAGGGACCCCAGGGGAGTGCCACCAGAGTTTCTAAATTTAGGGGGTTTTATGGGCTTGTTGGGCTGTTTTAATCTGATTAACCCTCCATGCACCTGTCATCCAATCAGGTTTTTGTCACCTACCTATCACATGGGAAGGGGTGGAGGGCTCCTTCCAGGGTGGTGTAAAATCCTTTTAAGGGTGGTTTCCTCTTAGGGCAGGGGGCCCCTTGTCCCTGCCTGCCTGCCTTCTAACTATCCTTCATCATTAGGATGAATATTTAGATAGGGAAGCTCTGTCATTTTATGAAGAGGTGGGCATAAGGTCACCCACACACCTTAAGGAATCATGCCTACATATACATTGTATGTTATGTAAATGAAGCTTGTTTAATGAGGTAAAGGTAATGTTGGTAATGTTGGAAGAGATAGAAGGTCACTCCATGGTCCATCTACACAGGCGTGAGTCGCGGGTTTAGCTCAAACTGGTCTAGATGGTCTGGGCCATCAGAGCTCTTCCTTCAGGCTGTAATTGCTTGAGGGGTAGTTTCAATTTTCATCACAGGATGTCATGCCCATAGGGTCTTTTGCCTGAGTTAAAAGATGAGCTGGAAAGAAGAGCTTTAAAGGTCAGGTCTTGAGGTCTAGCTGGTGATAGTCTTAGCCAACTCTCGCCTCTGGCAGGCAACACTCAATTCAATACTCAATACTCTTACTCTCCAACTAACTCCCACCACCATCCTAGGTGACCTCAGTGTCCCCGGATTTACACTCCACTTCAGCCACACAGTACCAGGATCATCTTTTATGTATGTGTGTATGTAAGTAATCTCTACTCCCAACGTGGGGCTCGAACTCACAATCCTGAGGTCAAGAGTCATATGTTCTTCCAACTGAGCCAGCCAGGCACCCCTGGGATCATCT
Organism: Neomonachus schauinslandi; assembly: GCF_002201575.2. NCBI lineage: Eukaryota > Metazoa > Chordata > Mammalia > Carnivora > Phocidae > Neomonachus > Neomonachus schauinslandi. The sequence continues at coordinate 60,006,027 of NC_058415.1, forward strand.
TTTATAACAATAGGAGCAGCTAGTGTTTAGGGCACATTTGCCTCACGCCAAGCACTGTTCTAAGGCCTCCACACATGTTATCTCATTTGATGCTCCAGCAAGCCTTCTGAGGGAACACTCTTCTGCCATTTTGTACTCAGGGAGACTAGCATAGGGAGGGTAGATTATTTGCCTGCCAGAGGCAGGAGTCGGCGAGGGCTGTCACCAGCTAAACCCCAAGGACGTGCAGGTCCTAAGTAGCAGAGCTAGGATTTGATGCAGGTGCGTGTGTGCTGGGACCTACACTCACCAGTGCTTTCCCCACCCCTGAAATCTTAGCTGTGCCATCTCACTCACTCCCCAACCACAACTTCCCTCTGCCCCTGCTCTTCCACCTTACAGAGACATCTAGATGTCTTTTTGTAACCTCCCATTTGCACTCGGTCCCTTTGATCCTCCTGTCTTTATTTCCTTATCATCCCAAATCCTTGGGCGTGTACTAACAAACTCACCAGCTCTCTGAAGCCGTAGACCTGCAACTATGTCTGATGAAAACCCAGCTTCACTTATTGGGAATGAAAAGAAAAATTGCTCTTTTCAAAGCTGGAAACTTCTGGAGGTCTGTCAAAGTCTTCTAAAGAAAATTGTTCCTTTGGGGCGCCTGGGTGGCTCAGATGGTTAAGCGTCTGCCTTCGGCTCAGGTCATGATCTCAGGGTCCTGGGATCGAGTCCCGCATCGGGCTCCCTGCTCTGCAGGGAGCCTGCTTCTCCCTCTGCCTTTCTCTCTCGCTCTGTCTCTCATGAATAAAAAAAAAAAGAATAAAAAAAAAAAAAAGAAAATTGTTCCTTTGTTTAGAGAAGCTCCTTCTAGAGCCTTTAGGTGAGACACAGAGGTGCGCGGGGCTAAAGCAGGAGAGCGGGAGTGGTGAGGGGAGATTACTCCCAGGTCACAGCCTCACACACCTCTGGGTGTCCACCCACATTGTTACTAGTGAACCTTCTGTGGCTTAGCATGTTGTGAAGAGTTTCCATCCCTCCCACCCAGGAAGGGTCTCAGCAGGGCGGATCACGAAGGACATTGTTCAACACTCCCCCTGGAGTATGAGAGGGAGTAGTTATAGTCCCACCTTAAAATCCTCCCCCACCTGTACAATGCAATCCAGAATCCTTACCTTGGACTCTCCCATAGCTCTTCACCCATCAGGATCACACTGCTCCACACACACTAGCTTCCCACTCGCCTCAAACACCAAGTACAGTGCAGCTTCAACACCTGCCTTTGCACTTATGTTCCCCCTGCGGCAACACACACCCCTAGATCTCCAAGCAGCCTGCTCCTTCATTTCACTCAGTCTTTGTTCAAATGTCACCTCCGCAGAAGGCCTCCCCTGACCCGCCTAGCTAAAATTGCACACTGTTGCTCTCTATCTCCTCACTCTGCTTTTTTTCTTCGAGCCCTAATCGTTACCTGGTATCAAACAAAGTATAATTTACAGAGTCAAAAACCTGGCTCTCACACAAGCAAACATCCAGTGGGATGTGTCAGTGATTTATTTAACTCATTAGTGAGGGTATCAGCAGGATGACAAAGCTGGTTCAAAGGGGGTATGAGAAACTGATACATATAATCAATGGAAAAAGAGTGCCAGAATAAGATTGCAGAGTTCGATACCAAATTGGTTAATGTCCCATAGCAAAATAAAACTAGCCTTTGGGGTTATCTTTTCTTCCAGACAGAAATCGTTTGCATCTCTGCTGGACAAAAATCACTTGCAGCTTATCCATCTTCTTTAAGTCAACATTTCACTTTTTAGAGTCTGGGCCCTAATCAATAGCAAATAGTCAAACAAAAGTTACTCTCTTAGAACAGCACTGTCCAAAAGAACTTTCTACAATGAAGGAAATGTTCTATGTTTGGGCCATCCACCATGATAGCTCCTAGCCTCATGTGGCTAGGAAGTTCTTGAAATATGGTCAGTGTGACTGGGAAATAGAATTTTTTTTTTCAAGATTTATTTTAGAGAGAAAGAGCACTTGCAGGGGAGGGGAGCAGAGGGAGAGGGAGAGAAAGAATCCTCAAGCAGACTCCCTGCTGAGCATGGAGCCCAACTTGGGGCTTGATCCCATAACCCTGAGATCATGACCCGAGCCGAAACCAAGAATCAAACCCCCAACTGACAGGGCCACCCAGGCACCCCCAGAATTTTAATATTTATTTAAATTAAGTTTCAATAAATATAATTGAAATATTAGATATATATTATATTTCTGTATATACTAATATACTATGTAATAGAATAGAAATAAATGAAATATAATTTAATATGACAAATATGTTATTTGTAAATATATAATTTTTATATTAAATATATTTCATTAATTCATATCGAGTTAATAAGTGAACTTTTCAATTTAAATGGCCACCATAAATTTTAGCAGCTACCCTATTGGACAACACGTCCTCGGAAGTTAGAGGACATTAGGCAGCTCGTTAGACGATACTATAGTGGAAAAGGACTTACTTTCGTGTTTTGAATAATTTTTCTTAATTCTGACATCATATTATATGTTTATTTGTTTGCTTGTTGTCTTTTGTCCCTACCAAAAAGGCAGCTTTGTAATGGCAAGGACTTTTCATTATTTTCTGCATCTCCCCAGCACTTCAAAGGGGTGCCTGGGGCATGGCAGGTGCACAGTCAATAACTGTTGAATGAATAAATAAGCACAGGGAGGCTGGAGTCTTACCAAAAACCAAAGCAATAAGGCTCTCCCCATGGTTAAGTCTGGCTGATGAGCTTTAGCTAGAGTGAAACCTGATATTTCATTTTAAATGGTTTTCTTATTCTGTAAGGTAATTCCCTGCTGGGACCTTCAGACTTTCAGTGAATGTACATGGCTCTAGTTAATGGTTCAGGGGCGGGGGTGGGGGTGAAGAGTTGCAGAGGGAAGACTGGGCCTGGAGGATGGTGATGAAATGCTGGGGGTGAGGGAGGATTATGCTGGGTATAGACATGTATGGCCAGAGTGGACAGAGAACTTCCTAGAGGAGTGGGACCTCAAAATACCAGGGAGAACCTCAGGCCCCCCAAAGTTAAGCAAAGATGGATCTACTTGTTTGCTTTGGTAATGTATTAGGGTAGACAACTTGCAGTAACAGTTTGTCCTATAATCTTGGTGGTTGAACATAGTAAGTTCCCAGGCAGGGTCACAGTCTTAGAGGACAGGGCCTAGTGGGGGTAAAACCAACTCTTCATCTATTTATATAGAGTGAAGGTGCAGTAGAGACAAGCCACAAACCATTTTCATCTGTGTGTTGGCTGCCTTGGGGCCTGTGTTTAAATGCGGGGTTGTTTACTCAGAGAATTTACATGGGGTCCACCAGGAAACTCTCCTGCTCTGGGTCCAGAGAAGCCAGGAGACCACAAGCAAACATCCAGTGGGATGTGTCAGTGATTTATTTTACTCCCCTTCTTTATGCACCCCCTTCCTGACCCCAAGTATTCCTTTATCCCTGGGTGCCACACAGCTGACTCTTAGTTCCCAGCATCTTTCCACAGCACAGGTGCCTACTTCGTTGGGTCACACCTTCCCAGGGGCAGGGAGGTGGTTATTTTTGCCCAAAGCCCTCTGAGCCCACCTTTCCAGGCCCTATAAAAGATGTGGCCTGTCTCCTAAAGATAGGAATGGTGGCAGGGTTGGCATTGGGAAGAGGCCAGGGTTTCATCTGTAAGGCTCCTTGGCTACCCTTGGATGGCTAAAGATTCTAAGTTGAGTGTAAAGGACTGTTTCTGTCTCTACTCAGGCTGGTCATCAAATGCCCCTGGTAAATGAGATTATGAGCTTATTGAGCTGCACCATTCCTGGGAGGATGAGGACCCAGAATCATTACTAGAGTAGCAGCTCCCAAAAAGACAAAATGTCAGATATTAAGGGTCCTTAGCAGTCATATGGTCTCACCCCTTGTTGTGCAGAGGGCAGACCTGGGCTTGGAGAAAAAGGGACTATCTGGGACACACAGAATAGCGGCAGAGCTGGGCCTTGAACCAGGGTCTCCTGACTCACAGACAAGGATTCTGCCCCCTCCCCCATTCCCAAACCTCCCTCAAGGGTGCTTGTTCTTGGACTTGTCCCCTGTCATCCTGCCCTTTTCTCTACCATCAAAGGGGCCAAGATGACGTAGGAGGAGGAGAGATGGTGGCATGTGAAAAGATGCCTTTTTAGGTTGCAGCGACCCGCATTCTGTGGCTGGAGCTAGAGAACTTGTCCATGAGTCCTCATCTCTGGGTGTCATCTCATCCCATGGCACTCTGCTGTCTGAGCTGAGGGGCTTGGGCAGGGTGGCAGGTGCAGGTCTCAGGCTATGCCTAGGATGGGGGTCCCAGGCTGCCATTAGTCTACACACCCCTGATATTTGTACTGCACTCTCTTCTTCCACCCCTGGGGATTCCCTGTACCCTCTCCCTTTCCATCTAACAGGGCGTCCACCAACATCAGATTTGGAAGTGTCCTTAGAAATTGCCCAACCCTGTCATTTTACAGCCTGGAGAGAGAGGTCCAGGGAGGGGAAGAAGCTTGGTCACACAGCCGGTCAGCCAGTCGGTACAGAGCTGGGACTAGAGGCTGAGGCTTCTGAACCAGCCAGGGGTTTTCCAGGGCTTCAGGCTATCTCTTGGCCATTATCTTATCTTGTCTCTCTCATCTCATTAAGGATAAGGGGCTAGAGAGGCAGCCCTGAGATGGAATCCTCAAATTGACTTTAGAGCAGTTCTTGGCTTGTACAGTGTATCTTCTGAGACAAAGCTTTCCCCAAAGCCATAACCCTCACCCAAGCTTAGGCATGGAAACCACCCCAGGCCTCCCTCCCAGTTGCCCTTCTGCTGGTCAGGCTGTCTGTGCGAGGTCCCAAGACAACGTCTGGACAGGGAAGGAGTGAGTAGTAGTGAGTACACCACCCCTTTGGGCTTGTGCTCCTGGAACCAAGGAGGATGGACAGGCAGCCCCCTGTCAGTACGGATCCTTTGGGATTTCATGGAAGTCTCTAGAAGGGAAGGTGGAGAGAGATTGGAACAGGGGCAGTGGCTGGGGCCTCTTGTTGCCCCAGGCAGATGAGGGGGTATAATGGGGCCTCATCCTACAGGGAGTCTACCAAGCTTGACTTCAGGATTCCTTACAGCAAGAGGTAATATCAGACAGCATTTGGTTCATTCAATTAGGATGCTTTTGGTTATCACAGAAACTCAACTTAAACAAGCTAAGGCCAAAGGAGAAAGGAGGTTATTGGGAAGACACTGGGCTTTTCCATGTCACTAAATTGTGGAAAGACCTTTCTCATGTCAACAAATCATGTCCCCATTGAATTCAGGAATATGGGGACTTGAATACAGCCAAGAACCTCCTTCCATCTTTCATCTCTGCTTATCTATGTGTCAGCCCCACTGTTTAATGGCTTCTTTCTTATTAGCGGACACAGTGCTGACCACTACTGAGTGTCCCACAGCTCAAAGCTTTGCTCCAAGAGATGTGATGGTTCCCCTTTCTCCAGGTTCAATTGGGGACATCCCTAGAAGGATTCCATATGGCCTGAGTTGGGTCAGGTGCCCACCCATGGCCCAGATTACAGGGTGTTGGGAACTATCTCCAGAAAACAGTGAGCCAGGGACTTCTTTAGAATGCGCATTGATGTTTCCTGCATGCCTTGGCCTGTGAGGGCTGAGCTGCGAGTAGCCTGGGAGTTTGGGCAATCACAGTTGAACAGGGGAGCAAAGCACAGGCAGAAGTGTTCTAGGACTAAAAGAGAGAGACATTGCACTGGGATGAGAGTGGTTTTAGGATCAGCTAGAGAGAACAGAATGCACAAAAGCTTGGAGGGAACTGTGAACTTCTAGTGCATGAGGCAGGTAGCAGGTGGCAAGACTTATGACAAGGCTCTGGAGCCTCAGAGTCCACATTCTAGCTTGTTTTTTTGCTTTGGTCACTTAATATTATAAACGTTTCTCATCTGGCTGTAGTATTTATACTTATCTTTTAAAATTAGTTTTTAAATTACAAAAGTGACACATGTATATAGTAAAACAAAATGCAAACAACTCAAAAAGGAATAAAAGATGAAAAGTAAATCTCCATCTTCCCCCAAGCTGCCTTCCTTGATGTAACTGCTTTTTACAGTTTTCTTGGGAATTCTTCCAAAAACTTGTAATGCATATATAATTGTGTATATGCATATATTTTTAAATAGACACGTGGGATGGTACAGTGCATATTGTTCTATACCTTGCTTTTTTCACTCGATGCTGTATCTTGGAGATACTTTTTTATTAGCATATGTAGAGATTGCTCATTCTGTTTCAAGAGCAGGGTGGAGTTCTGTAGGGGATATGGGGTGGGGTTTGTTCAACCACTTCTCTACTCTGTGGACTTAACTGCTATTTCCAATCTATTATCGTTAGATAGTAAGAATAGTTCATTGTACCTTTTAGTACATTCATCTGTGCACAGGTTGAACTATTTTTGTACATTAAATTCCTAGCAATGGAATTCTTGGTGTATACCACAGAATATACATTTAAAGAGGATACATAGTATTAAATCAAATTATTATGGTATATAAGAGTATATACATTTTCAAATGAGATGAAGACAAATTGCTCTTCAAAGAAGTCCCCTAAATGTTAATATTTCAGAACTTGGGTGGGAGATACACAGATATTTATTTTATTACTGCCCATATTTTTCTGTATGCTTGAATAGCTAACACATGCACAAGAAGTTACAATATTTACACTCCCATGAACAGTAAATAGCATGCCCCACACCAACAGGACATTAATGTAATTTTAAATCTTTGCCAATCTGGGTGGTAAAAAATGGTGTATCTCTATTGCTCTAATTGCGTTTATTTAATCATGAGGATGGCTGATCATTTTGTTGGTGAATTGCTTTTTCCATTTTGATTGAGTCACACTTCTTTAAAGCCTACAGGATATTTCATCTTATGTGTGTGCCCTAATTACTTAACTGTATTCGTATGGATTATTTATGCTGCTTCCAAATGACTGTGCACATCTTTGTACATAGATCCTTTTTCTCTTCTTCTTTTAGACTTTTTTTCTTAATGTTCCCTTTCAGAAGATGAATTGCTAGGTCAGTAGTGTGGATGTTTTTATGACTTGATGCATACTGTCAAATTGCTTTCTCAAAGGACAGTACAATATATAGTACCCTCAATTTCATTATATTCTTACCAGCATTGGGTATTGTCAATAAAAACTATTTTTTGCTAACTTTATAGGTTAAAAAATAGGGCCTTAATTTGTTTGTATTTTTTATTAGCAGTGACATTGAATGTTTTAATATATGTTTGTTAATTAACTGCATTTCTACTTTTCTGGACTGCCTGTTCCTCTCTTCCACTCATTTGACAGCACATTCTTACACAAAGAAAATAAACCAATGTTTTATCAGAATAACCCCTATTTTCTAAGGTACTGGGAATTTCTGGGAAGTTCCTGACTGATACCAGATTATCAAGTCAATCTCTTACGCGAGAACGTGGGGTGGCAGTGAGAGAGTAGTGTAGACGGGAGAACTAAACGAATAGGATTCTAGGTAATGACAGTGGGTTGCAGAGATGAGAGAGGTGGGAAAGAAATTGTGTCAGGATGAAAATGCATTGTAGCATAGAGGACGTGGTGGGCCCAGAGTTCTCCATCTCTGAGCTTCCAAATGGAACTCTGGGTGACCTGTGCAACCATGGCTGCATTTCAGAATTCCAACCTGGGTGTTGTCCTTTCTCCTAGGGGAGTCATCTTCCAAGGCCAGTGCTGCAGAGTAGCTGGGTTGGGATGAGGGAAGATTATTGTTATTCTTATCAGTTATTGAGCATCCTACCCCTTCTTTATCCAGATAGCCACTTAGTTTCAGCATTTTATAATGAACCAAATTTTTATTAATCAAGTTGATATATCTAGAGTTATTGTTTTAATTTGTATCTCTTTTACTACTACTTTTCATATAGAGATTTCTTTTATCATATTTTATATTGAGGTATTATGTATGCACATATGTATGTATGTATGGTATATATCCATGTCATTTTATTACTGCTTTTCGTGTGCGTGTTTCATCTTTTGGAGGGACTTGACTGTTTATGTTCATGTTTTTTTCCCTTTGGAATGTTAATTTTTACTGATTTCCAAATAATCTTTATATATTAAAGTCACAAAACTTTGTCATATTTTTCACAAATATTATTTCTAATTTGTCATTTATCTTCTAATTTTGTTTATCTTTTCATCTTTCATTATAGAGATGCACAGAGTGTGTTAAGTTTGATGAATTTTGACAAAAGCATATACCTATTTGACCCACATTTCTATCAAAATAGAGAATATTTCTGTTACCCTAGAAAGTTTTTTTTTTTAAGTTTATTTTTTAGTAATCTCTGCACCCAACATGGGACTCAAACTCACAACACCAAGATCAGGAGTCGCATGCTCTTCTGACTGAGCCAGCCAGGCACACCGTGTCCCCTCCCCCCACCCCCCAAAAGTTTTCTTGTGTCCCTTCTTAGTCAATCCTCAGCCCCCACTTGCTCTGCCAGAGGCGACCACTGCTCTGATTTCTATCATCATAGATCAGTCTTGCTTGTTCTAGCATTTCATGCAAATGGAATTATGATGTACATACCTTTCTGTATCTGGCTTCTTTCACAATATATTGTGTTTGAGATTTAGCCATGTTATTACTGTTGATGCACTTTGTTCCTTTTTATTGCTTAGTGGTATTCCTTTGTATGAATATAGCGCAGTTTGTTTCTTCATTCTTCTGTCCAATGACATTTGGGTTGTATCTAGTATTTAGCTATTATGAATAATGCATTCTTCTATGAATCTTTTTGTAGACATGCTTTTATTTTTCTTAGATTAATATCTAAGAATGGCATTGTTGGATTATAGAGTAAGTGTATGTTTACTTTTTTTAGAAACTGCCAAACTATTTTCTCAAGTGATTATACCATTTTACACTCCCATCAGCAATTTCTCCATATTCTCGCCAACATTTGATGTTGCAAGTTTTATAAATTTTAGTCATTCTAGTGGCTTGTAGTGGTATCTCATAATAATAACTTTCATTTTCCTGATGACTTAGTACATCAAAAACTTTTTCATGTGTTTATTGGCTATTCATATAATAGTATATTTGACTTAGAGACTAAATTTTATGTAGTCAAATTCATTAATCTTTTCTTTTAGGAATTTTATTCTTTTTATACTGAAAAATCCTTTCTAATACTGAAAGCTAGTAAATATCTTTTATTTATATTTCCTTCTACTACTTCATTTGGTTGAACTCTTAAACGTTACACTCTTTTTTTTTTTTTTTTTAAGATTCATTTACTGGGGCTCCTGAGTGGCTCAGTTGGTTAAGTGTATGCCTTCAGCTCAGGTCATGATCCCAGCGTCCTGGGATGGAGCCCCATGACGGGCTCCCAGTTCAGCGGGGATTCTGCTTCTCTCTCTCACTCTGCGCTCTCCCCCATACTCTCTCTCTCTGTCTCTCTCTCAAATAAATAAATAAAATCTTTAAAAAAAAGATTTATTTATTTGAGAGAGAGAGAGATAGACTGTGCATGCTTGTGTGTGCTGGGGGAGGGGTAAAGGGAAGGAGTGAGAGAGCCTCTCCAGCAGACTCCCCCCTGAGCACAGAGTCCACATGGAGCTCCATTCCAGGACCCTGCAGTCATGACCTGACCCAAATCAAGAGTCCGACACCCAATTGACTGAGCCACCCAGGTGTCCTTATATTCTTTAATCTACCTTCAGTTTAAGTTATAAGGAAACCATCTGTCCTCCCGTAATTAACCAACTGAACTATATAGTTAATAATCACTTCTTTCTTTTTCCACTTGATTTACCATATTTTTCTTAAACCAACCTTTAACATATTTAGATTTGTTTCTATATCACTGTATTACTATTGGTTTTTCTACCAATGGTATACTGTTTTAATTATTAGAGTTTTATAGTTTATCAAGTAAGCAAGTTTACCTTCATTACTTGTTATTTCTTCAAAAGTTTCTTAGCAATTCTGATTCATCTGTTTGTCTAATCTAATAGTCGTAAGCTGAATAATGTATCCCCATTCCCCAAGTCCATGTCCTAATCCCTGGAACCTATGAATGTTACCTGCCTGACGAAAGGATTTTGCAGTTGTGATAAAGTTAAGGATTTTGAGATGGGGAGATTATCCTGGATTATCCAGATGGGCCCAGTGTAATCATGAGGCTCCCTATAAGAGGGAGGCAGGAATAGCAGAGAGAGAAGATGATGGTAGCAGAGTTTGGGGCCATGGAGCCACAAATCAAGGAATACAGGCAGCCTCTAGAAATTGGAGGAGGCAAAGAGCAAATTATCTCCTGGAGACTTCAGAAAGAAGAAGCCCTGCCAACGCCTTGATTTTAGCTCCTTAAGACTCATCTCAGACTTCTGACCCTCCAGAACCATAGGAGAATAAATTCATGCTGTTTTAAGCCATTAAGTTTGTGGTAATTTGTTATAGCAGCAACAAGAAACTGATACACTGGTTTAAAAATTCCTTTTTAAAACTAAGTTCCAAATGTCCCACATGTTTGTGATTGGATTGTATTAAGCAGAGCATTTAATTTGGGAAGAACTGACATTTTTATATTATTCAGTCTTGCTATCTAGACTTCTTCAGAAGAGTGCCCCCCTCTCACCTCTCTGACCATTTCTGCCCATTGCCTGCTTTCTTAGTTTGGGGTCTCCAGAGGTTGACCTGGGGCAAGGTTTTGAGTGCAAGTAGTTTATTTGGAAGGTGACCCCAGCGAACACATGTGCAGGGTGAGAAAGTAAGGCAGGGAAGAGAAGGCAGCCAATAAAGGTGCATCATGAAGCATGCATCTCTGGCTTCCCCCAAATCTTCTTGAGGGAGCAAATGTATCACCTCAGTATTGGGAACGAAAGGGCAGCCAGGTGGAGAAAGACCATCAGACCTGGTGTCATCAGCAGGCGAGTCCTGTCTCCGTAGCCACTGGCTGTGAGGGCACTCATTTCCTTCCCTGGGGCCCAGTGTCCACATGTTCCCTGCCTCTTCACAGGAAAGCAAGGTTACAAAAGGGGATAAAGCTGGTCTAACTCTGCCCAGGATGCAGCGGCCAGAACAGCTTCCTAGAGGAGGTGAGCGGCCTGCCAACTGAGTAGCTATAGCAGCTATATCACCTCTAGCAGCTGTAGTAGCTATATCACCCTTCCCATTGCGATGAACACCTGGTCTCCAAGTGTCAGTATCTGCAGCTCTTTGCCCAAAGGCTTATCCTGCTGGCCAGAGCCCACGGCAGGCCAGAAGTGCCAGAGAACTAAAAGTGTCCTCCCCAGCAACCTCCAACCAGTGACCAATAATGTGTGCATACCCCAGCAACCTTGCCCAGGGAGGAGGAGGATGGAGAACTGTGAGCCCCAGAGTTCCCCAGTGGGTTGAAGCTTGACCACACACCTTTATTGGCTGCCTTCCCTTCTCTGCCTTACCTCCTGCTCTTCAACACATGTTTCCTGGGGTTACCTTCCAAATGTATATTTACACCTGAATCCTTGTCTCAGGGTCTACATCTAGAAAAACCCAAATAAGACAGTAGGCAATGGACCTAAATGGCCAGAGGAGTGAGATGGAGGCATTCCAGGCATGGGGATCAATAGCAGGCCTCACTGAGGTAAGAGACAAAGATTTTTGAGCCTAGGTAAGGGCAACCTGAGATTTTGGCCTTCTTTATACTTTATGTTTTTATGGCTCCACCATTATAGTGCTTGGCTGGTTGGGGTCTGGCTCTGAGACTGGGATCCTAATAGGGATTCTGGCTGCTGGGCAAGCCCCTTTGAGATCCTAAGAGGATGAGAAGTGAGGCTTTTCACAAGTCTGGAAAGTGGCTTGTTCAGTTTCATTGAGGCTTCAGGATCCACGAGCCACCTAGACCTCATTTTGGCAGGAGAGCTGACAACAAAGGCTTCTGGTAGAAAGAACTCTCCATTCAGGAGAATTTAGTATGTTCCTGGGAGGGGAGAAACATTGGTGGAGATTGAGCTAGTGCTCCAAGGAAGACGTTCTGCTGGGCCCTCCCTGGTAACCATGGGGATGGAGGAGAGCCTGAGCCTGGCAGGATCCATATCCCATAAAAATGTTGGCAGCTGGATTGGAAGATGAAGGGCCTGCAGATACCCTCTGACACCATGTAATTTATGGGGTAATCAGAACTCCTCCTGAAGGGCTGTGAGGGAGGAGGAGCTGTGGTTCAGAGCCTCCAGGGCTTGGACGTTTAATGAGGCACTGGGAGCCCATAAAGATTTAGATCAGAATGATTTCCCCATTTAGGATGCCTAATCTATCTTAGCAACGCCCCTGACGGATGCTGCTTCTCTGAAATGCTTGGAAATCTGGATGCAGAAATCAATGACCCAGCATTTGAGGGTTACCATATAAGGACCTGGCCAAGGAGTCAGTCTGGAGGCTGAAAATCTCTATCTTGTCACTTTCCCCTGGCTATTGCCAAGGAACTGAGAGGCTAAGAATCTCAAGCTGGAAAGCTCTTACAGAGGCTAAGAATCTCAAGCTGGAAAAGCTCTTACAGAGGGAGAAGCTGAAGCCTAGAGAGGTCAAGTGACTTGTTCAAAGTCACACAGTGTACCAGGGACCATTAGTACCAGTCATAAGGTCAGCTAGAAGAAAAAAGAACCGTTAGGTCTATGCAGGGGACAGAACTAACATGATTCCTTCTTAGAAGGCAATGGACAATCTACAGAGTGCAAAAGAAATAAATAGTACCTTCTGGGGTTTTAAAGCTTGAACATTTAAATCGCTTTTCTAAATGCACCATATGTATTACAACATTTTCAGAATTTCTAATAATTGGTTCAGCAATTAAGAAGGATCCTATTAATACATGATGACTGCCTCGTGAAATGGATTAAAAATGGCATCTGTGTGCTTTAAAGCTGAGACGTTTTCTATTGTCTGGAAACACAACGGTCTGAAACAAAATGTTGAGTAGTATTTGTGAATCAAAGGATGAGAGTCTGTCTGGCCCTGGTCAGAGAATCTTAATTTTTTTTTTCCTTTCAGATTTTAAGGGTAAAATGTATTTATTACAGAAAATTTGTTAGGTACAGAAAAATATGTAGAAGAGGGAAAAAAATCACCCATTAACCACCTCTTTAACATCCCTAGAAATAACCATTCTTAGTATTAGGATATATATTCTGACAAGCCTTTTTCCCCCCTGAATATATATATTTTTTAAAATTGGTGTCAGCTGTATTTAGAGGACTGTATTTTGCCTGGATTCTAACTTACCATTTACCAGTCTCCAAAGAGATGAATTTAGCTGCATTATATTCCATTAAAAGGTTGTAGCATAATTTATTAACCTGTTTCTAGGTCATTTCCAATTTTCCAATATTATAAATAACACAGTGATAAACATCCTGGTGCATAAATCTTGGGCACCACCTCTGACTGCATTTAAGATCTGTTCCCAGTAGCGGGAGCGATCAGAGGAGCCTCACCCTCCCTGCATTTCTGGCACCAGGCAGCCGGAGGCTGTAGCTCCAGCAGAGCCCAGCCCAGCCCCTCTCTTGGCTCCATAGTCTCAGGATCCTGGAAGATGATCTAACAGCATGGAGAAGAAAGCTCGAGTCTGTGGGAACTCGATTGTACCACTGAGCTCTGTGCCTTTGGGCAAGTCCCTCTGCCTTTCTGTGCCTCGGTTTCCCCTTCTATAAAAGGAGGAGCATGAACTAGGTCATTGGATTTCAATTCTATTTTTAAAAAACCTTTTTTGTTCAAAGGAAAACCTACATAGAAGCCAGTGATGTAGACCAGAAAAGAGAGGAGCTTCTTTGGCTGGGGTCAGAGCCCTGCCTGATTGTACTTTTTCATCCAGCAAAATTATTGAGGGCCTACCATGTGGCTAGCTCTGTGCTAGGGGTGCTGGATATAGAGAATGAGCAAAAATATTTGGCATTTCCCTACACTCAGACCCCTTAGACCCTTTGCATGGGGGTGGGTATTTAGAATACCATGGGGGACAGCTGACTGAATTGATATTGACATAATCAAAGAACCCCCTTTTTATGACATTCACTAAGTATATACTTGTTAGGATGGTCCCTGCATTAGTTGAATTGCTCCAGACTCTGCTCTGTTCTAGGGATAGCCTGCCTGATTCCACCATGTCTAGTGGCCCCTGAGCCCTGAGGTAGCTCCCCAGAGCCCCAGGGCTTTCAGGTTCAGTCTGAAACCTGAAGCCTCTGTCCATTCCAGTGATACCACTGTTTATACTGCTCATGCTGTTACTACTATCAGCAGCTGTCATTCACTTGGAGAAGGAAGCCTGGCCATGATTTATGGAATGAAGCTATAGGAAATGGTATTCACAAATGGACTGTGAGTCCTACAGGCCCTATTGGTGATGCCGAATGCCCTTCTGCCTTCCAGAGCTTGGTGATTGGCCAGGAGTGACTCTTGCAGGCCCTCTTTGACTTGGTTTCCTTGTCTGAAGGATAGGTCATCCTACCTTCCCAGACAGGAGTTGTAGGGATGAATTGAGAACACTTGGGAAGGTGTTAGTGCTACCCCTGGTACCCAGTAGGTGCTCAGCAATTAGGAGTCCCCTTCTCCTCCTCCTTCCCTCTCTTCCCCTCTCCCTCCTCTTTCTCCCCGCCACTCCCTGCCCTGGACAAAAGTGCCTCACAATCCCAGCTTCTCTGGGCCTACCCCAGAGGTTTGAACTGCAGCCCAGGGGCTTAGGCAAGCAGTGTGGGTTGGGGGCAGTCAGCACCCAAGCAGATGGCAAGCCTCTGGGGCTCTGGGAGCAGGATGTGATTCCCCAGACACGGCCTGGTCTAAGCTGGGTATGAGAGCAGCAATACACCAGGAGTGTGTCCACTGTCCCTGTGGGCTAAGGGGGTGGGTGTGGGGAATGGGAGCATTGAATTCTTTTGTCTGTTTTTCCAAAATCTCAGCAACTGCTGGGGAGAGCATGTATTGATTCGTTAAGAATTCTACTTTCCAAACTGGAGAAAAGGGTGGGGTGTGAAGAGAGAATGCATGGACTCCTGTCCTCCTTCTGTCACTGACCACTGTGTGACTGCGGACAAGCCCCTTCCCCAGTTTGACCTTCAGTGTCTATCTCTGTAAAATCAAGGTTTGGTTCAGTGCATGCTTAACAGTTGTGATCTGCCAGTCCGTGACCCCCACCTAGCACCTGGAGGTGCTTTGCCTGTGTCTGAGTCCTGTGTGTTAGTAGGATGGTTATGTGTCTGCAGCTCACCATGCCCACTGGCCCATGAAGTCCTCAAGGGCAGGGACCGTGTCTGATCTATCTCATCTGAGCCCTCCAGGACCAGCTCTGGCTCTGCTCAGCCTGCGTCTGGCTGAATGGAGGAATGAAGGGCCCTTTGGGTGGAGGCTGCTGGCCAGCGTAGCCATCTACCTGCCCTCCCCCACGACTAGCCGGGCTCCAGGTCTGGGGAGAAGGCTGGCTGTCAGGGGCACAGGCAGGTTTCCTGTGATCTCATTATTTTCGCCAGTGAAATGCAGGGTTTGTCTGGGTGATGCTAGACAATAGTATACAGGGCTTCTGTTATCAGCTTCTGGATCTGTCTGCTTGGCCAGGCTGGGCTTCCGGAGGTCAGGGGCCCAGTCAGATTCCTCTTTGTGTCCACAGGGTCTGGCACAGAGTTGGTGCCCAGTGAGTGGGCAGAGGAGCCACCTCATTGCTGGGCTTCCTCCTTCCCTATTTAAATCTTCATTTGGACAGCCTCTCAGTAGTGGTCACCAAGAGCCAAGCCTATGTATGGGGCCAGGCTGTGTGCTCTGGGGGGACAGAGATAAACCTGACTCAGTCCTGAACTTCAACTGGCTCCCAGTGTGCCCTGGAAGAGTCTGACAGCGTTACCACAGGGGCGATGGAGGACAAACCAGGGGACTGTGGGAGCACAGAGGAGGGAGAGAATAACTGGGGACGTGAAGCAAGCTTCTGAAACCACAGGCCCTGGAGTCAAACTGCGTGGGCTTAAATCCCAGCTCTGTCCTCTGGGAGCACTGCAACCTCAAACAAGCCATTTTAGCTCTTTGTGACTCAGTTTCCTCATCCGTAAAATAAGTAATACAGATAGGAACTTAGAACAGTGCTTGGCAGATAGTGAGGGGTCAGTAAATGTCAGCTGAAGGAAGAAAACAAAATATTATCACATTTGACCAGCCCCTCCAGGAGTCAGGAGAGGGACCCCCTACCCACTCCCAGGCCTCTATGGCCCCTAGGCACCTCTTCAGAATTCCAGAGCTCTGCCACCCATTTGAACACTGCTGACCTAGGAGAAGACATGCCCAGAGAGGGGCAAGTACTTGTCTGAAGCCACACAGCTAATGAAAATAGCCAGGACTGAACCCAGGAGTTCCTGCCTTCCAGCCTCAAGGATCTTTCTCTTTACCAGGCCACCTCCCTTATAAAAGCCCCACATCTGTGTCCCACTTGCATTGATCACACAAAGGCCCCATGTGAAATGCTTCTCAAAATTTGGCTCAAAGGGAGTGTGCAAGCTGGCTTTCACTGATCATGGCACCAACCAGAGTTGCACTAGTCTTTTTGGAATTTAAAAGACTTTCTCTTTGTAGGTGAATAATTTGGTTGGTTTTTGCCATTTAAAAATACATGCAGGGAGGTGTGATCAAATGCCTTCCTTTTCTTGTACTTGTCACCCAAACCAGACAGAACCTGGATTGTCCTTTTTGAAAATGACCTGCCGCCTCTACCTCCCTTCTTATAAAAGCCACTCTTCTCTTCTCTGCCAGGGTCTAAGGCCTTCATGAGTGTCCCTTCACCTGACCTGCCATCCTCCTCTCTTTCCTGTGTGACAGAAACAGCTGCTTCTCCGTGTCTTGGCTTATAATTTTGCTGCCTCCCATTTCTTTCTTTACAGAGCTAAGGTATATTAAAAAAAAAAAAAAAATCTGGGGATGCCTGGGTGGCTCAGTCAGTTAAGTGTCTGCCTTCGGTTTGGGTCATGATCTCAGGGTCCTGGGATGGAGCCCCACATCAGGTTCCTTGCTCAGCGGGGAGCCTGCTTCTCCGTCTCCCTCTGTCTGCTGCTCCCTCTGTTTATGCTCTGTCTCTCTCTCTCCTGACAAATAAATAAATAAAATCTTTAAAAATTTTTTTTAAAAATCTGCTCACACCTTTTCCCTATTCCAGACCTTCTCTTGCTTTACAGAATTTGGGGGTAAGCCAAGGTCCTTAACTTGTCATTTAAGGTCTTTCATGATCTGACCTCTGTTCACCTATTCAGTTTCACATCCTTCCTTCTTCCAAGACACAAATTATTTATACCCTACAGAAAAGTCAGGGGGCACCCAATTATTCAAGTCTCTTAGGCAAAGAAGGTTGCTGCCAATGAAGTCATAGTGTCCTGGCTTGTATTAGTTTCATATAGCTGCTCTAATAAACTTAGCGGCTCAAGACAACAGAAATTTATTCTCTTAAATTTCTGGAGGTCAGAAATTCAAACTGAGTCTTAGAGGGCTAAGTCACATTCCCTAGAATGGTCCAGGGGAGGCCCCAGCTCTCTGCCTCTTTCAACTTCTGGTGGCTGCGGACATCTCTTGGCCTGTGGCTGCATTATTGCAAGCTCACCTCCACGGTCACATTGCCTTCCCCTCTTCTGTGCCAAGTCTGCCTTGGCCTCCCTCCTATAAGGACACTTGTGATCACGTTGAGGGCCCACCCAGATAATCCAGGATAGCCTCCCTGGCATATATGCAAAGCCCCATTTGCCCTATCAAGTGACATTCCCCGGTTCCAGGGATTAGGACCTGGATATCTTTGGGGTCATTCCTGAGCCAACCACAGGACTCAAAACAAAACCCTGTGATGCATTTCAACAGCTCTCTCACTGATGAGACAGACTTCTTCCGGCCACCCTGAAGATCATTACTTACCTGCTGTATGCAGATTTCTATCCTTTTAGTTTGCATTTAAGCAATGGGGAGATAAGACTTATTCTTTTAAAGCAGGCTAGATTGGATTTAGCTAAAACTGGATATCTAACAGACTATATTATTGAAAAATTAATTGGTGTCTTGTTTTGTTGGCTCCTGTGGGCTTTCCAGAAGGAACAAAAGCATTTTCTTCCCAGGCTTCACTATAGCCTGCATAGCTCCCTACCTAGGGAGGAACCTGCCTGTGTTTCTAAAGGCACACTTTTGTTTTGTTTAATTTTTCATTAGGGAAAGGAAGCAGATTTTCTGGAATCCTCTGGCAGTAAACTGAGGCCCTCCTTGAGCAGCGATGGTTATTCTGAGTGGCCGGAGGGGAGGGCATGCGGCTTTGTGCTCTGGGGTCTGGGGGTTGAAGAAGGGAGTGTCCAGCATTGTCTGTCCTGTTCCCCTTTCCACATCTCCTGCTATGGGAAGGATATTTTGCTATCATGAATAATGCCACTGTGAACATCCTCAGGCATGTCTCCCAATGCACATGGGTTTCTCAAAGACATACCTTGGAGTGGGAGTGCTGGATCACATGGTATGTGAACAGTCAACCTTATAAGTTAAAGCTAAATCAGTGACTGCTCCCACCTGTGGTGTGTGTATCCCTTACTTCTCCACCATGTGGTCTTTCTTTAGCGCCCCCTATCGGCAGGGGCTTCGAAGATGCCAACTGGCCAAGCCAAATAGGCATCCTAGGTCCAGCATCACAAAGCAGAACTTAGAGGAGTTGGGTTAGAGATGAGAGGCATAGCAACTAATTTAGAAACGCATGATCACTGTTGACTGAATAAAAAACAACTGGGCCGATGTGGGCTGAAGGTCACCCCTTTAAAACTTATGCACTGTAGCTTGATTTCCTACTGATCTTGGCTTTAGCTTGCTCTTGCCATAGAGATTAGTACATCTTTCCCCAAACGAGGTGCTCTCCGCCTCCAAGCTTTCAATTCTACTTTCTCTCCATCTCAATTTTCCCTCTCACCTAAAAGCCCATTTCACATACGACTTCCTTCATGGTGTTTTCTCTGATCTCTCAGTGGAGATAATAAAAATATCCTTCCCTTGGTTTCCAAGGCCCCATATCTGCCCTCTGTCCAGGCAACAAGCACTGTTCAGTCAACATCACAGTTGTGTTGGTCTATGACTCATCTCCTCAGAATTTGTTTGAAGTTTAGGAAAAACAATACAGCAGTATGAGAATAGAGAAAATAATCACTTCTATCCCACTGCTGGCAAACTTTTATCATGTTAATGTATTCCTTTCTACCTTTTCGGTCCACAAATTTTGAGTTTGCGACACATTTGTAATGTAAACGATTTATTTTTTAACCCTTATTAAGTCAAAATGCTTTTCTCCCATGTTGCGTCTATAGTCTTCACTGCAATATTTAATATTTACATACAGAAACTTAACCTAAAGTAGCTTAAGCAGAAGATTTTTGTGCAGAGGGTATTGGGGCATCTCACAGAAGCCAACGGTAGGCAAGTGGCTCGGCTTTGGGGACCCCTGGGACAGGGATGCAAATGCTATAAGGTATATCTTGTGTCTGTGTGAACTTCATTCTTTCCTTCCTCCCTCAGCTGACCAGCCTCCTCTGCTTTTTCTGTCCATGTGGCAGAAAACACCCACTGACCGTGCCCAAACTTTACCTGGGATAGTCCAGCCACCCACGAGACACTGGTCCCTCTTTCTCAGGAGGAGACTCCTCTTGTGTTTCTAGGGACAAGGTCCTATTCTACTAATGTGAGTCATCCTTAAATAGTCACATAGCTGGTATAGAAAAGGGACCCAGGGAAGAGATTTCCATCGTGAGGTTTTATATTGCTTCCAAACAACTGCTAAGGTAGTAGTCTCATATATTAGCATATAAAGTTTTCCTTATTTTGAATTATTTTCTTTGGTCAAATTGTTAGAAATGGGATGTCTGGATCATAAAGTTTATACATTTTTATATTTGATATTATTACCAAATTGATTTCAAAGAGTTATTCAATTTTACCCCTACCTCATAGCAGTGTGTGAGAGTCGTTTCATTGTACCATTGAGAGCACTGGGCATTATGACTTGAAATAGATATTTTACTATTTTAATAATCATAAAAAGAGATCTCATTGTACTTTTTATTAGTATTTTTCTGGTTACTAGTAATGCTGAAGATTTTCCCATATATTTGTTTTATTAGAATGTATTCCCTTTTGTGAATTCTCTTTTCCTTGTTTTTTGCCCATTTATCTAGTGGAGTGTTAATTCCTGTTCAGATATAATTGCCTCTCCCTTTTGTGTGTGCATTTCACTTTCTCTAACTTTCTTCTGGGGCATGAATCATGGTCTAGCTTGTATTATAGTTATTTGTGTCCATGTCTGATTTTTCTTATGAGATTGTAAGCTCCTGGTGGAAAGAGCCAGGCCTGGGCACCAACCTAGTATGGAACCTTGTCCTAGTAAAGCCCTCAGTGATGGTTAATTGGATAAAATAAGCTTATGGTTCCGGTCTACGTTATGTAAAAGTAATTGTGCAGGTTAAGAGGTGCTGTGTATAGGTTATAGGGATGCGAGAAACACGGGCTTCATTCAGACTGAAGATCTGTTACATGCCAGGGCCTAGGAGTGCCCTGGAGCAAGCCTTCCTGGAGCTACAGGACCGCGGAGGAGAGAGTATTAAACAATGATTTCATAGCCAGTGAGAAATCCTGGCTTATCCCAAAGAGTTTCAGAGAGTTCTATGAACTCTAATGGGGCAGGAGCACAGATCCAAAATTATCCAGATCAAGAATCAGCACACTTTCTGTAAAAGGCTAGATAATAAGTATTTTAAGCCTTGCCCACCACATACAGTCCCTGTCACATAGCTTTCCTTGCAATTTTCTATTCTTCTTATAGCCCTTTAATAATGTAAAAACAATTCTTAGCTCACCGACTATGCAGAAATGGCCGTGGGCCTGATTTGGTGTGCAGGCTGTAGTGTGTCAGCCCCAGACTGGATTCCAGAGTCACAGAACACGTTAGCTGAAAGGGTCAACAACCTCATGATTATACAGATGGAGGAACTGAGTCCCAGGGGGCAGAGCTATGTGTTGGGTCCCCTTGCTGATACCTTTGCTGAGCTGGGCAGCTGAGGGCTTTGCCTGGACCTTGGCGTGGTCCCTTCTGCCTTTCTTCTGGGATAACCTGCTCCCTTCCTCCTGTTTGTGCTACTGTTGGTGCTGCCCCAGGTTAGCCGGTGGTTTGATACCAGAGCACAGGGCTCCCTCCCCGAGGGGTATTTCCTGTTTCTCCCACCTTGGGAATTCTTTGACCCTATGTCCTGTTGAATAGGGGTTAGCGGTGATAGAAAAGATGGAGCAGCAGCATTATTAATTAATGCTTGCCCATCCCGAGGATTTTGTTGAATGTAGAAGTGTTTTCCTTATTACAATTGATTTTTACAGCAAAGGTGACATTCTTTATTCAACTGAATCATGTATGGGGCAGAAAATACTAAATATAATTGCTTCCTCTCTCTTGAGATAACTCTCCTGGTAAGTACGCACTCAGCAGGACCTGAAGCTGCTTGTTCTGTCTCCGGAGGCTTCGTCTAGCTCAGTGTCTGACCTAGTCTCAGAGCTGGAGGGCCTGTGGGGTCTCCCCTCACTATGCAAAAGGGAGGCAGGCCAGAGGAGGTGTCCTACTGAAACTGCTCCTGGTGGCATGTTACCCCAGGGTCACAGGGCTCCTTGCAGATACCTGGGCATTCAAGGCATCCAGCCCCCACCTGGTCATGCAACATCTGCTCAGCTGTCGGTCTCTCTGGGCCCCCATCTCCACTTTTGTCAGGCTCTTTCCAGCAAGAAAAGCTTCCCCCACAACCTTGTGTCTTTACTACTCTCTCTAGGAATGTTTTGATACCCAAGCTTGGGATGGGCAGAACTTGCAAGCAACGAGAAAGGATTTGACCTAATAATCAAATTGTTAGTTAAGGGGTTGAGTTCCTGGCATTCATACTGCTTCTGCCCACAATGTGATTTTGGCTGTCTCCGCCTCTCTTTGGGCCTCAGTTTCCCCTTTGGTTCTAAGAGGACTGGTCATGCATGTTTCTTAGTGTGTTTTGTTTCGGCAGCCTGAGTACTTCCAGATGGCTCCTGGGACCCAGGCTGCCCTTACTCAGTGCTGCCCTCCTCCTGCCGGGATGGTCCCTGTGGTCTTTTCTTCTGACCCCTCTTTTTGCATTTCTGCCCCACTCATGCTAAATGATGGATCAAAGCACTCTCCCCTACAGGCCTTTGTGCCTACTCTCCCTCTTTCTAGAATGCCCCTCCTCCTGGGGCTAATTCTGCCAGACTTGCTTGGGTATCCACTACTTTGGAAATTCCCCGCCCCCCCCCCCCATGAGTTCTGTCAGCTCTTCCCACACTGGGTTGCAGTGGTGGGTTTGGGACGTTGTGGTAGCCTCAGGTCTGATTCCTCTTGGTACCCCTCTGCCTGTCATGGATCTGAACACCAGGCAGAGAGAATGAGACCTGGCAGGAGACAGTAGGCATGAGGAGAAAAGAAGATATTTATGGAATGACTGAGCCATATTTACTTTCTAGAAAAAGGAGTTGCTGGGCCTCTAACTGCCTCGCCTATCTATCCCTCTCCTCTCCTGGCTCCATTTCCTTGACCTCCAGGGGATCTAGGAATGTTGATTCATTTGAAGGGCCTGCATGGGGAAATGAGGGCAATGGGGTGGGAGCATTTCTCACAGGCTGGGCAGAAGCACCTCTTGGCCCCTCTTAACTATGTGGCCAACGTGTCACTGGGTGCTCATGGCCACTTATAGCCACTATCTTGTGCTGTTCCTGACCTAGTTTGCCAGGAAGGACCTGTAGTAAGATCAGGGCTTGGGAAGAGGGGGGCATAGGGTAGAAGGGGCCCTGGCCCTAGATTAGGGTTCAAGCTCAGCTCTGCCTCTAATTTGTGGGTGGCCTTGAGCAAATCCCTATCCTTCTCTGGGCGTCAGTCTCCTGTACATTAAGGAGGTCAGAAGGGATGATCTTTAAGACACCTTTCAAGTCAAAAAGGAGGTCCTACGACTCACATGCTGGGAGATAGGGTAGAGACAGAAGCCATCCCATGGCAAGATGATAAACACTGCGGCGATTCACTCATCCCGAGGCTGTTCTGGAAATGGGTTGTTACAGATGGAGACAGAGCTCATCACAATTCCAGCAATCTGGACAGAAGGATCTGGAGATAGCCATATACCAGCCAAGGTACCAACATGCGGCACACTATCACACCTGAGAAATGGACCGGTGAGTAGCTGCACCATCACTGTTACCCCAGGCCTGGGTGTGTGTGTGAATGCATGTGAACATGTACATGCAGGTGAGTGGGCAGGTGTGCCTGGGACCCTGTGCCTGCGTATGAATGTATGCTACTGCATGCATGTGAGAATGTTGTGGTATGTAAATGAATGAATGAGAAAGTATTTACATGTGTATTGAGGAAAAAGCATTTTATTTAGCTTGGCTGTTTCAGGCAAATCAAGACCTGGTGTTTCTTTGTTTATTTCACATACCTGTGTGCAGGCACACACATTTGCACACACACACATACATACACAGAGCTTCCAGGAATCAGCTTCAAGAAACATTCCTGCCTAATGCACCCCTACCCCGTGCTTGTGATCAACCCCATTCTTAAATCCCTCCTTTCCTTGAACAGTGCTTCTCAAATTTTAATGTGCACATGAACCATGTTGGGGTAAAATGCAGATTCTGATTTAGCAGGTCTGGGGTAGGAACTGAGGGCAATGCTGACATGAATTCAGGTGTCTGGTTTGGGCCACAGAGGACAATGGGGTCATTTTATCATCAAAGGTCATCTTTGGCCTTTTCCTAGAGAGGGGACCTCAACTCCATTCAGGGATGAAGTGTCTGGACATCATTATACCTTTTGTAGTTCACTGGGAAATCTCAACATGCAAATGAGAACCAGAGAAACAGTTTACCTGAGGGAAATATGGCTCTTTTCTCCATGCAAAATAGAGTAAAAACCATATGCTCATGGAAAAGTTGTTGAACTTGCAATTTTATTCTCTTATTAATATTCATTTCACCATTTGCCATTTGTTCACTTATTTTGTAAACATCTCCACTCAAAAGTAGATAAGTAGTTACAAGCACTAGAGTTTTAAGGGAAATGTATCAAATAAGATTTAAATTCAGAAAATTCTTTCCATGAATTTAATGTTATTACATTATTTGGAAATTGAGAAATGACTGGCACCATTGAGTGGGATGACCCCATCCAATTCCCAAAGCACCCGAGTTGGAGAACTTTCCAACTCCTTCATTCTCTCTGATTCTAGAAACAAGTGTAACCTGAATTTCCTGGTCCTCATTCATTGTGGGTACAAAGGAGGTTATATTAACAATAATAACTTAAATTCTGCTAGGTTTTCAGCCACCATTCACATTCTCTCCAAGTTGTTCCTTGAGAGTGTCCCTCATGTATTCACACAATGGAATGTAAATAGAGATGGTGTATAAACCTTAAGGAAGTGCCTTTACTTTTATTATTATTTCTTTTAACATATTGTTTTTAAGTAATCTCTGTACACAACATGGGGCTTGAACTCACAACTCTGAGATAAAGAGTCACATGCTCTGCTGACTGAGCCAGCCAGGTGCCCCAGAAGTGTCTTTAAAAGTAGGAAGAAATGCTCCTCTTTCTCATATCCTGCTTGCTGGAATGCAGCTGTGGTGGCTGGAGGCCCTGGAGCCATGTTGGACCGTAAGCTGACTTTTGGAATGCATGGTAGAGTAACAAGATAGAAGGAACATGGGTCTTTGATCTTGTGGTATGCCATAGCAGCCCAGTATTTCCTATTGCTGGACTTCTCAAAAGTAAGAGAAGCATAAATTTTTATCTTATGTAAGTCCCTGTTACTTCGGGTTTTTCTTTTCCTCAAAGTGGAACCCCACCTCAGCCAATACTGATGCCAAAGTAGAATTGTGTCCTCCTTAGTCTTCCTGTCCAGAGCCTTGCTGTGTCCATTCGGAAGTGAGGACAATGTGCCCCTCCTTAATTCTGCTGCCACTATTGTACTTGGACTCCACAGTAAAAGGCCTCCAGCTTTCTCTCTACTTGTGTTCTTTTTCGCTCCTAACAATGCATGACACCAGGGCTTCTCATACTTTAACTTCATGAACATCACTGGGGAACTTGTTAAAATGCAGATTCTGATTCTGTGGTTCTGGCGGTGGGGCTAGAGAGTCTGCATTTCTAACAAGTTTTCAGTTGGTTTTGCAGCTACTGGCCCAGACCACGATTTGAGTAATAAGGTTGGAATGCTCAGCTGTGAGCTTCTTGTAGGCATGGACCATGTGGAAATCTCACCTGTTTCCACAACACTTTGTACACAATAGATGCTCAGTGTATGCAGGATGAGTGACTGAATAATAAGCAATTAGTATGCACGACGCCAAGAAGTCCTGCAGAAAGGAAACTGCTACTGTTTACTATGAATATCTCAAATTTATTTTCACTGGAACCCTATTTTCAGAAATACCTATTAATATTCTGTGGAAATAGTGCTCTGAAAAACCCACTTTGTCAGACCCTGATTTACAATGGAGTTTTCGTCAACCCTGGAACCAGAGTGAGCCAATCTCCATATGGGAATCTCAAATCCAGGATTCTATTTGGGTGTCTGCTTCAGCAATTAAGAGAAATTGTTTCAGCTCAGACTCCCTGTACCCCGGAGGGCCTGCAAACTCCTTGAGGGGACATATTTGAATACATTAAAATACAGGAGCCAGTGTTATTGCTAAGTTGTTCATTTCTCCTCTTCCCCTGGCAGTACTCAACAAGCCTATGACCCCCTCAGGGCAACAGGAACCTGGCCTGTCTGTCAATTAGCATGTTCCTGTGGATTTGTTCAAATGTCTTTGTTCCTAGGCTGAGACAAGGAAGACGTGCTGGGGAGGAAGAGGAAACTGGAGGAGTTTGAAGCTGGGGAAAAGGCTGAGTTCCCCTCCAGGGACAGTGTTGACTAGGTGAAGCCCTAGAGCTTTTTCCTACAAAAGGAGCCTCCTGGGCTCTGGACAGGTCTGCTTTTGCCAGGTTCAAGGGAAGGGGGGAAGCTGGGAGTTGGGGCTTTGTCATTCCTCTGGAGGAGCATTCTCAGGAATGTAGGTCCAGCTGTCTGCTCAGGAACCCTAGGAGTGGCCTGTAGCCCCCAAACTGTCGAATTCACAGGATCAAATCATGAGGTTTATGCGGGCCACATCCCTTGAACTAGAACATGGGCACCTAGCCCTTTGTCCTAAAATGGGTCTTCACATCAACTTTGGATCAATAGGGAAAATCCTACTCAACATTCACATATGTCAGAATATACAGCCCCTATGAAATAAAGGCAGAAAGCCACAAGAGTAGAGGGACAGACATTGTTTAAAAAGCCACAGAATGAGACTAAAAAAAAAAAAAAAAGATTAAATGAAAAGAGAATTAATGAGAAAAGGAAACATTGTAAGAGAAACTAAAAATGTAATCACAAAATTCAAACTCACCATTAATCCCTTAGTGAGATTAAAGAATAGAATTGGTGCTGTAAAATGATTAAATCAGTGCTCTAGAGGTCAAGGTCGAAACATCTCATCAAAAACACAGGGAAAAGGGGAAATTAAAATGACAAGAGGAAAGTTTATAGGTATGGAGACCAGAGAATAAAGAGGCACCGTGCAGATACTCCATGCTTCTGAGAGTGGTACCAGAGAGAGCCATCATCCAATAGATAAGAGAATACTACACAATCCAGAGAGTGCCACTTGGAAGAGATCAATATGTGCCAGGCAAAAATCGCTGAAAACGCACTTATTCCTGACACCTCACAAAAATATTTGAATTGGGATTTTTAAAATCCTGCAAGTATACACACAGACTAAAAAGGAAACCTACAAAGGAAGAGAAATCAGACTGACCTCCAATTCTTGTTGCCCTCGATTTCAATAGAGGATGTTTATAGAGTTTCCAGAAGAATAAAGAAAAAGATTGTAATCCAATAATCCGATGTCCCACAAAGTTACACTGAATGTTTGAAGTTTCAAAAAGATACCCTCAAATATGCAAGGGTTTAAAAACATACCACCTATTACCCTTTTGAATAAGGAACTTGGAGAAGTATTCAAGATTGTCACGAGATGAAGCAAATTTAGGAACTGAGTGGGGAAGCCCTGGTACCAAAGGACAGGGGGCAAGTACCTGTTAAACAGAGAAAAATCTTAGAAGTTGTAGAAGTGGTCCAAAACAATGAAAAGTTAAAAATATTCTCAAAGAAGAGGCAAAGAGGACTCAGGAAGTACTGATTTACTCTTGACTGATATTAGAAAAAATGTGAGTTAATACTTTAAAAAAATTAAATATAACTGGGGTGCCTGGGTGGCTCAGTCGGTTAGGCGTCTGCCTTTGGCTCAGGTCATGATCTCAGGGTCCTGGGATCGAGCCCTGTGTTGGGTTCCCTGTTCAGCAGGGAGTCTGCTTCTCCCTCTCCCTCTGCCCCTTCCTCTGCTTGCTCTCTCTGTCTGTCTCTCTCTCTCAAATAAAATCTTTAAGAAAATTAAATAAAACCTGGAGTCAGCTATTTCTCCAAGGAGTCTTATTCCTTTCAGCAGAGAATAGTATTTAGAAGCCAAGATCCGGACGCTAGGTATGCTCATTGCTATTGGGGTATTGCTGCTCCCAGGCCTTTTAGGACTAGGGAATTAGCCTGGCCTCTTAACAGTAGGGTCTGCAGTGGGGCTGAATGTGATAGAAATGGAAGGACAGGAGAAGACTAAAACCTCCTAGATCACCATTGGCTATTAAAAACATCATTTGAGGTGTGCCTGGGTGGCTAAGTCAGTTAAGTGTACGACTCTTGATTTTGGCTCAGGTCATGATCTCAGGGTCATGAGATTCAGCCGTACGTTGGGCTTTGTGCTCAGCGGCAGTCTGCTTGAGATTGTCTCCCTCTCCCTCTACTCCTATCCCCATGCTCTCACTCTCTCTCTAAAATAGATAAATAAATATTTTTTAAAAACCCGTCATTTGACTATTCTACTCACACTACTTTACTCTTCCAGCAGTGACCTTATTCTTGTGTTGGATAAACTCTTTTCTCTTGTAGTTGCCATTCATAGGACTAAAGCATGGCAGGACCCAGGCCTCCCTCCTCCCAGTGGGCATAGGGAAGTGGAGCAAGGGTGAGGGTCACCAGGGACCTCATGTTCCTCAGCAAGTCTCCATTCCAACCAGGGACAAAGAAAAGAAAGAAATTCCAGCTCTGAAGTTTTGGGTACTCACTCCCAGTGTAGAGAAACTGCTGGAGTCTGGGGGCCTGCAGCACAGCCAGGACTGGGAAGAAGCTCTGATATTGAAAATCCTCAAAAAAGCATGACTTCAGAGTCCTTTTCTAAGAAAGGGCCCTTTTGTTACCACAGGGAGTTACTTGCAGACAAGGTTACTGGTTTTTATAGAAACAGTCAGTCCTTCTGTCTCCCTTCCTTGTCCCCAGACCAGAACAAAGTAAGTTCTTCCCAGAGAGAAGAGGACAGAAAGAGAAAGCCTGTCACCTGGGGTGAGGGGGATGTCTTCATGCATGGGTACCCCAGGAGTTATCCCCTCCTCCCATACTTTTGAGGATTTGGTTGTGCTTCTTGTCTATGACCATTGATTCAAACCTTCCCATCTGTGCCTGCTGCATGGATCTGATGGCCATTTTGAATTCAGACATCTCACTCGAGGCCTGTTGTACCTAACGCATTGCGTTTCTTGCACAGTCTAGTTGGCAGTCTCTCTCTCTCTCTTTCTCTCTTTCTTTTAATAGCTTTAATGACATATTATTTACATATCATCCACTTCACCCATTTAAAGCATGTACAATCCAGTGGTTTTTAGTAAATTCACAGATATGTGTGACCCTCGCCATAGGAAATACTAGAACATTTTTGTCACCTCAAAAAAGAAACCCTGTACCCTTTACCTCTCATTCCTCTTTTTTCCCCTATCCCCTTGTCCCCCAGCCCTAAGCAACCACTAACCTACTCTTTGTTGCTATAGATTTCTCTATTCTGGACTCTCATATGAATGGAATCATATAATATGTGGTCTCTTTTGTGACTGGTTTCTTTCACTTAGTATGTTTTCAAGGATGGTCCTTGCTATAAGCATGTAGGAGTATTTCCTTTCTTTGTCACCTCTCTGGAGGGCTGAGCAGGCCAAATGTGTTTCCATGGAGTGGAGACCCCCAAGTCCAGGCTCATGGTGAATACTTTTGCTTTGTTTCCAGCCAGGGCATGGATTATTTCAGAGCATATCACTTGCTTCCTCCTTAGGTGGTTGGTGGACTAGAGAGACCTGTACCTTCTGATAACTTCTTGCTGGCCTGGTGTGGATTGTCCTTGTACTCTATAGATAGGCACCTACCCAAGGCCACCGTCACCACCTTGTTCTTGACAGAGGACATCTGCTGTTTCTAGGCATTCTGGATGGGCTCAACTTTCTGTAACTCACACTGGCCATGGAGAGGATCAAAAGGTATTTGTAGGTGTCTGCACATTTCTGAAGCTTTTCTGTGGGGTTTTATCTAAATTTTGCATTTTTCTTAGCTTGGTTAAGAAAATGTTCTAGACATGCTTTGACCTGCACATGCAGAGTACCCATGCTGCAACTGGAGTTTAAAACTGGTAATAGGTTGGCCTGGACTATTTGGTAACTGAAAGTGACCAGAAAGCCATGTGGTCTGTTCAAATGTCATTATGGGGCAGAAAGGAGAGATTTAACAGAATTTGTTTAAAGGTAAGCAACTGGACCAAAACATAAAACCATTTTTTAAATAATTTTTTAAATAGATTTGATTTAGGGCGCCTGAGTGGCTCAGTTGGTTAAGCGGCTGCCTTCGGCTCAGGTCATGATCCTGGAGTCCCTGGATCGAGGTCCCGCATCGGGCTCCCTGCTCGGCGGGGAGTCTGCTTCTCCCTCTGACCCTCCCGACCCTCCCCCCTCTCATGCTCTCTCTCTCAAATAAAACAAACAAACAAACAAACAAAAATAAATAGATTTGATTTATTTATTTGACAGAGGGAGAGAGATAGTGAGAGTGAGAGCACAAGCAGGGGGAGGGGCAGAGGGAGAGAGAAAAGCAGGCTGCCCGCTGAGCAAGGAGCCTGAAGCGGGTCTTGATCCCAGGATGCTGGGATCATGACCTGAGCCAAAGGCAGGTGCTTAACTGAATGAGCCACCCAGGTACCCAACATAAAACCATTTTATGTTTATACTCTGCTGACTTTAGACTGTTCAAAAAACTGGTTACACACTTAAGAACATAGAGGCAGAAGTCCCAAATGAAATAATGTTCAATCCAGTAATATGTTAAAAGAATAATATGTTATGACCAAGTTGGTTTTTTATTTCAGGAATAAAAAGATGGCTCAGATTAGTAAATGTGTTAATGTAATTTATCACAGCAACAGGTCAAAATAAAAATCATTCTGTAGCAGCAGAGGAATTTCAGCCCTGGGGGAGCAATTTCTTGAGTGTATAAGACAGTCCTGAAGTTCAAGGTGACAAGACTTGCATTTGAGAAACTCTTTAGGCTTCATTTGTAGTTCTTAATGGGGCCTATCAAGGTGCTCCAAAGACCTAGAAAAGGAAATTGCTAAAAACTGGAGCAGCAAGGGGCGCTTGGGTGGCTGAGTCGGTTGAGTGTCTGACTCTTGAGTTCGGCTTGGGTCATGATCTCAGGGTCCTGGGATCGAGTCCCACATCAGGCTCCATGCTCTGGGGGCTCTGCTTGGGATTCTCTCCCTCTCTCTCTGCTCCTCCCTCTGCTTGCACTCTCTTAATTAAATAAATAAATCTTTAAAAAAGATTTTAGTTGTTTAGGTTAGGAGGGCAGTTTCTGTAGCAGTTAATCCTTACGAACAGAAGTGGAAGTGTTCTCACTCATATTTTGCAGTTTGTCTGATGATCTCATGTTACCTGGAGTCCCCAGAAGAAAGTGCTTCAGGTATGTGGAGGCTGGTGGTCACTCCCTTGAGGGAATTGTACATTAACCCATTGCCTCCTCAAGGCATGAAGAAATATGCAGACACCTTTTAATGACAATAATTCACTTTGAAATAATTTTAGATTCAGTGAAAAGTTGCATGACTAGTTGCACAAAGAACTCCCATTGTTGTCAACTGACCCAACAAAGTCTCTGTTCCCTCTCTGGTCCAGGACCAATCCAGGCTGACATGTTGCATTTAGTCTCCTTCAGTCTAGAGCAGTTCCCCCAGTCCTTACTATTCATGCATGTCTCTGACAGTTTTAGAGGGGACAGGCCTTTCTTTCTGGGGTGGATTTCTTAGTCTGGGTCAGTCCAATGTTTCCTTGTGTCCAGACTCAGGCCCTTTGCCCTATAGAATAACAACAATATAACAATAGCTGTCATCTTTTTTTTTTTTTTTAAGATTTTTATTTATTTATTTGACAGAGAGAGACACAGCGAGAGAGGGAACACAAGCAGGGGGAGTGGGAGAGGGAGAAGCAGGCTTCCCGCCAAGCAGGGAGCCTGATGCTGGGCTCAATCCCAGGACCCCAGGATCATGACCGAAGGCAGATGCTTAACGCCTGAGCCACCCAGGCGCCCCAACAATAGCTGTCATCTTAATGAGCATTTATGTACCAGGCACCATGCTAAGCACTTTACATATCTTAATATAATTCTCAAACACTGTGCATTAGGTGCCATTATTAGTCCCTTTTACAGATGAAGAAACTGAGTATCTCTGGTGATAGTTTTGGAGTAGGACAATTAGATCCACCTCTTCAGTCTTCTTAAATACTGAAAATCTTTTATAGTTAGTGCAAAAGAACTATAAAAGACATTAGCCAAGGAAGAGTTAAAAGCAGTGAACAGAAGTGGTTTGTATTTTTCTTTTGCAGCTCAAATGATTCTGTTGTAGCAACTAATGACCCAGTGGTTCCATTTGATGCTTTAGTAGATAATGCACCTTAAAATCTGCAACCATTTTGGGCGCCTGGGTGGCTCAGTTGGTTGAGCGACTGCCTTCGGCTCGGGTTATGATCCAGGAGTCCCGGGATCGAGTCCCGCATCGGGCTCCTTGCTCAGCGAGGAGTCTGCTTCTCCCTCTGACCCTCCCCCACTCATGCTCTCTCTCTCTCTCTCTCATTCTCTCTCTCTCAAATAAAAAAAAAAAAAATTTAAAAAAAATCTGCAACCATTTTAAATTAGGTCAAAGACACTTATTTAAAGCCACCAAAGTTGTCAAAAATAAACTCCACTAAACCTCATTATTTCTACCCATGTTAGGTCAGGTCATGAAAGGAAAATGAAAAATAGTGACTAAAAATGTCAGTCCAGCAAAGCCATCTGAAAATTTGCCAGTGTGAGGACAAACCCCAAAGAGACCTAGAATATGATCTCTGTGTATAAAGAAAAACCTACCACAGGCATTACTAAAATATGAGAACTAATGGAACAATTTTGATACTGGCCAAAAATTGTGAGACTAAAATATTTTCAAATACCCTTGAGAAAGACCATAATTTTCTCATGTATTAATTATAAATTAAGCACTGTCTATCAGTCTGTTTCAATCTTAATGAGTATTTTTATCTGAGTTCCTTTTTATTAAATCTCCCTTGGGAGAGGACTGGTGGATTTACAGATATTTTACTAGGGCCCATTTATTATGGGCCATTTGTTATGGTCATAAATTTTGCAGTTGAATGATGAGTGAGGAAGGAGTGAAGCAAGAAGTGGATTGAGGCTGAGAAATCGGGTGGGATTAAAGGTGGGCTTGCACCGAAAACAAACAGCTTTTACATCTTGATACAGCTCAGAATGAGCTGGTAAAAATACCACATTAAAAAGTCCTTTTAATGAAAATAGCAACATTAAAATGGACTGTTTCACTTATCATTACCCTCACCTCAGTTCACAGGATTTGTGGCACTCACAGGCATAACACTCACTGTGTTGGCTTTTTCTGAAGACCATGAAAGCCACGGATTGGAATCCTGAGTTGTGAGGGCCAGCATGCTGAACCAAGATACTGAGCTAGTGACTGAACCTAGCAGACTGCCTGCTGTCCAATTGTCCAATTGTCCCTGAAGTTTGGTGTTCTCAATTCATCACATCAGGAATGCCTCTACTTAAGTGATAGAAACTCTTATTTTTGAGGCGCCTGGGTGGCTCAGTCGGTTAAGCATCCAGCTCTTGATTTCAGCTCAGGTCATGATCTCAGGGTTGTGAAATCAAGCCCTGTGTCCCCCCCCCCCCCGCCCCCCACAGGCATGCTCTTTCTCTCTTTCAAAAAAACCCCCCAAAAACAAAAACCGTCTTATTTTTTGCCTGTTGTGTGTGTATGTGTGCGCACTCTTGGTGTAATAAATGCAGATAAACAAAACTTTAATGAAATCTTCAAAAGACAGTTAAATAGTAGTAGTGGGGAGTGAGTAGAGGAAGTACCAGTGTATTATTGGGAATGTGATTCCAGAAGTCACAAGCCTACCTGTTTGAGTTCATCATTTTTGTGGTTTGGCACCATTTTGGAAAGTATGGCAGAAATGGCTGATTTCCCTTTCTTCCATATAATAGAAACCTGAGTTTTTTCTGAGCACATGGCTGCCCAGAAGCAAGACTATATTTCCCAGACCTCCCTGCAACTAGTTATGGCTGTGTAATAAAGTTCTGCCCAATGGGGTATAAGGGATATGTGCATCTTGGAGGTTGTACCCTAAAGGGTTAGGGGCATGTTCTCCCCTACCCCTTCCAGCTGGCTAGCATATGGGCAGGTGGTTAGGCATCTTGGACCAGGTGCACGAGGGAACCCCATGACAGCAGAACAATAAGAAAGAGGAAGCCTGGGCCCCTGACAGCTTCACAGCCTGAGCTGCCATACCAGCCTGGACTTTTATGTACAAGAGAAATAAACTTCTTTTTGTTTAGGCCATCGTTAGTCTGGGCTTCTGATGTGTGTATGTGGACCTATGTCTTAACGAAGTCAAGGATCCATTGTAATTATTTCCATGCTCAGCTCCATCACCAAGCTGTGAATTCCTTATGATGATCTCTCCCTGTATTACCCTCCAGTTCCTTATGGTAGCCCAGAACTACTCTGGGCACTGGCACAGAATAGGTGCTTGTAAATGCTTATTGAATGAATGAATGAATGAGTGAATGAATGTGCTGTGCTTCAAACCAGACTGTGGTGGGATCTGTGATGGATGCATCAGAAAAGCTGTGGAGGGAGAGTTGCCTCCCAGTTGGGATTTATGTCTTTGGAATTTGTGTTTGGCTGCTTGTAACAGAAACCCAAATAATAGTGATTTAACCACATAGTGATTGGTTTTCTTCACATGGTGAGGGTCTGGGGATGGGTAGTTTCTGAACTGAGTTTGGTGGTTCAGTGGTGTCAGGCCTAAGCTTCTTTCTTTCTTTTTTTTTTAAGATTTTATTTATTTATTTGATAGAGAGAGAGACAGCAAGAGAGGGAACACAAGCAGGGGGAGGGGGAGAGGGAGAAGCAGGCTTCCCGCTGAGCAGAGAGCCCGATGTGGAGCTTGATCCCAGGACCCTGGGATCATGACCTGAGCGGAAGGCAGACACTTGATGACTGAGCCACCCAGGCGCCCCTAGGCCTAAGTTTCTACCATTACTTAGCCTCTTCCTCATGGTCACAAGATGGTAGCCAAACTCCCAGTATCATGTCTATGTTTCAGGGAAGCAGGAAGGTCAAAATGGTGAAAGGGAAAGCCAGCCAAGCTTGTACCTTCCTGAAGGGCTCAGGCTACTCCCAGTTGTTGCAGAGTCCAGGACATGAGTACAAAGGGAGACCCAGCTACCATATGTTTATCTGTTTAAAAGTTGTAATTCAAGCCAACATACTATTAAATGACATATATTCATCTTCCCGCCTTGACGGGACTACACCTTTGAAATGACAAAATCAAGAATATATGCCAAGCTATAATTTTTATATGACTGAAAATCAACAAATCACCGAAAACAATTGACTTTAATTATGACTAAATATATCTGGATATACTGCTGATGAGCTGGCAATGTCTGAATGAATAATAAAATCAAAGTATACATAATTCATAAGTTATGTATTTCATAAAATTTATTTTTCTTGCTTTCATCTCAGCGAAATTCAATAATTATATTATCAAGATTTTCACAAATTTGGATTCCATTGACAGTAATGATTTGAAGCAGAGTTTGGCAAACTATGACCTATAGGCCCACTGCCTGTTTTTGCAAATAAAGCTTTATTCGCACATAGCCATGCACATTTTTTTACATATTGTCCATGACTGTTTTAATGTTAGAGCATCAGGGTGGAGTACTTGTGACAGAAATTGTATGATCTACAAGCCTAAAATATTTACTCTCTGGCCCTTTATTTTTTTTTTTATTTTTTTATTTTTTTTAAAGATTTTATTTATTTATTCATGAGAGACAGAGAGAGAGAGAGAGAGGCAGAGGGAGAAGCAGGCTCCCAAGGAGCAGGGAGCGCGATGCGGGACTTGATCCCAGGACCCTGGGATCATGACCTGAGCCGAAGGCAGACGCTTAACCATCTGAGCCACCCAGGCGCCCTACTCTCTGGCCCTTTAAAGATTTATTTATTCATTTGAGAGAGAGAGAGAAAGTGTTCGTGTGAGTGTGGAGGAGGGGCAGAGGGGAGGAGGAGAGAGAGAATCCTCAAGCAGACTTCCCACTAAGTGTGGAGCCCAAAGTGGAGCTTGATCCCAGGACCATGAGATCATGACCTGAACCAAAATCAAGAGCCGGCCGCTCAACTGACTAGGCTACCCAGGCGCCCCCTCTCTGGCCCTTTAAAGATTTTATTTATTTATTTATTTATTTATTTATTTATTTATTTGTTTGTTTGTTTGTTTATTTATTTGAGAGAGAGAGAGATTGTGGGGAGGAGCAGAGGGAGAGGAACAAGCTGACTGTGCTTAGTACAGAGCCCAACAGACCCTGAGATCATGGCCTGAGCCAAAATCGAGAGTCAGACACTCAAACTACTGAGCCACCCAGGCACCCCTCTGGCCCTTTAAGTAAAAGTTTGTCAACCCCACTCTAAAGAATTAAAACATGAAATGTAATTGTAGTGAAAGTATACAGGATTTGAATATATTTCCTTCCAACAGTGTAAGTTAAAAATAAGCATAAGTTAAAGTGAACATAAAAACCAAAGAATTAAAAACATTTTTCAAATACATTTTCTAGAAAAGTTATTTTTCTTCTAAAGAAGTCATAATTATCTAACAAAATGAAAGATAAAATACAAATTATAACCCATGTATAGTAACACCATTTAAATAAATGTATTTTATTTTATTTTAAAAAATTTAAATCTTACTAAACATTTCTATGAAAATAAAACTTGGCATGCTATCACTGAACATCCACATGATTGCCAAGGTAAATACTTCATATCATGCTTCATGCACATTCTGTGTAGATCTTAGAGTAATACGAAGTGTTGAGTATGGCATCATGTTCTTCAGCCACCATGTACAGTGGTTGTGAATGGCCTGCTAATAGTGAGTACCTCCAGGAACAGCACTGGAGCTAGAAGAGAAGCAGGAAGTTGGATGCTTGGCTCAGTAGGGAAATGATATTTTGTTGTGTAAGAATATAACATTCATGCTTTGTGCTGGAAAGGAATTAACAAGGTAACATGCTTTTTCCATCAACTAAGCTCTTCTGCCATTCAGTCTTTCCTGATTTCTGTAACAGTGTCCATTTCCAGCATCATCAGGTACAGAAATACAACATTTCCAGACTGAGTGTGTTTCAAGGAAATAGGGCAATGTGATAGTGTATTTCCCTGGGGCCTGAATGGTGTTTGTAATAAGAATGGATGTTTAGGGTTTAGATTGCCGTGTGTCAATGTTGAGCACTTAATCCCCCAAAATAGGAACCATCTTTGTGTTTATTAACTGTGTGTGTGTGTGTGTGTATAAACGTGTGTTGGTAGACATGCCCAAGTGTGAGTGTGCATGTACGTGTGGGTGCCTGGGTGCAGTCAACCCTCCTGTCTTCCTTGTGACTGGCCTCTATTGGCTTCATCTCTGGCTCTGAATGCACAGGTGTGAGAACCAGGGACCCTGAAAGGACACCACTCAAAAAATTAGCAGCACCCCAAGGAGAAGCCTCAGAGAAGCAGCTTTGCAAGCTGAACATACTGCAGAAAAATAAGCCACAGAGCTCATGCCAGCCAGGGGTTGGTACTCACTTTCTGGTGCCACATCTACCAGAGGTCATTGATGAAGGTCAGTGACAAGCACAGAGTGGCCAGACCCCAAGGACCGGGGGTGGAGGTGAAATGAGCTCGTTGGAGAGGCAGTGCAGGGGCAGACTGCTCTTCTGTGCAGTATCTCACACAAATGTGCTATATCTCACACAAAGAAAAGCCAAAGAAAGTCTTGCTATTTCCATGGGAAAATGGTGTGGTATGTGTACATCTATGTATGTGTGTGCATCCATGTAAGTTTGATGCATGTGCACACATAGCACAAATAAGTAGGTATAGGCACACATGTGTACAAGCACATGTGTGCACATGTGCCTGTGGGTGCACACACTAATGTACCTGTGATAAATGTCATAGGTGGGGACCCACATTATCCCTTTGGGCCAAGAGTCATAACCAGGGTTCATGCTTGGGTGCCCATGAATCCCCTGAGATTACATGCCAAGATTTTTTAGCCTGTGTATTTTTCTCTGATTTTTCTCAGATTCTCCCAAGTTTCCAAATGGTCAAGGACTGTGATAGGCAGAGTAATGGCCTCCCTAATTCCCAGAACCTGTGAACATGTTATGCTACAAGGCAAAGGAGAATTAAGGTTGCAGATCAGTTGCTAGTCAGCTGACCGTGAGATGGAGTCCTAAATCATCCAGGTGGGCCCAATGTAATCACAAGAGTCCGAAGTGAAAGAGGGAGGCAGGGGAGGAGGAGGGCCAGAGTGATACTGGCCAGTACTGGCTTTGAAGATGGAGGAGACCATGGGCCAAGAAATGTGGGTGGCCTCTAGAAGCTAGAAAGGGCCAGAAAACAGATGCCCTGCGTTTCCCCGCCCATTCCCCTGCCAGAGCCTCCAGAAAGGAATACAGCCATGCTGACACTCTAATTTTACCCCACTGACACCCATTTCAGACTTCTGACCTCCTAAACTGTAAGGTAAGAAATTTGGGTTGTTTTAAGCCACAGTTGGTGGCAATTTGTTATAGCAGCCACAGGAAAATGATGCAAGGGCTGTTTCCTTAGTCATGTTACTTCACACTCCCAGGCCCGCACTGGCTCCCCTAGTCCTCACCATGACTCGGGAGGTGGGACTTGCTCCTCCCCTCTGAGCAGTAAGGAAACCGAGGCTCAGACAGATGAAATGGTTTGCTGAAACTCGTTCAGATGTTCACTGGGAGAGGTCCTTTATATGTTGAAGGTGGGCGAGGGATGGGTTTAGCAAAGAGGCAGTATGGGGAAGGGGGCAGAATTGCACTGGGAGTGGGGAGACCTCTGTTTAGCCATGGCTCCATATCAACTTGCTGTAGGACTTCAGGCAAGTCGCCACACCTCTCTGGGCCTCAGTTTCCCCATTGTTAAGTGAGACAATTGTATGAGGTACTTTCAGTCCCAATGTTCTCCAGGCAAGAAGAGACATATATAAGCTCAAGTGGTTTATTAAGACTCCAGGAACAACCAAGAAGGCAGGAGGTACCACTCTCCCCCACCCCTTGTCCCTACTTCCAAGCCTTCATGCTACATTTTGCCTGGGGCCATAATGGGTGGAGGGAGGCCCAACTTTGTCAGCAATGCTGAGGGGGAGAAAAGAGTCAAGTAATTAGCTAGGATGTGAAATTAGAGCATGAGAGAGTGCAGGGGAAGGGAAGACCCCGGGGGGAGTACAGTGTCTTCCCACCTCCAACATCCCTGAGATGCCACGTGGGATTGTTCTAGCTGTGCAATTTTGATGGCGAGGTTGGTTTTCACTGGCAGTCATATGTACTCAGGAAACAACCTGATTTCCTTCTAATGCCTGCTCCCAGGGTTCTGGTGGGTTCCTCACAGCAGTAAGCAGACAAACGGCCTGGACTTAGAGTCAAGAGGCCCAAATCTTCCAACCTGCCTAGTCACTGCCTCTCTGGGCTGCTAGGAGAACCCTGGAGCTAATGAGGTGAGACCGAGATGTCCTTCCTGTAAATCTATTTCCCTCAATCTGGAGAACCGAAGCTCCTGTTGTACTTTGCTCAAGTGGCAAAGAAGACTCCATACAGCTAATGTAGCTTCCATCTACCCTTGGTCCTGAGCCTCGTGCTGTAGCCCCTTGCTACTCCTACTGTGGTCTATGGCCCAGGAGCTTCTGTGTCCTTTGGGAGCTCATTATAAATGCAGAATCTTCTGATTCTTGTGCACAGTCATGTATGATAAGCCCTACTGCAGAGGCCATAGTTACACCCTCCTTCAGCTGCATCCTCCCCACAGGGCTGAGGACCCCCCAGAGCCAGGCCCCTTCTAGACCTCCCTCTGGCCCTCTCCACCTTGTGATCTCCTGCCCAAATGGACCAAGCCTGCTTCCAAACCTGTACTGGCCTCTTCTGCAAGGCTGTGAACCTCTGGCCTCAAGGGATGGTCAAAAGGTGACTGTGGGAATGGCACAGGAGCTGTTGGGTTGACGTAGACCTTGGGCATGAAGACTTAAAAGTCCACACTTATGTGCACATACCCTTACAGTACAGGATGGAATCAGGGGACAGGGGAGGGTGGAAAGAAAGGGAGCAGGTGCTGTGGGCTGCAAGACTCCTCTTTTATTTGTCCTCGGTTCTTCAATTGTCAGGGATAGGCCTGTGTGATCTTATAAAATAATTTTTCTAATTATAGGTTGGGTACATATCTGTCTATGGCAGTCTATGATTCCACCCCCTCCTTTTTTTGGTTGTAATATGATCCTTTATTGAAATATTTTCCTTTGTAGTTTTTAACTAGCTGGGCATTCCACTGTACCACTGTTGATGTCATCTATGATGTCATGAGGGTGGTGGCCACCAACATTGCAGCCCACAGATTGGGCAGTCCCCAGGATCTCTTTAATGGTTCCAGAGAGTTCTCTGGCTAAAGATTAGTGCTGTATCTGTTGGGCAATGTTGACAATCTCATCAAAAGTGACATTTCCACTGTGTTTAATGTTTTTCTGCTTCTTTCCGTCTCCTAGTGGTTCCATGAGGGTTTTGATAATCAGGGCAGAGGCAGAAGTACCACTTCAACCTGGGCCTATCTGTTCTGAATGGTCTGTTTCACTGTAATCCTCAGACCCTTCCAATCACTTATTGCCGTGGTGATGTCATCACCAACTTTTTTGGAGACAGGCCCAGGGGGCTGATCTTCGGGGCCAAGGCAGACGTGGCACTAGTGCACCTCGGGTATATAACTTTGATTTCATTGGGGTCGAACTCAGGCTGCATGGTGGAAGCGGCTGGTGTTGTTGGATGAACCCAGATTCGAGACGGCTGAAGACAGTTGCAACTTCCCCTACTCTGAGCCAAAAGCCAAAAGGATGATTCCACTCTTAAGGTAGGCGTAGGTAGGGCGCCTGGGTGGCTCAGTCGTTAAGCGTCTGCCTTCAGCTCAGGTCATGACCCCAGGGTCCTGGGATCGAGCCCCGCGTCGGGCTCCCTGCTCAGCAGGGAGCCTGCTTCTCCCTCTGCCCCTCACCCCACTTGTGCTCTCTTTCTCTCTCACAAATAAATAAATAAAATCTTAAAAAAAAAAAAAAGGTGGGCGTAGGTAAAAGGTTTCTTAGAGGAAGGGAGAATTGGAGCTGGGCTTTGACAGATGATTAGGAGTTCAATTGGTAGAGACTGAGGGGGGATAGAACATGTGAGCAAAGATGTGGAGGAAGAGAAGTGTGAGGCATTTGTAGAGAAAGATGTACTGTATGCTGGAGTGTTTTCAATGTGGGGCCAGATCATGCAGGTGAGGACTTTGGTCACAGGGAGCCCTCGAAGGTTGTGAGAAGGGAAGCTGCAAGTGAGGGCAGTATTTTAGGAGGAGTTTCAGATGGAAGTATGGGGAGTAAATTGGAGGAGGGGAGATTAGCAGTGTGGAGACCTGTGTTTGACCTGAACTGAAACAGAAACAGTGGAGGTAGAAGTGGATTCCACGGACATCAGGCTAATGTCTGCCTGGACTTGGTGACCAATTGGATAGAGGCACAGTGTGAGTGAGCAGAGATGCCCTAAGTCTCTAAGCTGCCCTGACAAAGGGAGGTGCCCTCAAAGATGTAGAAGATGTGGATGGAGGTTGAGGTGCCTGGCACAGAGGTTGGGGTGCATCCAGGTGGGGAGCTCCAGAGAAGCCTGGCTGGAAATAGACTTGGAAGCCATCAGCCGACAGATGGCCAAAGGAGGGATGATAACATGAGAGCAGAGGGGGTAGGGGAAACCCTGAGAGAGCAGAGGACAAGACTGTCCTTTAGTCTGCACTGACAGGTGCTCAGAAACGAGAGCCTGGTAGGTTGTCAACAAAACCTGACCTCTCGTGTATTAGGGCACTAAAGAGGCCTCCAGTGCCACTATGACAACCCTCACGTCCCTGAGGAGGATACCAGACTGGTCACAGGGCTCCTGTGGTCTCTCAAGGTGCGGGCTGGAGAGAGGGTGACTTGGAGGCACAGGGGCAGTGAACAGCCTCCCCCTGGCCCAGAAACTGTCAGGGTTCTTTTGGCTACAAGCCACTGGAAACCCACCTAAAGTGAATGTATCAGCTCCTATAGCTGGATATAGGGCTCAAATAATGTTGTCAGGATGCATGTCTTTCTTTCTCTGCCTCTCATTTCTTCCTCCTCAAGGTTGAGTCATTTTCAGACAGGCTTTCCCCTTTGGTTCACAAGATGACTTTTTGCAGTGTTTGGGCCCACATCCTTACACATTCAAACCCAGCAGAAAGGGATAAGAATCTTTGCTCAGCATTCCCAGCAGAAGTTCTGATGTTCACTCTGATTGAACCACCTTAGGTTAAAGGGCAGGCACTCCAACCCAATCACTGTGGCCCAAGGAGTTCAATGCCCATCCCTGGGCCAGAGGGTAGAGTCTACCCAGACAACCTGAACTAAGAATGGAGGCCCATGGGTTGTGTCTTTTGAAGAATGAATACTGCGGAGGCAAAAATAAATGTCCGTGACATCTTCCTTTCCCAAGAGAATTCTCCTATAAGAAAGAAGGAAAATTTTCAACACTGTAAGCAAGTTTGCAGGGCAAAAGAAGTAATTCATAGTTTTTTTTTTTTTTTAAGGAACACACATGATATAATAGTTAAAAATATTTATTTAAAATGAGGTGAGAGGGGTGCCTGGGTGGCTCAGTCATTAAGTGTCTGCCTTCGGCTCAGGTCATGATCCCCGGGTCCTGGGATCGAGCCCCGCATCGGGCTCCCTGCTCCGCGGGAAGCCTGCTTCTCCCTCTCCCACTCCCCCTGCTTGTGTTCCTGCTCTCGCTATCTCTCTCTCTCTGTCAAATAAATAAATAAAATCTTTAAAAATAAATAAATAAAATGAGGTGAGAAACCACTCTGACTGTGCAGGAAAGCACCTGCATCTAGAACCATGGAACTATATTTAGCTTTGAGCTTCCTGGTGGCAAGGCAAAAGAAACCCCACTAACTCAGAAAAATCTTGTCTGCTGAGAGAAAGAGATACACTGAGCACTCATTCTGCACTCAAATAAGGGACACTGTGAAACAAAATGACAGCATATCTCATTAATTTTTAGGTAAGATGCTGAATGTTCTCCTGTGGCTCCTGCTTATAGATTTCCTCTTGCTAAGTGGACAGCATAGCATAGATCAAAGTTCAGGGAGATTTTGCAGACCCCACACCTGCTTTCTGCTGATTTATTTAGATCTGGGAATTAGGCTGAGAGAATCAGATGACTGGCTGGGTCATCACCAGATTCTCAGAGCTACTTGGGCCATTGGGGGTTGCTCTGTCTGTATTGGAACATTAATGCAAAGGGAAAGGTCTCATTTGTAATTAATCAAGTGGTAGTGAGAGTAAGTGCAGGGAGCTTGCATTGATTCCTAACACATCAAACAAAATGGCGCCCAGCAGCCAGCGATCACAGCCTTGGAGAGGCTTGCCAAATTGGATTAGCAAGCCAAATGTTGGTTTTAATGCCTGAGAGATGGACGAGGCACTTATTAAATGGTCCACAGGCAGGGATGTTTCGAGTACTTAATCAACCCTTCATTTCCCTCCTCCAGGGAACAGGGAAGCTTCGGTGCCACCCATTGTGAAAAATTACCAATCCCTGCATGATCTCTCTTTGCCATTTTCACTGCAGAATG
Source organism: Neomonachus schauinslandi (assembly GCF_002201575.2). Taxonomy (NCBI): domain Eukaryota; kingdom Metazoa; phylum Chordata; class Mammalia; order Carnivora; family Phocidae; genus Neomonachus; species Neomonachus schauinslandi. The sequence continues at coordinate 60,049,425 of NC_058415.1, forward strand.
TGCATGCATTATAGCAAGAGCCCAAGGAAGACAATGTTAGGATACTCGGCCAGGGCAGTAGAAACTGCATGGGTCTAGGCACAGGAAACCTGGCTGTGAGTCCTGCTTCTCCCACCTCTCACTGTGAGACCTTGGGTCTGTCATTCCCCTCTCTGGGTCTTAGTGCTCCCTTCAAGGCCTCCCCACTCTGATGAGCCTAAAACAGTTTTTTGAGGATGCTTACAGGAGGCAGTGGGCAAAGTGGCTTTGTGTAGCCAGTGCTTTTCCTGGGGTGAAGACTTGCTCCATAGGGGAGAGAGGTGGGGTGCCGTTCAGTTTTCTCTTTGAGGTTTTAATTCAATCTCGGCCTTCAGAGTGGAAAGCCCCCTTCCATCCTCTCATCCCTTTCCCTTCCTCTTTTCTCACTTGAGAGCCTTAAATGTAGCGTGAGAGAGCACCAAAGAGGTATCAGGGACCCCTCTGTTGGAGTCTTGGAGGCATCCCTCTGTATTCTCTGGTAAGATCTCTTCCAGGGTAGCTTTTGAGGTGGGATTCCTCTCCCTTGCTTCCATTTCTCTTGCCCAAGGATGACGTTCTTGATGAAGTTCACTTTTCCCCTTAAGGAGAAGCAAGGGTTAGGGGGAAATGGTCCTGTGTTAGACTTTGCATCAAGGTCCATTACTGCTAGTTACATGGTGACTTTGACCTCAGTTGGCCCAGGCCTTTCCTTATAGAGTTTGGAGAACTGAGGCCCAGACACAGGAAGGGCTTTGCCCAAGATCTCAGGGTGAGTTTGCAGGAGAGCCAGGGCTGATTCTTCAGTCACTCCTCCCTTGCTTACTTGCCTTACCCCTGCCAACCTATACCAGGGGTGGGACCACCACTAGGCCTGGTCAACAGGGGACACAGTCCAGTCCAAGGTGGAGCCTACCATTCCCAGGCCTGAGGCATGAGAACCTTTTTTGGTCACATGGACGATCCCTTTGCAGGATTCTGTGTGTACCAGGAAAGCATCCTTGTTTCCTATAATCAGAGCAAGCACCCACCCCCATCCCCATCCCAGAGTCAGACTTTGTAGTGGGACCTACCAGATTGCAGGTGGGTCTCCTTCACTTCAGGAAGGCCTAGTAAGCCTTCCCATGCCAATCCTTATTAAGACAGCCAAATATAAACATTAAAGAAAGTAAGATAAAGTCCTTGGAAAAAACCCAGCCAAACAAATCCTATAAACTTCTCGTTAAAATGTGACCCTCATCACTCTAATCCTTCTATTACCCATCCGTGCTGACTCTATTCCCAATCTTATCACCACACTTCAGTAGAACACTTCTTTCAAGCTGGCCAGAACACTGTTCTCAGGGTCCAACATTTTACTTTTGATGTTCCTGCTAACAGGGCCCTTCTCATTCTCCATGGATGAGATACCAGGCACTGGCTTTCACTATCAAGCCTCTCTGACTTTGCAAGAATGGGGGACAAAATAGTTGGAAAGTGGAGTGAGGTAGTGCTCCCCTTGGGCTCCAGCTGCCCCTCCCTCCCCATCAAAGGATCAAAGGGAGGGATGAGTTATCACCCCAGCTGGGGTGGGGTGGCCCTGCCCTTCCTGGTAGGAGCCTATTTCTTAACTGATTTATTTACTTCCCTGGCCCTTTCCTCATCTTTCTGATTAATAGTTTAGTTAGGGGTTCTGGAAAATTTATATCCAGTTGTTACCATAGCAACCAGCTCTCTTGCACAGGATACCGTAGAAAATGCATTTGGGGTCTTCTGAAGGAGCTGGGTTTACAAGGATCTCAGCATATACCAGGGCACAATGGACAAGATGATGTTCGACTGATAGGAGTAAGAATTATGAGCAAGGATACGAAATGGTCTCACCACACTGTAAATTGGGAAGGACAGTTTTAGTGTCTTCCTTCTTTCCTTTTCTTGTCTCTCTTTCCTGGGACATCTCCCCCTCTCAGTGTTTTCTCCTAGGTCCCCAGAAAGTTAGTTCCCTGCAGTACGAGGGCAGAGAGTCTCAGAGAACCTCATTTCCTTTTGGTAAAAGGAAGAATTTGTAGCAGGCAGAACCATCCCAAGATGGAATTGTGGAGCCTTGGGAGGTAATGATCTCTCCATCACTGGAGGTGTGTGAATGGGGCCCTGTTAGAGGGCTCTAGAGAGGACTGCACAAAAGATGGAGTGAGCGGTGGTATGTGTGGAATCTCTGGGTCCCTCCCAGCCCTGGGATGGGAGAGTTGAACTGAGCCTGCTTATGAACCAGTCTCACCTTACCCCAACTAAGCAGAATATCAGAGTTGGGCATTTCAGCTCCCTGGGTGCCTGGGATGTCCTTTGTGTCCCCATAAACTCAATGCCCAGCATCTTGCCTGGCCCATGGGTGAATGAATGAATTCCTTAGGGTTTTATTAAGTGCAGTGGGCACAATCTACTGCTTATGTTCTTTTATTATGATAATAAAAACCTGCTCTTTAAAACATGGCCAAATAACAACTTGAACTGGAAGCAGGAAAAAAATGCCGCTGCTTGTAAAAACCCCCTCCCATGTACTGGAGTCATTCCCTGAATTACAGTTGAGGCATAAAAGTGTTCTCTACAACCACATGGAGGCCATGTGACATAGGGAAAGCTCTTCATGGACAAGTCCCCTGTTCTCCCTGTGTCTCAATTTTCTCCTCTGTGAAATGGGAGTAATGGAAGTCATTAGGAATGAGCAGCTGATGGGTAGAGATTGCCTACAGTGCTGTGTCCAGCAGGATTCAGAAGTTGTTTCTAGGCTCAGTTGAGGAGTGTATGGTAATAGATTAGCAATGTCTGCCCTGGGCACCAGACAGGAGGTGGGGGCCTATGTGTTGTGTATTTGTCATCCCTGGCCTAGGTGGTCCTGAGGGGCCCAGATGGTTCTAGATGCCAAGACTGAAGGCCACCCCAGCCATTCTAGGTCTCCTCAATCATTCCTCTTTGCTGATTTTGGCTGAGCTGTCTCACATGCTTCGGGCCTTTGCTGAGACAACTGGGTTGACTCATTACCTCACCCTCCAATAGCCTTGCCTGGGCTTGTTCACATGGTGGGGACAAGGGTCCCAAGAGAGTAAGTGGCAGGGTACAAGGCCTCTTGAGGCTTAGGGTTGGAAGTAGGATAATACTGCCATGGTCTATTGGTCAGAGTTAGTCATGGTGTCCGAGGTGGGGAAAGAGACAGGGTTCTTGGGAAGAGCTGCAAAATCACATCTGCAAAACAACATCGATACAGGAAGAGAAATAATTGGGACCATTTTTGCAAACAATCTACCTCAGTTCCCCCCTTTTAAACAAAAACCAGAGCCTTGAGTTTATTACCCGTGAGCAAGTGGGGATGAATTCTGTTCTTTTCCACTGTCTGATTCAAGCCTATTTTTAGATGTAGTCTAATAAAATGAATTTCACACCTGGGTTACTCACCCACTAACAAACACTCTGTTCTTATCAATGCCTGGGACAAACACCTAGGCAGCCTGGATTTGTAGTTCCATTACCTCCCAGCACAATAATTGTTAATTACTTGCTTTATTTGGTTCTGTTGCGTTTGCCAATAGTCCATTACCTATGTTAGGTTTTCTTGTGATCAGTGGGGCTTATCCAATATTGCAGCTCAGCTCTGTGTTTGTCTCAGAGATGTCTTTTCCAAGAGAGTTAAAGAAAACCCTTGTTCACTGGTTTATTGAATATTAGCCTTTATCTGCTTATTTCAAAGGCTCCCTATTCACTGCTGCAAGCACCAAAGTGCTCAGGCTGAGCTCTTAGAATCGAACAAAAGACTAGAGATAAGCCCCCCTTTGCCTGATCTGGCTAAATCCCAGTACATGGAATAGAGGAAAGAACAAATTGTGGGGTCCAGGGGCATTCGTTTAGTTCATGCCTGAATCTCTGAAACTGCCTTATCCCCTTTAATCCACCCTCCACATTCGGCCAAGAGACCTAACACAGAGATCCGATCACGTTACCCGTGTTAGAGTGCATTGATGGACCCAGTTCTTCATTCCTGCTTCTACTCATGTTCTGTGTCATATGACTTTGCAGGTGCATGTCTTTGAATCTGGACCAGGCCATGGGACTTCTTTTGGCCAACAGAATGAGGTGGAAGCAGCAATGTGCCATTTCTGAGCCCAGGCCTTCAGACATCCTGCAGGTCTCCCTTTGTACTCTGTGCCTCTGCCACTGCCATTATCAAGGCACATGCACGTTGGCCCCTGGGCCCAGGAGGAAGAAAAGAGACTCATGAAGAGCCAAACCACTGCAGCAAAGCCCAGCCAGAACCAGCCAAACTCCAGTTGACCCCAGATTCGTAAGTCATGAACACAATTTTAAACCATTGAGATATGGACTGGTTTATTATGTGGCAAAAGTTGATTCATCATTCTTGTGTATAATCCCAGCACTGGTCCCTTATAGCTTGAGGCATAAGGTCCAGGCAAAGCCTTCCAGTGTCTGGACCCAGTTACTTCTTCTGTCTTGGTGCCTCCAGATCTCCCTTTTCACATTACATTTCAGCAGTTCTTCAAATGCATCATGCTAGCTCACATTTCTATGCCTCTGCACCAGATGTGCCCTCTGCCTGAAATGCCATTCCCCTCTCCATTGTCTGCCCAGAAAACTCCTATTCATCTGTCAGAACCCATCTCAGGCATTATCTTTCCCAAGGAAACCCACTGTATTCTCTTCTCCCCTGTGATAAATCATTCTTACTTCTGTGAAAGGTCTGGACTCATTTATATGTCCATTGTTACCATGTGACATGGTGTTATGATGTGGGTTCTTTTGATGTTGTTTTTGCCCATTTTTGCTTGAGGTCAAGGACAGCCTTTATTCATCAATGTATCCTTAGTGCCTAGAGCAGTGCCTGGTTCCAACAATGTTTGATGACTAAATGAGGTATTGGGATCCTTTCTTGCTGGGGGATTTGCCCGCAATGGGAAGATGGTCATTTCTTACTTCCTTTCTTCCCCCGAAACTCAGATGGCGGATTTGCTTATGTTCTATCATTGCACTTACTGGCTGATTCCACTGTAGGGGGCGCTCAAGTGCTGAGTAAACAAATGAATCCTGGGTCCTGTGGGTGCCCCTGCTGGGCTATGAGCCTCTCCAAGGCTGAATCTGGGTTTGTTCACCTCTGTACCCATGGTGCTGGCACCAAACCTGTACGTGGGCAGTTTCAGAAAGTCCATTCATTCAAAATATTTGTTATTTCTGGAATGTCCACCTAAGTGCCAGGCACTGTTCTAGGTGCTGTGGATAGGTGGTGACCAGATAGACATGGGTCCCTGCCCTCCCAAAGCTTGCATCCCAACTGGGGAGACAAGAAAGACAGTAAACAACTCAGTTAAATAAAATGTTCCTGTTTGTTCCTATGACTGGAGGAATTCTCTTTGCATTTGGAAGTTATGTTTGTTGAGTGTCCAACTTAAAAATAAGCCATTTGTGAAGAGTGCTCAGGAAGCTGGGGCATCTCAGAGAGAGAACAGTTAGTTGTTCTCCAGAAGAGTGAACCCAGAGACACAACTAGAAGTCAGTGATGGTGACCCTACACCTGACACCAGCCAGGGTATACCATGCGTGGGCAGGGAAGTTTTGAATATGAGTCCTATTCCCAATGGCTCTAGGGCACATTGCTGATTTGCAGTTGAGCTGTTTTTCAGTTGGACAACTTTATATATTGTGCTCCAGGGTGAGTGGTAACAGAAATGTATTTAATTAATGATGTGGGGGAGGCCAAACAGTAAATAAATAATTACAAAGTGTGACAAGCACTTTATGAAGGGACCTGAGATGAAGTTGGGAGGAAGGCAGGGGCTTTGAGACTGCTAAGGGCGTTGGCTTTTATTGTGAGTGCATCAGAGACCAGGGGAGAGATGGGATCTGATTTGCGTTTAAAAAATATCACTTCTGCTGCCATGTGGAGTACATATTTATTTAATTGAATCAAATATTTCTGGAGAGCGTCCCAACAAATTGGCTTCTAGTTCTTGAAACCATCACCTCCCCATGCTGAATTTCACAACCACCTTACAGAACTTAGGGCCCTAATTTTCCAAGGAGACAAACATTCAATTTCTGGTTTAGATTTGCATGAGAAAGAGACCTTAATTACTCTGATCTCTAACACCTCTGAGGAGCTGATTTGAGCTTTTTCAGATGCAAAGAGTGTTAATTGGCTAAGGGGCCCAGCTGAGCTTACCTCTCCACCTCCAAGTGGGTAGGGGGTGGGGATGGGTGTTGGAGAGGAGGGGATGCGGAAGGGGGTTAGAGAGGAGGGGGCACTTCACATTGTTAGTTTCCTGGAGGTCTGCAGAAGGCACGGAGGAGATCAACACACAGCAGTTTTGCCTACTTTCCTCCCTTCAAGTCTCCTCCCATTTGCCCTTCAAGATCCAGCTCACCCCCACTTATTCTAGAAGATTCCCCCAGCCCCACTCCTACCCCAGGATCTCCCCAACTGCTTCCTGGGCTGCCAGTGCCTGGGATCCTGGTTTCTAATTACAGCACTTCTACACTGCGCTGGATGGTCCCTTCCACTTGGAGGACAAAGACCCATCTCATGCAGCTTTGCCTCCTTGCACAGCCAAAAGTGGGCACCCAGGAAATGTGAAACAAATGAATAATACAACAAATAGTAATAATGATAATATAGTTGTAGAAGCTGTCACTTATATAGGGCTTCCTGTGATTCTATGCTGTTTGGTCTCAGAGTTAGAAAACATTTAATCCTGTTCTCGAATTCCTGCCAGAGCAGATGTACTGAATGATCCATTACTGATAGTCATAGATTTATTTGTGGGATTATTTAATATTTACCACCTCATGAGGACAAGAAATCTACTTTAATCACTGCACTATCCACAGTGCCTAGCTCAGTGTCTGGCATATAAGGGATCAACAAATATTTGTTGAATGAGTGAATGCTTGCATACCTTCAGTGATGGGGAGTTCACTGTCTCCTGAGGAAGTGTTGCTCATTTTTAGCAGCTTTTCCTGTTAGTTGTTCCTTTTATTGAAGCTACATTTGTTTTCATGGAGTGTCTGTCTAATCCTGACTCCTGGCCTCTCTCAAAGGCAACTTCCCTTCCTCCCCTGAGGCTGGAAGGCTATGACCTATAAATGTCTCTTGTTAACTCCCCCTGTTCTTTCTTGGGTACAGCACAGCCAATTCCTTCCTCATAATCTCCTAGCATCCACTCACTGCCTTATCCTGGTCACTCTCTGTGCAACAGTCCAGATTGTCCAGTTCCTTCTCACAGTAAAGGCCTGATATATATGTGAGGATGGGACTCTCACTCCCCACATTTTGGGAATTACATTGCTATTCATGCAATTCTTTTAGTGCACCTACCTCTACTCTATTTAAATCCAAGAGACAGGGTAGGTGGACCAAATGAGGTCTTTCCTTTTCTATGCGTATAGAAACTGTTGATGGTGGGTATATGGGTGTTCACTGAAAATTTTTTTCAACATTTTGGTACATTTGAGGGGCGCCTGGGTGGCTCAGTTGTTAAGCATCTGCCTTCGGCTCAGGTCATGATCCCAGGGGCCTGGGACCAAGCCCCGCATCGGGCTCCCTGCTCTGCGAGAAGCCTGCTTCTCCCTCTCCCCCTGCTTGTGTTCCCTCTCTAGCTTGTGTCCCTCTCTAGTGTCTCTGTCAAATAATAAATAAAAAATCTTCAAAAAAACATTTTGGTACATTTGAAATGTTTCAAAATAAAATGTTGGGAAGAGGGAAAAAACCCAATAGAGTAATTAAAATGAAATACTAAAAAAAATGTTTAACTCAAAAGAAGACAAAAGAAGAAAGAGAGAAAGAAAACAGGATGAATAGAAAACAAATAACAGGGGCTCCTGGGTGGCTCAGTCATTAAGTGTCTGCCTTCAGCTCAGGTCATGATTCCAGGGTCCTGGGATCAAGCCCCGCATTGGGCTCCCTGCTCGGCGGGAAGCCTGCTTCTCCCTCTCCCACTCCCCCTGCTTGTGTTCCCTCTCTCTCTGTCAAATAAATAAATAAAATCTTTAAAAAAAAAAAAAAGAAAAGAAAAGAAAGCAAATATCAAAATGGCCATCCTAAAAGCAGCCATATCAAGAATAATATTAAATGTAAATGAACTAAACATTTTAATTAAAGGTATAAATTCTCAGACTGGTTAAAAGAGCAAGAGCTAATTATCTGCTGTCTACAACTGTCTATTTTCTGTAGACCCTGCTGTACACACTATGCAGAAACACTAATCATAAGAAAACTAGAGTGGCTATATTAATATCAGAGAGTATAAACTTCAAAAGAGGTATTATCAGAGACAAAGAAGTAAGATTCATAATGAAAAGTGGGTCCATTCATTGGGAGGACAAAACAGCTATAATTGTGAATATGTGCAATAGCAGAGCGTCAAAATACACGATGTAAAAACTGACAGAACTAAATGGGGAAATAGATAAATCTATAACCATAGTTTTACTCTTGTGGTAGTTGGTAGAATTATTAGAACAAAAATAGTAAAGACATTAAAGAGCTCAACAACATTATCACGCACTTTGACACCTAGCGACTATAGGATACTTATGTTTTTCAAGTGCCCATGGAATGTTCACCAGGATAGACCATATACTGGGCAAAAAATAAAACAAATGTTTTAAATGTTTGAAGTTTAAATGTTGAAAACATGCAGAGTATGTTCCCTCATGACAAATAATGATGAATATAAAGCTACAGATTTAAGTTCAATGAGCCTGAAGAACAAGAAACATGAAGAAAAGGATATCAAGGCATATGATAATAGTAATTGACCAAAAGCATTGATAAAGAGAAACTTCAAAAAGTTGCAAGAAGCAAAAAAGACACGTACAGAGGAACAAGGATGAAGATAACAGTAGATTTCTCATCAGAAACAGTACAAGCAAGAAGACCATGAAGCCATGCCTTTGATGTACTGAAAGATAAAAAAGCCTTTCAGCCTAGAATTTTATTTTATTTTATTTTATTATGTTATGTTAATCACCATACATTACATCATTAGTTTTTGATGTAGTGTTCCATGATTCATTGTTTGCATATAATACCCAGTGCTCCATGCAGAACGTGCCCTCTTTAATACCCATCACCAGGCTAACCCATCCTCCCACCCTCCTCCCCTCTAGAACCCTCAGTTTGTTTTTCAGAGTCCATAGTCTCTCATGGTTCATCTCCCCCTCCGATTTCCCCCCTTCATTCTTCCCCTCCTGCTATCTTCTTCTTTTTTTTTTTCTTAACATATTTTGCATTTATTTGTTTCAGAGGTACAGATCTGTGATTCAACAGTCTAGCACAATTCACAGTGCTCACCATAGCACATACCCTCCCCAATGTCTATCACCCAGCCACCCCATCCCTCCTATCCCCCACCACTCCAGCAACCCTCAGTTTGTTTCCTGAGATTAAGAATTCCTCATATCAGTGAGGTCATATGATACATGTCTTTCTTTGATTGACTTATTTCGCTCAGCATAATACCCTCCAGTTCCATCCAAGTCGTTGCAAATGGCAAGATTTCATTCTTTTTGATGGCTGCATAATATTCCATTGTATATATATACCACATCTTCTTTATCCATTCATCTGTCGATGGACATCTTGGCTCTTTCCACAGTTTGGCTATTGTGGACATTGCTGCTATAAACATCGGGGTGCACGTACCCCTTCAGATCCCTACATTTGTATCTTTGGGGTAAATACCCAGTAGTGCAATTGCTGGATTGTATGGTAGCTCTATTTTCAACTTTTTGAAGAACCTCCATACTGTTTTCCAGAGTGGCTGCACCAGCTTGCAGTCCCACCAACAGTGTAGGAGGGTTCCCCTTTCTCTGCATCCCCGCCAACATCTGTCGTTTCCTGACTTGTTAATTTTAGCCATTCTGACTGGTGTGAGGTGATATCTCATTGAGGTTTTGATTTGGATTTCCCTGATGCCAAGTGATGTTGAGCACTTTTTCATGTGTCTGTTGGCCATTTGGATGTCTTCTTTGGAAAAATGTCTGTTCATGTCTTCTGCCCATTTCTTGATGGGATCATTTGTTCTTTGGGTGTTGACTAAGAAGTTCTTTATAAATTTTGGATACTAGCTCTTTATCTGATACGTAATTTGCAAATATCTTCTCCCATTCTGTTGGTTGTCTTTTGGTTTTGTTGACTGTTTCTTTTGCTGTGCAAAAGCTTTTTATCTTGATGAAGTCCCAATAACCTAGAATTTTATATTCAGCAAAAATATTGTTTAAAACAAAAGACAAAAAACTTTTTTAGACATAAAAACGAAGGGAATTCATCATTAATACATCCACATGAAAAGAAATGCTAAAGGAATTTGAACAGACAGAAGGATAAAGGACACCAGATGGAATTCTAAATGCACAGGAAGTAATGAGAAGTATTAGAGATGGTAAACTATAAATACATATATGAACATAAATATATAATTTAAAATTCTATAACTGGTATTTAAATATTAAAAAATTAAGTGTGATGTGGGATTTATAAAATATGTAAATGTAGAATGTATATCAACAGCACAAATGTTGGTAGTGGAAAAATGTGTGTGCACTATTGTAAGGTTCTTATGCTATCCATGAAGTGGCACAATATCACTTGAAGGTAGACTATGATAAATATGTATTCTGTAGACTCTACTACAATAACAAAACAAAGAGAAAGCAGTGATAAAAGGTGATATAGATATTCATCATTATAAAGTAATCAAAAGAAGCAAGGGAGGGGTGCCTGGCTGGCTCAGTTGGTAGAGCATGTGACTCTTGATCTTGGGATCGTAAATCTGAGGCCCACATTGGGCATAGAGTTTACTTAAAAAAAATAATAAAAAAATTAAATCTTTAAAAAAAAAAGAAGCAAAGGAAAAAGGAAAAGGGGAACAAAGAATAGCAGGGTTAATTAGAAAATAAATATCTAGATGATAGATTTAAACCTAACCATATCTACAAGCTCATTAAATGTACAGGGTCTAGGGGCACTTGGGTGGCTCAGTCAGTTAAGCACCCAAGCACTCTTGGTTTTAGCTCAGGTCCTGATCTCAGGGTTGTGAGATAGAGCCCTGCATTGGGGCTCTGTGCTCTGTGTGGAGTCTGCTTGAGATTCTCCCTCTTCCTCTGACCCTCCTGTTCATGCTCATACTCTCTAAAAATAAATAAATAAATCTTTTAAAAAATGTACAGGGTCTAAATGCCCAAATTACAGGGCAGAGATTGCCAGATTGCATAAAAAAGCAAGTCCCAACTATATGCTGCCTATGGAAAACACATTTTAAATATAAAGACACAGATAGGTTACAGTGGATGGATGGAAAAAAATATACCATGCTAACAGTAGTCAAAGAAAATGGAATGCTATATTAATGGAATTAATGCTGGAATGCTATATTAGCATCAAAGTATATTTCAGAGCAAAGAATATTACCAGAGATAAAGGTCATTTCATGATGTGATAAGGGGGCAGGGGTCAAGTAATCAAGATAATATAATCCTAAATATTATGTGCCTAATAATAAAGCTTGAAGCAAAACTCAAAGAACTAAAAGAACTAGAAGGGCGCCTGGGTGGCTCAGTTGGTTAAGGAGCTGCCTTTGGCTCAGGTCATGATTCTGGAGTCCCAGGATCGAGTCCCACATCGGGCTCCCTGCTCAGCAGGGAGTCTGCTTCTTCCTCTGACCCTCCCCCCTCTCATGCTCTCTCTCCCATTCTCTCTCCCAGATAAATAAAATCTTAAAAAAAAAAAAAAAAGAACTAGAAAAATCCACAATTATCATTAGGGATTTTAGTAATCATCTCTCAAAAATTGATAGAATAAGTAGACAGAAAATCAGTGAGAATATGGAAGACTTGAACAATACTATCAAGAAATTTGTCCCAGCTAGCATTTATTGAATACTTCTCACACCAGCAAAATATGCATTCTTACCATGTGCATATGGCACATTTACCAAGATAGATTATATTTGGGGCCATAAAACAAGTCTCAAAAAATTTCAAACAATTCACCTCATAGAAATTTTTTTCTCAGATCACACTGGAGTTAAATTCTAAATCAGTAACAGAAAGATCTCTGTAAAATCCTTAAATGTTTGGGAACTAAATAGCATACTTCACTTCTAAGGAGCCCATGGATCAAATAAATAGTGAAAAATGATTAGAAGATATTTAGAACAGAATGAAATGAAAATACAACATCAGATTTTGTAGGATGCTGCTAAAGCAGTATTTACAAGGAAATTTATAGCACTAAATGGCTATATTAGAAAAAAAGAGAAAAGTCTCAAATCAATGACCTCAACATTCACCTTAAGAAACTAGAAAGGGGAGAACAAATGAAATCCAAGTAAGCTGAAGAAAAGAGATAGTAAAGATCAAGGTGGGGGTGCCTGGGTGGCTCAGTCGTTAAGCATCTGCCTTCCGCTCAGATCATGATCCCAGGGTTCTGGGATTGAGCCCCGTATCAGGCTCCCTGCTCAGCGGGAAGTCTGCTTCTCCCTCTCCCACTCCCACTCCCCCTGCTTGTGTTCCCTCTCTAGCTGTGTCTCTCTCTGACAAATAAATAAAATCTTTAAAAAAAAAAAGATCAAGGTGAAAAGCAATGAAATAGAGTATAGAAAACAGTAGAAAAAAATCAATGAAACCAAAAGCTGTTTTTTTTTTTAAGAAGATCAGTAAGAATGATAAGCCTCTAGTTAGACTGACCAGGGATAAAAGAGAGAAGACACAGTTTCAATATTAGGAATAACAGAAGTGGTATCATTATAGATTCTCCAGATAATAAAAGGATAATAAGGGAACATTATGAACAGGTTTATGCCAATAAATCCAACAACTTAAATGAATTGGACAAGTCTTTTGAAGGACGCAAATTACCAAAGCTTACTCCAGGAGAAGGAGTTAACCTGAATAACGCTTTATTAGAGAAACTGAATTTGTAAGCTATATATATATACATACATATATATATACATACATACATATATATATGTATACACCTTCCCACACTGATGAATCCTACAAACACTTAAGAAAGGTATGATATGTTCAACACAAATTCCTCCAAAAAGTTTTAAGGAGTAGCGAACAGGGGGAGGGAATATTTCCTAATTCATTCTAGGAGGTCAGCATTACCCTGATACCCAAAGCAGACAAAGACATTACACCAAAAAGAGAACTACAGTCCAATAAATCCTTATGAACACAGATTGAGTTCAACAATAGATTGAGTTCAACAATAGATTAAAAGGATAATGCATCATGACCAAGAGGGGCTTTCCCCAGAAATGCAGGGTTAGTTTAACATTCAAAAATCAATTAATGTGATTCACCATATTAACAAAGTAAAAGAGAAAAAAAACATGATCATCTTAATTAAATAGAAAACATATTTGACACAATTCAACATTCATTCCTGATAAAAACTGTCAGCAAACTAGTAATAAAAGGAACTTACTGATCCTGATTAAGGACAGCTACAAAATCTTGATAGCTAAGATCATACTTAATTATGAAAGGCTGGGGGCACCCGGGTGGCTCAGTCATTAAGCGTCTGCCTTCAGCTCAGGTCATGATCCCAGGGTCCTGGGATCGAGCCCCACATCAGGCCCCCTGCTCAGTGGGAAGCCTGCTTCTCCCTCTCCCACTCCCCCTGCTTGTGTTCCCTCTCTTGCTGTGTCTCTCTCTATCAAATAAATAAATAAAATATTTTTAAAAATTATGAAAGGCTGGATGCTTTCCCATTAAGATCAAGAATGAGACAGGGATATCCATCCTTGCCACTTCTATTCAACACGGTACTGGAGGTCTTAGCCAGTGCAATCAGGCAAGAAAAAGAAAGGGGATGCCCAGATTGGAAAGTAAAAAGTAAAACTGTCTTTGTTCACATACAACATGCTCATCTGCATAGAAAAATCTAATAGCATCTACAAGAAAACTACTAGAATAAGTATGTTTTGCAAAGTTGTAAGATATAAGATCAATTTCTAAAAATCCAGTATATTTCATATACTAGCAACAAAAAAAATAGAAATTTAAAAATTACCACTTACTATAGTATCAAAAGATATAAAATACTTGGGGATAAATCTGAGGAAAGTTGTGAGAGACCAGTACCCTAAAACTATAAAATGTTGCTGAGGGAAATTAAAGAAAACCTTAAAAAATGAAGTTGCTAGGATCAACATTGTTAAGATGTCAGTTTACCCCAGATTGATCTATAGATGCAATGCAATCCCAATCAAATTCCCAATTGGCCTTTTTAGTAGAAATCGACATGTTGACTCTAATATTCCTATTAAATGTAGAGTCTAGATTAGCCAAAATGATTTTGAGAAAGAAGAACAAAATCAGGGGACTTACACTACATAATGGCAAATATGAATGTAAAAAATGTTTATCATCAGTTATGAGAGAAATGCAAATTAAAAACCACAGTGAGATATACCACTCATTGCCATTGAATATAATACCTGCTGGTTTGAATATAAAATGGTACTACTATCTTGGAAAATAATTTGGCATTTCTTTAAAAATTAAACTTACACCTATCATATGATCCAGCCATCCTACTCCTAGGTATTTACCCAAAACAAATGAAAGCATATGCCTATTGGAAGACTTGTACACAAATGTTCACAGAAGCATTATTTGTCCATCAGTAGGTAATGGATAAACAAAATACTGTGTATCCATATAATGGAATACTATTCTGCAATAAAAAGGAACGGATCATTGATATGAACTACATGTCTATCTCAAAATGAATCTCAAAATAAGTGAAAGAAGCCAGACCGAAAAGTATGTGTAGTATGATTCCATTTATAAAATTCTAGAAAATGCAAGTTGATCTATAATAACAGATCAATGAGGAATGGGAGTGGAAGGGAGAGATTATGAAGAACAGAGGAAACCATTGAGGGTGCTGGATATACTCTCTCTCTCCTGACTGTGGTGGTGCTTTCGTGGGTATATACATACACCAAACCTTATCAGATTGTATACTCTAAATATTATAGTTTAATGTGTCAGTTATATCTTGTAAAGCTGTTTATTTGAGCTTTAATAAGGTACACACAAACACACACATTTCTGAGCCCTATCATAAATCTGCTGATTCAGATTATGTGGGGAGGTCTAGGATCACTTTTGCAATTCTGATGCACTCAGTTTGAGAGCTACGGCCCTGTGCCCCAGTGACATTGAAATTCCTTCCTGTGGCCTATGAGGCTCCTCTCCTCGCTTCCCTTGAAGGCCTCCCCTCACCTACTCCCCATTTCATTCTCTGACCTCTAGCCAGCCTAGCCTATCTGGAGTTCCCTGATAGTACATGCTGTTTTGACCCTGAGCCTTTGCAGACACTGTGCCCTTTCCCTGGAATACCTTCGTGCTCTTCTTCAGTTGACTAAATCTACTGGTGCTTCAAAACCCTGCTCAGGTGGCACCTCCTCTGGGAAGCATTCCAGGACACACTGCTCTCTGAGGCTCCCCTACATATAGGTTTCATTCCTTGGGGACCTCTTTGAACTTTGGCTTCCTGATCTGTAAAATGAGGTTTAAGAATAATACCTCAGAGGACTGTTTTGAAGACGCAGTGGGATAATAGATAAATTAGTACAGTTCTTGGTGCATATTAGAATTCAGCAAAGGGTGGCCATTGTCGTTGTGGCTGTTACTATTATTTCTCATCACTGTCTTAAGAGCCTATGAGCATCCGGCATACCAAATCCAGCACACTGGTAGGTGCTGTTTGATCTTCTTCCCCTAGATTGTGACTTCCCTAAGTGTGCCACAGGCATTCAGTTAGTTCAGCCACAAACATTTGTTGAGTACTCTTTGGGTATTAGATCCTATCCCAGATGCTGGGAATGCAAAGATTAGGAGGAAAGGAATGGATATCAGAGATGGGAGCAGCAGAGAGGTACCAGAGGGGAATGTGAGGAGCACAGACTTCTGAGCCATCTGCTCTATCATATGTGGCTGTGTGACCTTGGGCAAGTTACATAAACTCTGTTCCTCAGTTTCCTCAAGCTTAAAATGGGGATAATAGAATACCTATCTTAGTAGGCTGATGTATCATTTTACTTTAACAACACCTAAAGTGTTTCGCTCAAATGAGCCGATATCTATAAAACAGTCAAAACAAAGGACACTGAGTATCCACTGGATTTGGCAATCAGTGGGCTATGGGAGATGTGGGGAGAGCTGCTTTAGAGGAGGCAGAAGCCATAGTGCAGGGATGAAGAAGTGAGTGGCTGGAAAGCTGAGAAAGGGAAGTGGAGATAGCTCCTGAGAGTTATTTGGATGGGAACAGGACCACCAGGCAGGTGGTAGCTCCAAGCGGAGGTGTGCAAGGGTTCTGAGAGACCAGGCAGGTGCCAGTAGGGTGGGAGTGACTGCAGATAAGGGAGAGAGCAAGGAGGACAAAAGGCCAGAGGGAGGGGGAGGGACTACATGCAGGCAGGTCCAGTGGGAAGTGAGAAGTGGTCAGGCAGGTGGGAGCGGCTTCATTGTCATTGCTTGCTGCCCTCCAGGCAAACTCTTCTTGGGGAGAGAGGGTGGTGTTGGGAGGAGTGTTGGGGAGGACGAAGGAAGTGTGAAATAGCTCTTATGGGAGAGGGAGAATGCTATAAAAGACTGCAGGTGGTGCTAACCAAGATTAGAGTTTGGAAGGGTGCCAGGTGCCAGTCTGTGGGGGTGGGGGTTGACTCACCTGCACTGGTAGCCACTGAAGTCATGCGGAGTGAAAGTGGAGCGTAGCATTGCTTCAGGATTGGGCTAGCTCCCCATTAGAACCAGTTTGTCTCTGTTTGCCTGGACTGCCCTGGTTTTATGTTTTATTTTTTTAAAGATTTTATTTATTTGAGAGAGAGAGTGTGCACAAGCAGGGGGAGGGGCAGTGGGAGCGGGAGAAGCAGACTTCCCACTGAGCAGGGAGCCTGATGCTGGGCTCAATCCCAAGACCCTGAGATCACGACCTGAGCTGAAGGCAGACGCTTAACTGACTGAGCCACTCAGGTGCCCCCCGTCCTGGTTTTAAAACTGAAAGTCCCATGTCCCAGGAACTCCCTCTGGACGGTTGGTCACCCCACTGGGCAGAGTAGTGACAACATGGGGATCCAAGGGCTTCTCATAGAAGGGCTGGTTCCCATGATCGGTGACAAGATGGGGGTGGCATGCAAGGGTCATAAGGGTGGCCTGGACACTCACTCAGGATATGGGAGTGGGGGCGTGGTAAGGACCTAAAGGTGTTACACACCTGTCTCCCCAGTACCTGAATAGCACCTGGTCCTCTACTGAGGCACAACAGATTTCTCCAGAGACTGCAAAACTGGACATTTACATGCTACTTTTAATTTTTGCCCTAGCCGCACAACTTCTGCATTAACTTAATATTCTTTAAAATCAGCTCCTTCATAAATATGTCTTAAAAGGAAACAGTCTCTACCCTATATGGAGAAAAACAAAGAAAGCACACACACCACCACCAGATACTGGATTTTAACTGGGTCTGCTGCCTGACAAAGGAGCTGAGCCTGAGGCCGCTCCTTCTCTTGTTAAGCTGGGAGAGGGGCCAGAGTTAAAGAGGCACTTCAGATGTGCGGCACCAAACAGCCCTTGTGCAGCTGCTCAGGGGGATGGAGCCTGGAACCCGGGTCACTGATTCTGTGTTCCTTTACTACCGAAAATCGCCTTGCCTTCCTCATTTTGGAAAATGCTGCAGTAAAGTACTGAGACTAGGTTCTCTTAGTGTTCTCAAGAGTCGGTAACAGCCGTGCATTTAAATACCAACATGTCATTTTGGTGGCATTTTTCTGAGAGGTCATATATAGGCTCAGGGAACGTTACAGCTGAAAAGGTCCCTGAGGACAACCGATCTAATCCCCCATTCTTCCTGCTTCCTTCCTGCCTGCCTTTAAACACACATACACACAGGTAGAAGCAAGCCCAGAGAGGGCAGGGACTTACCCAGGGCCACACAGCCAGAGCTGAGATTCACCCCAGCCCTCCCAGCTCTGCCATCACCCCTAGTTGGCTGCTTTTTTCAATCCTTCCCCACTTTGCCTTCAGAGACAATTTTGCTTCTTGATTTCTGACTTCTTGTCAGCTGTGATTAATGAGGAAGGCTCCTGCATACACGATTTTCAGCTGTACCCAGTTTACGACAGATTAGACCATTTAAGTCAGAATAATGCTATTTAGCAAAGCCGGATTTAGAGCTGGTGGAAATTAAGAAGATTAATTTAAAGCTAAAACAAGAGTGACAATCATAGATCAACACCTGAAAAACCTCGCTGCCTGTACATAGCCCTAATTGAGAAGTATGTGGAAGACTCCATCCGTGAAATTCAATTATCATGAGAGCCAGAGGAAGCAGCTTCCCCGAGGACGAAACTAGGCAGCCCAAATCAAAATGACTCCACCTGTCTGTCTTCGTGTCAAAAGAGTGAGAAAACCTGTCTTGGTGATGATGAAATATGGACGGTATGCATCAGTGTAATGAAACTTTCCAGGGGTGCCTTTCCATAATGGGATTACCTTTGGAGCGCCTCCATCAGAGGTCAGCCCCAAAAAGCCCCTGAGGCTCCATAAAATCCCTGGATATGGAAGTCAGAAGGCACCGGAACCCCACGGCGGACACCCTTTCCCCCAGCTTCCAGCGGGACTAGGCTGGGGCTCAGAGACAAAAGGCGCTTTTGAGCCCCCGGGCCCCTTCCACTGATTAGGGCCTTCTTAACCCAAGCAATCAGCACAGACAACTGTAATGATTACAAATGAGCCTTTGGTAATTGACCCGCCTTTTAACTATGGGGACAGACGCGGGGGTGGTAGATTCATCAGCACTTGCTTTGTCTCTCCTGTTCAGCTGAGGTTTACAAACCAGGAGCACACAGCAACCCCTGATCTGCAGAAGAGCTGGACGGAGTTCCTTTTTGGTAAACTGCTTCGGATGGTCCTGGTGGTAAATTAAGGGCATATTCCCTACTGATGCTTAGAGGTTTACAGTTTGCAAAGTGTGTTCACAAGCATCAACTCAGAAAATTCAACTGGGGAAACCCTGAGATAATGTCTCCCATTACACAGATGAAGAGGTTGAGGTTAAGTGATTGGCCTCATCTGTTTGAAAGATTGTTGTTGGATTCTGATTTCCTGTGTTTGGCGCCACGCTGGTTAAGGTAGAGGGAGGCACACTCTTTCAGCAGCTTGTGTTCTGGTGTGGAGGACTGGACACACAAGAGATTGTCACTGAAAGTCAAATGCGATAGGATCATCAGAGCAGGTGCTCAGGGCGAGGTCGAAGAGGGAAGAGACTGCATGATGAAGAAAACCTCCAGGAGCAGAGGTCAAATCTGTCTTCATCATTGTTGTAGCTCCAGTGCCCAGCAATATGCTCTGTGTAAAGCACGTTTCAAAAATATCTGTTGAAAAAAAAAATCTGTTGAATAAATGAATGAATGATGAGATAAACCTTGAAGGATGTAAAGTATTTTGGGGATTTGGGGGAAAGCAAGTGTGTCAGGAATGTATTGACCAGGAGAATAGAACATGCAAATGATAAGATATCAAAATTGCAGCTCTGGCTGATGTTAAGGTGGTTTTGCTAATCTATTAAAATCCAACAAATCTTTGCAGCATTATCTCATGGAGGGCGATGGGTCTCTCCTTCACACACATCCGCCCCTTCTCTCAAAGTCACTGGGAGCATTGCTTCCAGAATCATCCATGCCTCTTCCAGTGACTTAGAGGTTCTGAGTTAGATTCTCTCTCCAAAAAGGATTTTTGAGTTCTAGTGTCTAGTCCCAGGTTGGAGCAGGACTTGGAGGAGAGGAAAAAACTCAGTGGGGAGGGTAAAAGTGTGTGTTTAATTGGAGACTCGTGTAATTTTCAGTGTGCAGTGAAAAATCAATGAAGGTGGCTCTTCATGCTGTGTGCTTTGAGTCCTCAGCAACACTGTTAGGAAGGTCCCAGTCTGAAGGGAGGGTCTAGTGTCACTGCAGACTCTGTGGCCCTACCTGGGAGGAGTCCTCTCAGCCACTCTCCCCAAGCTGGAAGGGATGGAGAACATGGCCTCACCTCCAGCCTGAACTGCAGTCTTCACATTGTGGTCTGAGGCCGTGGCCTGGATCTGATCAGGGTCAAGTCAACATGAAAGTCAGTAATTTCATAAAAGGGTGGAAGCAGTGAAGAAAATCTGCGTGTTCCTAACTGTAGAATTCACATTTCCAACATGTGACCTAAAAATAACTGGGTTTGTTAAGCCCTGGTCAGGAGGGGTTTGTTGGAGAAATTGGATGGTCAGATTCTGGGACTGGTTCTTCTCCATTGTCATTCACTTCCGTTCCAGTCTTTGACTTTCCTGGCCTGCCCTGTGCCCCAGGGATCACACCATCTTCTTTGCCCTCGGACATCTGGTTAGGTTCAGCCCAGGGGAGGTGCCAGGGCAGACTGGAGAGCTGTAGGAGGGAGAGGTCCAGACTCCTCTTCTGCCCTGGCATCATGTTTCTGGCAGGGCCTGCCTCCCTCTATGATCAGAGTAAGTGAGGGAGCTCACTCTACATATAGCTTTAGCCCTCACGAAGCTCTTAGAACATGGTGTCTGCCCCTTGCCCCCTTAGGCTACAGGTGGAATGACTCCCAATATGGCTACTCTCTGGGTGCCTCGTCATCCTGTTCACGTCTCTGCAAGTGGTTCCTTCACCGAGTGGATTTGTATTTCCTGCCAAAATGCTGAGAGATTTCAGGTTCCTGCCTTGTTCACCTCTGGATACCCCTGGTCTGATTGCAGAGCCTGGCTTTAGAACCCTCAATCAATTGGTACAGAAGTCTTTATCCTCCAGCAACACACAGTTTGAGGGAATCCTTCTCCGCCCACTTCTCCCTCATCTCTCACACTGTTGGGATGGTTCTCCTCCTGGGCTTCTCTGTAACAGGAGCCTGGGCCCATCAGGATAGGAGATGGGCCCTGTGGTCTTGGTTGCTGGTCTGAGTATGCTGTGCCTCTGTGTTTCCCCACCAGGAGCCCAGCCCTAGGGTCTCTAGAAATGACAAGTATGCCATGTGGCTCACATGGGGCAGGTGAGGAAAGCTATGGTGAGGGAGGAGAAAAACCTTGCCCTACCTTCAGGTTTAGCATGTCCTAGTGGAACTGACTTTTAGAGTTGGGTAGACCTGAGGTAGAATCCTGGATCCTCCTCTCACTTGCTGGGTGACCATGGGCAAGTCGCTTAATCATTGTCCCTTTCCCTACATCTAAAACAGGATTGTAATGCTGGTCTCTGAGGTGTGCTCGTGGTGTGGTGGGAAGGGCTGGGCACAGCCGCCCCTGTGCTCATCCTCAGATGCTCCTCACTCTTGAGGGGGGCACTCGTGGAGAAAGCTGCTTCCCTATCTCCACTTTCCTCTCTCTCCTACAAAATCACCTTCATAATACGGTATCCCAGATGCAGCCTCTTATGTTACAACAGATTTAAACTTTTAATCCCTGTCTGAGAAAAATCCGGTGCTCCCCAAGATTTCTGTAACTTCCGAGGGGAGGTCTTTTCCCATGGTCACCTTTGCCTCTGGGTTCATTCCATTTCCGGCTCATCTTTTTATCTCACTAATGTTTCTTTTCTAAACTTGAATGACATAAAATCCAGCCCATTTTACAATTTTTGTGAAAACAAACCAACCTCTCCCAGAAGGGAACAAAGCTTGCACTTTGCCACGGCAGGCTCTAGGCTTGCTCTCCCGGTTCCATCCGCTCCCTCGCTCCCTCCTGCCTCCTCTGTCCTGGGAACGCAGATTCTCACTCTGTTGTGCTGAGCTCTGCAGCCTGGTCCCATCCTGCTCTCTGTTCTGCTGCGGGCCACCTGTGTCTGCCTGCTTGAATCTCATGAGTGTGCCAGGAGACAAAAGGGCCTTTTCCTCTCCCACTCCTCTCCCCTTTGAATGCAGCCGCCCACGTAAGCAGTACTGTTTTCCCTGCATGACACAACCAGGGCGGAGTACCGTGGGAAGCCCTAAGGCTCTGCCACCAGTGACACCCCATGTCCTATCTCTTTCTCCCTCCTGTGCTCCTTCTCAGGGAGTCAGGACAGAAGTGGAATGGGAGCTGCCTTCTCCAAGCCCCCAGAGCTGAGTTGGAGCCCTGCTGCTGCCACTCATATGCTAGAGACCTTGGGATGTTCTAGGCATGAAACACTATTGAGAGCTTGCCTTGAGTCTTTAGCACAGGCGAGCTGAGGCTGAAGGTAAAATTCTATAAAAATGTTTGGTAGGGCTGGTAAGGTGAGACAATCCCCAGGGAGCTCGTTCACAGGCCTCACCCCCCCACACTGACGATACAGTGCAGCTGGGGCCCTGTGGAGTCAGGCGTCTTTCAGTGGCTGACCAGGTGACTCTGGGCAGGCTGCAGCCCCTCTCTGGGCCCTGGTGTCCTCACTGTCAGGTGAAGGTGTGGGGCTGGGCAAACTAGAGCCCCAGCCCTGAGAGTTCCAGCCTAGCACCCAGAGGCCTGGCGAGCTGGCCACATCCCAGATGCCCTAGCACAGGAGACTGTGTGCACGAGTTCTCACACGGAGCCTGGGTTTTCTCCTGATCACGCGTTCTCTCACCTTGTCCTTGTGTCACTGGATAGGAGCCCATCTGTCACGCTGAGCCATCTGCTTCCTCTCCTGCCATCTCTGCTACCCCACTCTAAGTAAATTAAAAAACAAAGAGGCAGGAAGCCGCTGACAGCCACATTTATCCTCATTTCTATGGCTGGCAACAGTACCTGAAGGGCTGGCTTCATGGGTTTGAATTAAAGATTAGTTAGTGCTGGTGAGAAGGTGAACAGTCCCATAGCTGTGGCATCCTGACCACAGGTGGCAGTGATTGGGGGTCGGGGCTGGGGAGGAGGGGATTTGAGCCAGCATGAGTGGCAGTGGCAGCTGGGGAGTTGGACAAACCTGGTTTGCTGCCTTCTGTGGGTGTGACCTTGGGCAAGTCATTCACCCTTAAGCTTCAGTTTCCTCCTCTGTGAAAGGGCATGCATAATCAGTGTTACCTCACAGAGTGGTTGGGAGACTCTGGGAGGAACATAAAGATTGATAGCAGGTGTGCAGCAGGCGCTCCATAGAGAACAGTTCCAAGGGACTTAGAGTAGGCAAGGAGGAGGGTGGAGTGGACAAGGAGCTCCTTGTCCAGGGAAGGTCAACAGGAAGAAGTTTGTGGTCTGGGTCTTCTTGGTGGGGCCTCAGTCTCTGCATCTTCAAAATGGGACTAGAACTGTGGGGCCGTATCCTAGGGACAGTGTGGAAGGAGCAGAGGAATGGGATGGACCAGCCTGGGTGGGGGGGGCGTGGTGAGCCTGGAGGACATGCAGATCAGAGGGGCAGGAGCCCCAGAAGGGGGCTGCCATGGTGGCTTCCCCATGGGATGGCTCCATGCTGGATTGTGTTACTGTTCCCCTTCTTTTCTGCCCTCCTTGTGAGAAGACTATAATTGCCCCACCTCACTGATGTCAGATAAAGCCACATGACCTGCTTTGGCCCATGGAAGTGAAAGAAAGTACCATAAGCAGATCTGAGTAGAGGCATTAAGAGCCAGCAGGTACTTCCATGATTGCTCTTTCCCTTCTTCCATGGGACTGAAATACGGTGTTCTCATCTATGTTCTCATCTAGTCTGGGTCTTGAAATGAAGATGGAGTGGAACAGAGCCAGAGCCGACCCACAGTGGATATGGATGTGAGCCAGAAATAAGTGTTCATTTTGAGTCACTGATATCTTAGGCTGTTAGCAAAAACTGACTGATTCAGGCCCCTTTGACTCCAAGTGGGTTCTGACCTGAATCTTGGAAAAGGGATGCAGCTGCTCCCACCTGGATCCCTGCAATTTCTGGGGTTTGCCAGGCAAGGTGCCTTCTGTGACCCTCTCTGGGCTTTAGTAATTTTGTCTGCAAAATGATTGGGTTGTGGACAAGTGAAAATCAACAAGGAGGAGGAGGGTGGAGGCCATACAACCATGTCACCCCCACCCTAGGATCCTAAAGGTTGGCAGATGTGTGGCACAGTGGTCGCATCCTCTTCCTGCTGTCAGCCACACAGCTGTCCTATCTTCTTACAGATCGCATTGCTGCAATTGCTGATTGCTGGGTTGCAGGCTCCCCTCTTCCCATGATGGGGCCATACAATTCGAGAGAGGCCTCCACAACTCATTCCAGGGATTTGAGCTTAGATCTCTCTGCTTACAAGAGTCTAAGTAGTTCTTTCCTGACCTGACCCAACGGAACTCATGGTCAGAGAATGGTCAGGCTCTAACTGAGTCCTGGAGGTACCCCAGGCAGGTGGGTACTTTAACTCAGCTTCAAAACAAAAGCCTTGACATTTATTTAGAGAGGAAATAATCTATTAGAGAGAGGAAATAGGAATGTCAACACAAATCCTGTTTCTATTGTCCTGATATATTTACTTCTTATTCTTCTTATTCTTATTCTTTTCCATTCTGTTCCATTCTAAAGACCAGAGCCCTATAGGTAGCCAGTCTTTCTGGAGTGGACTTTTGTCTGCTGGGAAGTATCCTGGCATCTGAACGTCCTGCCTAGGTTTGGGCCTGATTCTCATCGTAGAAGTGGAAAAGGCTGGAAGGTCACTTTCTAGGTCTCCTTGCAGTAGGCTGCAGTTACTCAGACCCTCCTGCTCCAGTGACATGAGGAGACAGTGGAGACTCCCTCCTGATGCAGCAGCCCCCAGCCTGCCTGCAGGGCAGGCACCTAGGGCCCATACCAGCAGCACTGCCCTCCAAGTCATTGCCAGTGGGATTTGGGGCCGGGAGTGGGTTCCTTGATACTCTGGCTGTGTGGTGGTATTTTGGCTGTGGTTCTGGCCCCTGCCCATTTTCTAATACTGGTTCTGCATCTGTCCCAACCATTCTTTGAGTTGCTCCTTGTGCTTTTACTGAATTTACTTTCTGCTTATTATCAGCTAGAGCCTATTTCTGTTGCTTACCAGCAGGAGCCCTGAAACAAATACCACCCTCCCTCCTGAGAGGGCAGGTTGGCATCTTGGTCCCAGGATGTTAAGGGATGTTTTCCAGGCATGCATGGCTCCATCTTTGAGGAGTGTTCTGGGAAATACATTTTGTTTTGTCTCCTAGAATATTTTAGTTCTCCTTAAAAATCACCACTCCAGAGGCCGGTCCTGCTGGTCAATTCCTAGCACAGCTGACCCCATCCTCAGGAGGAAGGCATGTTGGGGCATCACATAGTTGTGGTTTGTAGTGGTCCCAGTCACACATAAGAGCCAGCTCCTATTCTGAGCATTGGAGAGGAGTGGTTGTCTGTCAGTCCCAGAAGGACCCCTTGAAATGTTCTAGTCGGGTACTTTTCACCATGGTGCTGGCAAATCAACTGCCTCAGGATCACTTGGGAAGCCTGTTGAAAATGCACATTCCAGGGACCCACTACTAAATCAGTGAGGTCCAAGGATCTGCATTCTGAGGCTCTGTCCAACTCCCTGACCCCCTTACACAGATGGGGAGCAAAGAACCCAGCTTGCCTGATCCCCAGGCACTTAATAGCCCCCTGGCAGCCCTTCAAGTAGATTCTACCCCTTCTTGGCAAGAAAGCATGATCCAGGTTGGCTGCCAACAAGGCCAACCTGGTGGGGAGGGGCTGTTGCCTCCGGAAAAAAAACTGTGATGAGTATGGAATTTATAATCTGGCTATTTCAGCAAATATTTGTGTGCTTTGCTGAAAGGTACACTTTCAGATCAATTCTGCACTGTGTCTTTTTCAAATTATTATTCTAAGCTTGCAAAATTGAGTTTATTACTGATGTAAAAATAATAAACTCAGGAATCATTCATTATTCTCCACCCTCTGGAGTCAGCTGAGTTTTTTTAAAAATCAGGGAAGTCCAGGATGACCCTAGGTTTCTTGACTAAGGGAACTTAGGGATGAGATGAGAACTCGGTGGAGGGACAGGTTTGGGGGAAGTAGGACATCTTGATTTTGTTGTGCATGTGGAATCATCATTGAAATATTGGTGAGCAAAGGCCAAACACATCTAGAGCTTAGAGGAAAGGTCTAGTTTGAAATAAAAAAATTAGAACCTTTTAGCACAAGTAAGATAGTTCAGAGATAGTGTTTTCTGTGAGGAGTAAGAACAGACTGCATCAACCCCTTTGTCCTTCAGCAGAAAATGGAGGTAGGGTACAGAAGGAAGGGTGAGTGGTAGAGGCTGGGGCTAAATACCATTTATAAATTTTATCTAGCACCAACATTCTGCTGCTCTGTGTCAAAAACATTTGTGAATTCTATTCAATTCAGTTCATTTCAGTTCAATTCATCTCAACTCAATTCATTCCATTCAACAATCCTAGTCACCGCACTGAGCACAATTCAATCTATCAACTATTTTTTGAACACCTACTATGTTTTAGGGCCTGAGGTTCACCAGTAAACCTGAGATGGTCCTCATCCTAAGTGAACTTCCTACTTGTCATGTTGGGCAATGGGTCAGGGTGTGATGTTTAAGGTCAGGATTGAAGTCCAGAGAGAGGAGACAGCATTCCCAAGGC
Organism: Neomonachus schauinslandi; assembly: GCF_002201575.2. Taxonomy (NCBI): domain Eukaryota; kingdom Metazoa; phylum Chordata; class Mammalia; order Carnivora; family Phocidae; genus Neomonachus; species Neomonachus schauinslandi. The sequence continues at coordinate 60,075,982 of NC_058415.1, forward strand.
CATAAAGAAAGATGGTCAGAGAGGCCAAACCATGATTCCTGACTTCCAGCAGAGTGAGGGATTTCTCCAAAGCATGGTACAGTCAGAACAAGGTGGTAGGATATGAAGGGACAGTGTGAAAATATGAATAGCATTTTATTATTTGCCCAGTGGATTGACAACTCAGTTGGCTCTGGGATCCTATTGTGGGTTTCTGGGCTCACCGCAGTTATTACTGTCTCTTGAGCTGGTAAGTGGATGAGAGAATCTCAGGACGTAGAGATCAAAATTCAATCTTCTACTGTTTAAAACAGTCTTGTCCATCTCCAGTGATGAGGAGCTCACTACCATCCAAGGTAGCTCATCCCTTATTCAGACAGCTCTGATTGTTGGAAATTTTCTTTTTTTTTAATAATGAAAGAGATCTCTCCTGCTATGGTTCCAATCCATTGACTAGTTTTAGCTCAGCTCCTGGGTACCACAGATCATATCTGCTCACTTTGTCCTGTGATAGCCCCTTAGATACTTGGAGGTGACTATGTCCCATTGAGCCTGTCTTCTCCAGGTTGAGTGCCCCAGATCCCTCATTCATTGGGTCCTCTCCCCATCCTGTCCTCTCACTCCTGACATACTATGGTTGACTATTGTTCCTTTCACAGAGCTGAGCACAGCACTCCAGAAGTGTGGGCTAGACATACCCTGTGATGAATGTGTCCTTTTAAGCTTATTGCAGGACCAGGAGCTGCCTGTATATCAACCTGAGACACATGACCTTGTGACCTACTGTTCATCTACCAGTCACCCCTTGCTTCCACTTAAAGACATGGGCACCTTTTGATTCATCCATGTACGCAAGGGAATGGTGCAACCAGCAGGGCCCAGGGAAAATGGTTTCAGTCCTTGGCAAGTGAAAACCTGAGAATACAGAAGGTGTTCTTTGAATTCATAGCACTCACTAGTGACTGGGCTAGCAAATAAGTTTCATTCCCTTGCTACTCAAGGTGTGGTCCATGGACCTGCACTATCAGCATTACAGGGGAGCTTTTTGGGGTATGCACAATCACAGGCCCCATTCCAGACCTACTGAATCAGAAGCTGTGTTTTAAAAAGATCCTCAGTGACCCATATGTCCTTTATTTGCCTTTTATGAACCCTCAATCAGGTAGCTTGGCTCAGTCTCCAGGGCACGTGGATCACGCCAGGATGACCTTCCTAAAACTCCAATCTGTGTCTAGGGATTAAAGGATCCCTATTGCCTTCAGGATAGTCTAACCTCTCGGGCATCATAATCTGGCTTGTACCAGTCTCTAGGGCCTCCTCTACTCATAACTGAATGCCCCAGTCACACAACATGATCCATATCTCCCCAGAAAGGCCAGGCTGTTTCACTCCTCCATGCCTTTGTCCAAACTCTTTCCTGTTTTCTCTGCCTAGAATTCCATCCCTAGACCCCCCAACCCCCCAACCAAGAAATTTTTCCTCAGCCTTCATCTCAGCTTCGGTGTCACTTCTTGATGCTGCCTGATGTGTGTCTGCATCAAATCTAGCCTTTCCCTCTAGTAAGCATTTAATATAAACACACTGGGCTATTATCACTGATCCGCATGTGTCTTCCTCACCAGACTGCGGATTCCTTGGGGCAGAGTCTGTGTCTGGTTTATCTCAGGGCCTAGCACACAGTAGGTGCTTATTAAAGGCTAAGTTGCTGAGGCAGTTAACAAAAGCCCCAGTGTCCCCAGGAGAGCTCAGGTGGAGGGGAAGGCTTATTTAGAAAGTTTACGCCTCATGGTTACCTGTCTCTCTGCTTTCTAACACGGGGGCCCTCTCTGCCCATGAAGGGCCCTCAGAGAATGAGCCCCTTATCATTCTAACACTTCCAAGTTAAACAGCAGCTAGTGCCACCACCAAGAAATACCATGGTCTTCAGAGTTTCCTGGATCTTAGGCCTTTCTTAATTCATCCCACTTTTCTGAGTCCATTGTGGGCTAGGCTTGACTGCTAGGAAGCTGAGATGGAACAGATCTATTCTGTGTCTTAGAGAGTTCACAGCCTGGTTAGGAGTCAGGCTCAAATGACTTCCAAACATGCTGTGGAGGTTTGGGGGAGGGAGTGCCCCTAAGATGTCACTAGGCAGGGGCAGGTCAGGGTTGGCATCCAAAGCAGAGGGAACAGCAAAAGCAAAGACCTGGTATAGGGAATGTTTACTGGCTAGAGCAGAGGTATGTGAAGTGAAAAGCTGTTAAGGTAGGTTGGGGCCAAGTTATGGGAGGAGGGGTCTAAAATGCTAACAAGACACATTGCTCCCATGTGCGGCTGTTCATGTTGTATACTGCCCAAAGTTGTCATGTCTCAGGATGCCATTTGTTTTGCAAGCAACCTCCTTGTTTAGAAAATTAGAAAATATTTTTACTATAAATTTTTTCACTCTAAAGATGGGTAACATAAACATTTATCATGATGATTTTCTGGCAGAGGGAAGTAAAATGTCTTCTTCTAACCAGGTTGATACTTATTGTTCTATTTCTACTTTGGAAGAAGGAATACATTTTATAATCAAAAGACCTAGTTTATGAAAATATGGACTGCAGAATGCAAGCTGACACATACTTTCAAAAATATTTACTTTTGTATTAATTTTCTTAATACCAATTTGTTACGATATTTTATGTAAAATTAGTAGCGTGAGTATAAACAGGAACCAAAACTAATATACCAAATGCTTTGAAAGCATCAAAAGAATTGAAGCATTCTCTAAAGAGAAATTAAATGATAGTACTTAAGAATAATTATTCTTTTTTTTTTTTTAAGATTTTATTTATTTATTCATGAGAGACAGAGAGAGAGAGAGAGACAGAGGCAGAGGGAGAAGCAGGCTCCCCGCGGAGCAGGGAGCCCGATGCGGGACTCGATCCCAGGACCCTGGGATCATGACCTGAGCCGAAGGCAGACGCTTAACCGACTGAGCCACCCAGGCGTCCCAAGAATAATTATTCTTAATGCTAAACAAATTGGAGATCATTGATGTGAGCTTCTATTTTTTTTTTTTTTTAAGATTTTATTTATTTGACAGAGAGAGAGACAGCAAGAGCAGGAACACAAGCAGGGGGAGTAGGAGAGGGAGAAGCAGGCTTCCCGCGGAGCAGGGAGCCCGATGCGGGGCTCGATCCCAGAACCCTGGGATCATGACCTGAGCCGAAGGCGGATGCTTAACGACTAAGCCACCCAGGCGCTCGAGCTTCTATTTTTTTAAAAAAGATTTATTTATTTGAGAGAGCGAGAGCAAGCTAGCACAAGATGGAGGGAAGTATAGAGGGAGATGGAGAGACAGAATCTCAAGCAGACTCCGTGCTGAGTAGAGCCCAACACGGGGCTTGATCTCATGACCCTGAGATCATGACCTGAACCAAGAGTCAGACACTTAACTGGCTGAACCACCCAGGCACCCCCATGTCAGCTTCTCTTAAGAAGGAAATATAAGGGAAAAAGTCAGAAGAAAACTCATTTGACTATGAATTCTATGATCAGCCCATTTGTGACCCACATAAAATTTCAAAATCAATTTCTGTTTAAAAATATTGGGTACAGGGCGCCTGGGTGGCTCAGTTGGTTAAGCGACTGCCTTCGGCTCAGGTCATGATCCTGGAGTCCCGGATCGAGTCCCGCATCGGGCTCCCTGCTCAGCAGGGAGTCTGCTTCTCCCTCTGACCCTCCCCCCTCTCATGCTCTCTCTATCTCATTCTCTCTCAAATAAATAAATAAAATCTTTAAAAAAAAAAATATTGGGTACAACAATATTATTTTTATAAGAAAGGTTTGTAATGCTGAAAAATATCCTGGTCTTTCATTCTTCTAAATGACGTGTAATTTGAAGAATTGGGATGAACTTGAGCAAGTGTAATTATGTGAAAATTTACAACTGAGGGGTGCCTGGGTGGCTCAGTCTGTTGACCGTCTGCCTTCGGCTTGGGTCATGATCTCAGAGTCCTGGGATCGAGCCCCACAGGCTCCCCGCTCAGTGGGGAGCCTGCTTCTCTCTCTCCCTCTGCCTGCCACTCCCCCTGTTTGTACTCTCTCTCTCTCTGTCAAATAAACAAATAAAAAATCTTTAAAAAAAAAATTTACAACTGGAATTGACTGCTGTGCTATTGACAAGGCATTGATCTGTGAGCAACTAAAACCTTAAACTGTTTTCTGAACTCTCCTTTTGATGTTCAGCAATACACTTGCATCAATAATTTACTGGACGCCTTTCTGAATACTTTTGTAGCTCTCAGAATGTATTTAACTTTGACAACATTGGTTGCCAATGGAGAGCCTAGCTTCTTGAAATTAAAATGTATTTAAAATTGCTTAAGATTGATAATCAGTCAAATCTAGCAATCTTTTCTAGAGAAAACAAGATATTGGAGCAAGTAAGCATTAAAATGATCATAAACATTTTGTTTCCACGAAAATGAGAGGCATGTCTTAGTCTAGGTTCCACTAAAATGCAAAGGCTGGATCAGGGGTTTTCGTGAAGGTGGTTCATTTTGGGATACTGGCACCAAGGAACTAGGAAAAGTGAAACAGGGAGATAAGTCAATCCATGTCCCTGTTATGCAGCTGGCCATGCTGTGAGCACCTGGGCTCCATCTGGCTGGGACCCAGAGGAGCCATATGGAATGCACCCCATGGGGCAGAAGAATGGAGCATGTCTCCACTGGAGCCCATCCCCCATGGGTCAGGGGTTGTTGTTCTCTGGGGAGTTAACCCCGTGTACTTCAAAGTTTGCACATTTGTCAGAATGTGGTATGTGACCCCAGCAGAAAAGCCCCAGAGCAGAAATCAGGAGATATGGGGAGGGGGGGAGCCAGGTGAGGTGAGGTGCTCTCAGGTTACCGTTGTAACACAGCTGAGTGCTTTAGAAACAGCTGGAGTAAAAAAGTGGCCTTGAGGATATGGTGTTGGGGGGGCATAAGAGGTGTCTGATACAACAGTTTAAAAATAAATAATTGTATTCCAGTACTAATTCTAGTGAGTAGAAGCTCAAATTTCCTATTTTATTTAAAACATTTATTTTTGTTTAATATACATATGGTATACACATTTTCTGTGTACAGCTCAATGAATTTCAAGTATTCTTTTATATTCTACAGTTGATTTGTTTATTTTTTATTTTTTATTTTTTAAAGATTTTATTTATTCATTAGAGACAGAGAGAGAGAGGCAGAGGGAGAAGCAGGCTCCCAAGGAGCGGGAAGCCCGATGCGGGACTCGATCCCAGGACCCTGAGATCATGACCTGAGCCGAAGGCAGACGCTTAACCATCTGAGCCACCCAGGCGCCCTGATTTGTTTATTTTATACAAAATGACTTTGTTGTAATTATTATTATTAAGATGTAAAGAGGGGTGGCTTATTCTAATTTGCATTAAGATGCCATATGGATAGCACTTGGGCCTCTGAACAACAGTGCAGTGTGTCCTAGCAGGGCAGAGTTGGACACTCTTTCACTCAGTTGGGTGAGGCTTGGAAAAATTTTGGTAAAACTGACTTTGTAATCTGAGTATCTTTTTTGAAACCTCAACCAGGAGAATTTGCCATTTTAAAGGTCCTTACAATAATAAGGGGACCCCTTTAGAGCAGGGGAGCCTGTAGGCTTAACTTTGAGAACATTCAAATTCCTTCCTCCCTCCTTGACTTCCTTGAGGGTGTTCCTACTAGAGAACACTTGGAGTTGCAAGATCTAGACTAACACCAAAGCATGTACCAGAGCAAGGCTTCTCAACCTAGGTATGATTGAAATTTGGGGCCAGATAATCCTTTGTTGAGGGGTAGTTGGGAGGGCTGTCCTGTGCATTGCAAGAAGTTTAGCAGCTTTCCTAGCCTCTACTCACTAGCTGCCAGTAGCAACCAGCTCACCCCTGCCCCCGCACCCAGAATGACAACCAAAAATGTCTCCAGACATTGCCAGATGTTCCTAGGGGGCAAAATAGTCCCCATTTGAAAACCACTACTTTAGAGGGTGAAGGGTCCATTTGCACAGCTAATTACTTCTCTCCAATATTTCTTTTCATAAGCTCTGCAAGTTTTTAATACTTTTCTTTAAAACAAAAATCAGATGGTATAATATTTCCCCCGTAGGGAGGATTCAGTGAAAATCACAACTCAGGGGCCTGCATGACAAGGTGGCCATGCCAGTGTCTGAGACCTGGGGAGTGGAGGTCTGGAAGGAGAGTCAGGAGATTCAGTGACTAACCACTTTACACTGAAGATGGGGATGGTGGGGAGGTGGGGGGTATATGGAGCCCAGCATATCTGACCACCAAAGGGGAGCCATAATGTGAGCATTCATGGGACCCCTCTGTGAAACCACCACATCTAACTGCTACCACAGCCACTGCCATGATGTCCTGAGAAAAATGGCTTCTGCTTCACTTCTGCCTTTCAAATCTTATATGAGTTCCCCTCTGACAGCCCTAATTCTACAAACCACACAGGGAAGGGGTTCTGGGAAATGCAGTTCCCAGCCTTATACAGGAGCTGTTGTTCCAAGAAGATCCAGAGGAGTCCACCCCTTTGTCAACTTGGCATTCATGCAAATCCCTTCCACTAAGACTGACTTCTGGCTGGGTCACCCTGCCTTTTTTTTTTTTTAAGATTTATTTATTTATTTATTTTAGAGAGAGAGTGCGTGCGGCAGGGGGAGGGGCAGAGGAAGAGGAAGAGAGAGAATCTCAAGCAGACTCCCTGCTGAGCATGGAGCCCGATGTGGGGCTTGGTCTCATGACCCTGAGATCATGACCTAAGCCTAAATCAAGAGTCAAAAGCTTAACCAACTGAGCCACCCAGGTGCCCCTCACCTCTCTTTTTTGTATCCTGTACCTTAAATACAGATATATAGAATTAACCACTATTAATATACTTCATATTAGCCAGCAAAAGAATGGGAGGGGGGAAACAGAAAAAAGAAGTTAATACTCATAAACATATCAAAGCAAGGAAACAAGAAAGCAAATGGTTCTCATTTTGGCAACTGGTCGTGTGGTTGTAGCTGGGTTTGACTTCTTTCTTCTATTACCCATTCCTTAATCTGGTTTTGCTTTTAGCAAGCACTTTGGATAGTTATGTTTTCCTGTCTGGTGAGATAATTCAAACCTTCATTCCTGAAGAGTCTATGTCACTAGATTGTGCTGATATTTTCCATGCACTTTGACCACAGGACATGGGAGCATTAGGAAACATCCAGAAAGTCTCCTGGGTCCCAGAAAGACTCCTCTTTGCCCTTGTCTTAGTGTGTTCAGGCTGTTATAACAAAATACCAGAGACTGGGTGGGTGGCTTATAAATAGCATTTATTTTTCACAGCTCTGAAGGCTGGGAAGTTCAAGATCACAGCGCCAGCAGATTTGGTGTCTGGTGAGAGCTCACTTACTCATTGATGGTGGAAGGGTCCAGGGAGCTCTGGGGAGTCTCTTTTCTAAAGGCACTAATCCCATTCTTGAGAGTTCTGCCCTTAGGACCTAATCACCTCCCAATAGTCCCATCTGCTAATACATCACTTTGGGTGATTAATTTCAACATATGAATTTGGAGAGGGGGGACACAAACATTTAATCTACAGCAGCCCCATTGTATAGTAATCACTCCCGTGAGTACAGAATGAAGCATTTGTGTGTGATGGAAGCAGTTTTCCCTTGGGAACAAAGATTTCTATGCCAGAGAGCCAAAGCCACAGGGATGGAAACAAAAATATTGCTAGTGCATCATTAAGGGTAATAGTGATATGAGCCACTCCTGGCTGTGGGAGAAACAGTATCATATATTGGTTACTGAGTTAGAGCATATATCCCAATACCCCATTCTGTAGGATATTACTCCAGTCCTGCAAAGGCTTGTTATCCAGCTGGTGCCATAAATTAGTATTCAAAAGGCCATTCCACTGTTTTATCAGGCCGGGTATTTCACTGTGATGGGAACATGATCAGATCAGCAAATTCTGTGATCTTGAAGAATTTTTCAGGGCAGTCACCTAAGCTTTATCTTTTCTTACTCAGGCCATGAAGGGAATGTAAAGCCTGAGCTCTCCGTTTTCGTTCTTTCAGATTCTTTAGCATAATTAGAAGTAGTCAACTAACTCCACTGTCCTTATGATCTTTACTTCCAATATAATGTTCTGTTGCAGCAGCTGTTTGGCTACCTGACTCTCTTTTTACAGATACTTCAGATGACTACAAGTAATAATAATTTAATATAATTTAGGTGTTTTGCCACTTTGTGCCATGGACAACCATGATGTGGCAATGTAGACATTAACATCCTTAATTCTAATATTAGTGAAAGAATTTCACATTCCCGTTTTAAGGATAGTCCCCTGAACTACTAGTGGTTTCAGTCAGGAACACAGAGCCTTCACAAGTATTACAGGAATAGAGGGTTTAACATAGGAGTTAGGGCTTACGCAAATCTGGGAATAGACGTGGGAGCCAGGTTCTAGAGGGAAAAGTTGAAGTGTTCAAAAAGCAGTTGCTAATCATTTCCATCTGAAGCATAGGTGGTGCAGGTGGCACAGGTGGGAAAGATGAGCTCGTGGGAAAGCCTGAGAAGCTGCATGCATCTGGTGACCAAAGTGAGGCTGGGGAGTGGGAGCTCATGGGAGATCTGCCAAACTGCCTGGTGACGCTGTCATCATGGCTGACCGCCATGCCTTTCCAATAACTATGGCTTCCCTTTAGCTTCTCCCCCTCAAAATTTGTATGGGTTCCTCTGATCAGCAGTCTCCACTGTTCTGGAACCACTCCAGAAACAGTAGACTGGGAAGGGCAGTTCCAGCCTGAAACAGGAGTGAGAATGCCATGTTAACAGCAAGACCATCCAGCACAATGTCCAACAGTGAGGAATTGGTTAAATAAATTATGATATAGCCATATAGTAAAATCCTGTGAGCCTGTATCAGGGTTCCACCAGAAAAACAGCACCAGTAAGAGATAGACGTATTAGGAGATTAATTGCAAGGCATTGGCTTACACAACTGTGGGGGCTGGTTAGGTAGGTGAAATCCATAGGGCAGGTTGGAACTCGGGCATGAGCAGAGGCCGCTGTCCACAGGCAAAGTTTCTTCTCCAGGGAAGCTTCAGCTCTGCTCTTCAGGTTTCCAATTGGCTGAATCAGACCTTATTATTTAGGATAATCTCCCTTACAGTCAACTGATTATGGACTTTAATTACATCTACTGAATACCTTCATGGCAATATCTAGATCAGAGTTGGACTGAATAACTGGGGTGATAGCCTAACCACGTTGATGCATCAAGCTGACCATCCCATGTCCATTTAAAAGAATGAAGTCGATTGGTATGTATAATGTGAAAGTTAACGATACTCTAGAAGAACATTTATTGATATAGAAAAGTGTTCACAAAATATGAAAAAAAGAAAGGTTTTAAAACGATATATAGAGTATGATTCTCTTTGTGTAAAAGGATGTCTATTTAAGCATAGAGAAAATAGACTAAAATAGCACATGAGAATGTTCAGAGCGTAATTACTGAGTACAGAGAGAATGAGCACTGAAAATGTTCTCCTTTTTGCTTATGTGTAGTTCCTAAATTATTTACAACAAATAAATGATGCTTTATTATAAGAAAAAATTGAATATCCTATTTAAGATGCATTAGGAAACCTTGCTAATTAAAGAACAGTAGGTTCCTCCCAAGGTGTGGGGGATGGGGAGGGAGGGCCTTCCTCTCTCCTCCCCACTCTCTCTGCCTTTCCTTCCCTACCTACTTACAGACACCAAAGTTATTTGCCAAATAGGAAGCTCTCAGGTCTTAGAATGAAATGCTTCCCTCTTATTCCTCTCTTTAACAGGTAGGAGGTGGATGCTGTGGGTAAGATTCGAAAGCAAGCGTTTAATTTAAAATACACAGTGGAGAGAACCTTTAATATAATATTAATTCCTCCTGCAAATTACTGAGGTTTAATAACCATGTGAGCCATCGGGAATCCTGGTGTGACTCAAAATGACATCTGCATTAATGGTCTAATTAATAATGTATATGTTAATAAGAATCTCATTAAAGCCAGGGTACAATTATCAATGTACGATGCAATTCCTTAGCATCTGTGGACCAATGTAGTGCTCTGGTGATTCTGGTTGCAATTTCCAATGATAAATGGCCTTTTAAGTCTCATTAATTGATTAAGGAGGCAGCAATTAGTGTAAAAACTCAGCTCCTTTGGAAGTACAAAAACCACTGGTAGGACAGTGATGATTACAAATCAGGAAGAGCTGGGCCAGCTCATGGTAGGCAGCTGAGGGCACAGAGTAAGTAGTAAGAGATAGCAGACAGGTGAACCAAACCCACCCATCTGTGTCCCCATTGCACCCTAGGCCTGGGCATTTGGCTCTGCTGTTATCAATATTTTCATAAGAATTATATCAACACTGATTAATTTTTATGGGAAAAATATTTTTCAAGGCAAGCACCATAAAGTTCATTGATTCCTTTGGTCATTTTTCTTTTCAATTTAGTTGATCTCTTAGTCGTACTGACATTGTTTCAATCAAGGCTGTTCACCAAGAAGACTTGTTTATCAACCAGTTTTTTTTTCAATTGACTCATGATAACATCTGCCATTGTGGTTTTTCTTATATTGGCCACTATTTAGATCAAGCCTGAGTTTCCTGGGTCATATTTAGCAAATCAATGTCAAGATTTGATGTTTTAGTCAATTTTTAGTCAATGAAAATTTCAACCATGTGGGGTTTTACCCTTGTCAACTGTATTGCATGCTGATTATTGTCACAAATCATCTTAGTCGTACATAAATGACTGAGAACTTATCTTTATTTCTAAGTTGACCCATGGAAAAAAAAAATGTGAGCATGTTTATGAACTAGAGGCAGACACTGGGGGAGAGGAAAGGAAGGGGGGGAAGAAGAATGATAGATCCAGAGATGGAGACACAGAGAGATGGAGACAGACACCAACAGGTTGTAGCAGTTCTAGCTTTTGGCTGCTCTGCTTTCCCTTGGGATCTTTTCCTTGGGGTCAAAACATTTGCTTCTCTGCTCACCTAATCCCATGTTCTCTGAGCTCCTGCTCTGAGCTGGACCCTGTGCCACAGAGAGTGGAGTAATATGGGGGTCTGCCCTCAAGGATTCCCAATCAAGGGAGCCAGGCATGGAGGCCAAGAGTGCTAAGCACTGGTGGTGGTGATCTAGGGTGAGGGAGATGTGTCTCTGTACCCCCAGCACCTGGCACAGGGCCTGGCCAGAGAACATGATCATAAACGAAAGGAACTGGACTTCTATTAACATGCATTTTTTGAAACTTTACTATGACCCAGGCACTACATTATGATCTGAAAGCTGCTGAGCGAGTAGTGCAGCGGAACAAAGAAGAGGCTGAAAGGAAACAAGCATGTTGAACATACAAACTCTGATTAAAAAACAAAAAGTAGGCAGGAATCTAGTAATTAATTTTTAAGATTGAAGCCAGTGCTGCTACGCTAAGGGCTCATTTGGAAGGCAAGGAGCGCCATGGCACCTGTGAGCAGAGTGCCTAGTGGGGTGATGTTTGACCCCATACTTGGGATGGTTTCTTCTTTCTCAGGCCTTGGGTCTGTGTGCCCAGAGCTGTTACTCCATCCTGCCTCCTGGTTTCCTCCCCTGGGAGGCAGTGAGTACCCAGGAAGGGCTCAGGAAATTTGGGTTCTGGCCCTGCCCCTGAGCGCTTTCCCCCAGTGGCTGTGGGCCTCAGTTCCCCTATTTGTAGCTTCAGTCTACCCAGTGCCCCTCCTCATGGGGTCACCAGTCCTTGCCATTGGGAGGTGCCACCTGGGGGACCCTGCTCAGAGTCTGGGGTTCTGCCCCTTAGTCTTTGACCCCTGGAACCAGGTCCTGCCCACTTAGGGATCCAGATAATTGAGACAGCTCCTTGGACAGAGCCCACTGAGACTCACAATCTCACATCCAGTGAGGGATTTCAGGTCCTCCACCACCTGATCCAGCTTCTCTTAAATTCTCCCTCCTGCATTCACCATCCTATGCCACTTGCCCTGCTGAGATGATTTCCCCAAAGCTGTATCAGGGTGGGGCTGGGGTCGTTCAGTTGAAGATAAAACCAGGTTTGGGGTGCCTTGGTGACTCAGTTGGTTGAGTGTCCGACTCTTGATTTTGGCTCAGTCGTTATCTCGGGGTCTTAGGATCGAGCCCCACATCAGTCTCCCCATTCAGTGGGGAGTCTGCTTGAGGATTCTCTCACTCTCTCTCTCTCTCTCTCTGCCCCTCCCCCTTGTCTCTCTCTCTCCCTGCCCCCCTAAAATAAATAAATAAATCTTTAGGGGAAAAAACCCCACACAACAGGTTCTTGGAGTCTGCAGAACTGCCTAGGTCTGTGTCCAAAGACTGACCTGTTCATATCAAAGTGAGGCTCATGAGACAAAGAACTAACATTTATTAGGCACTTGCTATGTGGCAGGTCTGTGCTGGATTTTTAAATGTCATAATCTCAACTACCCAGAATTCGATTTATTGTTCATATCTTGCTCATGAAGAAACTGAGGCTCAAGGAGTTTTAGTGGCCTGTTCAAGGTCCTGCAGGTACTGACTCTCAGCCTTGCTTCTCACTGTCCCAGGAAGAGTCTCAGGGTCTGCCCAGTGGTCAGATCTCCATTGGCCCAGAGGCATTTTGAGACCCAGAGGACTTCACCAAGCGATCACCTCCAGGGAAAGTGGAAGCAGCTGTTCTACTGGGCTCTGGACAACAGCTCCTGGCCTTCCCCTTCCCCTGTTGGAGCCTTATCAGAGAGAGACCACCAGAAAAGTCAGCCTCTGTAACCCCTAGATTTCGTTAACACTGTAAATCCCCTTGATTGCCACATAGATCTTATTATCTGAGATTATACAAAAGGAAGGGCCCTAGGAAGTGATCTGGTTCTGCCCATTACTATTCAGAAAGGGAAAAGACACCTACCCCATGTCACACCAGGGCATTTTTGGGCCAGTCTGGCTCTGTCTTCTTTTTTTCTGTGACTCAAAGGTCAATACGGGCCTGGCTCTAGAGCTACAAGGGCTTTTCTTCCTTTCTCATCCTTCCTTTAACTTTCCCTTTAAGAGTCACTCTCCGCTCTCCCCTGGATAAGAATTTCACAGCAATTCACACACCCTGAGGGGTGAATGCATAGCAGATTGCTAAAGCCAGGCTGTAATTATCCATCCTTCCAATCCGACTGAGGAATTCACTTGCACAGGGATGAATGCTGCACGTTCTCTCACCCATGCTAGTGTTTCTTGAGCATATGCTCTGACTTGGCTCTTTAGGGGCCCTGCAGCGGGGGACCCCATGGTGGGTGGCACTGAGATGACCTAAGCAGTGCCATCCCAGGGGTTCCCAGTGCAGCAGAGGACTGGAGATGGTGCCACAAGAAGCTAAGAACAGAGGGAGCATCACAGGTGTTGAGGTTCACCCATAAAGCCTTGCATAGATTCCAGTGGGATTTGGACAATACCTGTGGCAGGGGTGGGGCTTGGGGCAGGTGTTTCATGTATGAAGTGGCAGGAGCCGAGGTGTGGAAGTGAGAAGTAAAGAGAGGGGTTTGGCTGTGTAAGAAGGCAAGTCAAGGCTGAAAACACGAGCTGGGTCTGACCATAAGCCCTAAATATCTGTGACTTTGGTCTTGCCCAGAGGTTATAAACAGACTGCCCCAAAACAGACTAAGACCTCTCATGAGTTTGTTTGTATTTTTGTTTTGTTTTTATTTTTAATATTTTATATTTGCGGTCAACTTTGGAAACCAGGAGATTTCATATGAGAAATGGATTTCCAGCTTGTTAGAAACATCCAAAGACCTGGCAATCTTGGGCCTGTCCCTCTGCCTAGCGACATGACTGGTGTGTATTTGGGGATGTGCATTTTCTGGGGAGAGGGTCTGTGTTTCCATTGGATCTTTGAGGGGTCCATGACCCCTCCAAAAATTAGAGCCACAGTTGAGGACGAATATGGAATGACATGGAAACTGTGCACAAAATAATAAGTGGGGAAAAGGTACAAAGGAATAACTATGAAGACATTTTAGAAAAACATATATTTATAGAAAACATGGTGGCGCCTGGGTGGCTCAGTCGTTAAGCGTCTGCCTTCGGCTCGGGTCGTGATCCCAGGGTCCTGGGATCGAGCCCCGCATCGGGCTCCCTGGTCGGCGGGAAGCCTGCTTCTCCCCCTCCCACTCCCCCTGCTTGTGTTCTCTTTCTCGCTGTGTATCTCTCTCTGTCAAATAAATAAAATCTTTAAAAAAAAAAAAAAAAAAAAAAAAAAAAAAAAAAAAATTAAAAAAAAAAAAAAAAAAAAAAAAAAAAAAAAAAAAAAGAAAACAGTAGTTATCTCTGGACAATGTGATTAAAAGTGATTTTAATTTCCTTTGCTTGCTTCCATTTTTTACAAGGAATATGTACAGCAAGAAAATTATTTTTTGAATTTGTTTTTAAAGCAGATCTGAGCTATCTGATGGTGTTTAAAGACTCAAAGTTTCCCAGCCATATATAGGATGAGACTTTAGTTCTTAGTCTGCTGGCCTAATCCTTCCTGGTCTGGGTCAGTGACTCTCCAGCCTTGTCTTCTCTTCATCTCTGTCAGGGCACTTGGGAACCTCTGTCCTCTCCACACTCTCTGTGTGTTTGGTGGTAACATATCTCTGCCTCTTCTCCCATTTCTCTTTCTTTTTTAAAGATTTATTTATTTATTTGAGAGAGCGAGAATGAGAGAGAGTACATGAGAGGGGGGAGGGTCAGAGGGAGAAGCAGACTCCCTGCTGAGCAGGGAGCCCGATGCGGGACTCGATCCCGGGACTCCAGGATCATGACCTGAGCCGAAGGCAGTTGCTTAACCAACTGAGCCACCCAGGCGCCCCCATTTCTCTTTCTTACGAAGCTCCTACTCATCGTTCTAGAGTGAGACAATGCCAGCTCCTTCACGAATCCCTACCCATCCCACCCTGACAGGGTCACTCACCTCTTCTTCCTAAGGGCTGTTTGTAAAGTATTCGTCTGACTCTGCCACTGGACTCTGGGCTTCTAGAGGGCAGGCAGCATGACATTTTCATTTGTTGGCTGGTCCATTGGGCCCTGTGTGCAGTATGTGATCAGAAAAATGTTTGTTGAAGTCAACTAACTGGAAATGAAGAGAAAAAAATGAGGGTTTTAGTCAGAAAATATGATTCAAGTCCCTGCCCTGCCTCATAATGCCAGTGTGACCAACCATGGACAAGTCCTTAACCTATTTGTCTACTTATCCATCTGTAAAATGGGCACACAGACCTGCTCTGAAGACCAAACAGACTGATATATGTGAAAGTTCTTTGGAAACTGTGAAGTGTTAAATGAGTAATAATTCTGCTGTCACCCATGTCCATTCTTTTAAGGCAGCTCTTCCAGAATGTTCTGGGTGGTGTGGACTTAGTCAAGATCACATACTAAGTCAGTGGTGATCACATACTAAGACTGAAATCCTCTCGGGGCGCCTGGGTGGCTCAGATGGTTAAGCGTCTGCCTTCGGCTCAGGTCATGATCCCAGGGTTCTGGGATCGAGTCCCGCATCGGGCTCCCTGCTAGGCAGGGAGCCTGCTTCTCCCTCTGCCTCTGCCTCTCTCTCTCTCTCTGACTTTCATGAATAAATAAATAAAAACATTAAAAAAAAAAGACTGAAATCCTCTCCTTCTGTATTTATAGGCTATTAACTGCCCTGTTACAATGTGTTGAAAGAAGCTAGAAAATGCAGTCAGGAGCTCATCATTGACTACTCTGTCCAAATGTTGTGGTTTCTTTGCTGCTGGGGAATAAGAGAGGCATCGTTCTCACTCTGACGAGCTGCCCCCAGCCATTACCATGTTGCAGCCACCATCTTCCCCGCCCAACTTAGAAGCAGGCATGAAATGCCTGGTTTAGCCTCCTTTTGCTCTTTTCTTTGAGTCCTAGATAACCCTGTCAGGTACTGAGCTGAAGGCTGGAGTGGGATGGGGTGGGGAGACCCTTTTGCTCTGTGACTACAGTGGGATGGGCACTGAGGATTCTGCTCAGAGGTAGAGGAGAGTGAACTGGCACTGGGCACATTCCATCAGGCTTGCACACTGGCAAGCCCACAGAAGCCAAAGACAGAGAAAACACTGGGCTGTGGGGAATGCACCCCCAGGACTTGCCAGGCTTAGATATTAGACACCATCACCCCATCGCTTGACAAGATATGGTAAGTAAGCAGAGAGGCATAAAAAGTTTGCATACAAAATATGCATAAATTCTGTGCTAGGTTAGTTATTGCATGCCCAGGGGATCCCTCAGTTCTGAATCTCCAGCTCTGTAAACATGGGAGAAACTACCTGGCCTTCCTGAGCCTCCCTTTCCTGTATCTGTGAGACAAGAGATTCCTTCACAGAACACATACTGATTGAGCAACAACAGTGTGCCGAGGAAACCTCAGTGAGCAAAATAGATGGGATGCCTGCCCTTCGTCAGTTCAAGTTCAATGTGATGACCGTAATTCCTGCACCACCATCCTCCCAATGGGGAGACAACAATATGGGAAAGCTTTGTAAACTGTGGCGCATCTGGGAGATGCTGTGGTGGAGCTCTGCCTGGGCCTCTAACTCAGTTGATCTTCAGCCATCCAGAAAACGATGTTCCTCCAGCAGTTAGATAATTGAGGATAATGTCAGGAGGGAAGAGACCTAAATTAATGAGGTCTTCCTCACGCTTCAGTTCCCTTCTAAACTTTGAGTTGAATTAAATTGGTAAAGGCTACAAGTTTGGAGCAAGAATTAGCTATAGGTCTGTTGATCACAACCTCCTGCTGTCACTCATTCAATGTTCTGCACATATTTGGTGAACACCTACTGGGGATGCAAGGTGGATATGAAGGGTGCCCACAGGGCTATCACAGTCCAGTTGGGAATCAGACAACTATTTAGACAATCAGAATACCCTGTGACAGGGGTGCCTGGGTGGCTTAGTCGATTAAGTGTCTAACTCTTGATCTTGGCTCAGGTCTTGATCTCGGCTCAGGTCTTGATCTCATGGTCATTAGTTCAAGCCCTGAATTGGGCTCCACCAGCGTGGAGCCTACTTAAAAAAAAAAAATATATATATATATATATATATTATATATGTATTATATATATATAATATATGTATATTATATATATATACATAATATGTATAATATATATATCTCATGTGATAAAGGGCAGGAAGGGGTGGGAAAGTTCAGGTACTGTAGGGACCCTAACCTGGGCTTGGGAAGGGATGGTCGGGGAAGGCTCCCTGTAAGAAGTAAACTCTGAGCTGAAGCCTAAAATTTGAGTAGGTGAGGGTGGAGGGTGCAGGGGAGAGACCACCCTGAGCCATGCCTGGAGGAGGAAGGAGAGCTTGCTGAACTGAGAAAGAGCGAGCAGGTATTGCTGCCAGAAGGAACTATTGTGCAAAGGCAGAAACATGGACATGTTTTGGAGAAGGGTCCTTAGTGGCCAATGTCCAATTTAATAAGTGGAGAAACTGAGACCCAGAGATGTCTTAAGCTTTCTCAATGGTAAAATTGAGGTTATGTGACCTAAATGTTAACCAAGACCCTTTGAACTCTAATAATCACAAATGTTTTGGTCCAGAGAGGTTGTTAATATTCCGGTTTACTTTGAGGGAATTGAGAGAGAAGGTGACCCGACCAAGGCCATATAGCTGGTTAGCGGCAGAGTCAGGATTAGAACTCATGCCCCAGACACTAAAATGCCATAAGTTCTACTATGTATGTTGCCTTCAGCAGTAATTCTAAAGACCTGTGACACTGTCTACATCACTAGCCCTCAGAACACCTGGCAGATTTCAAAACCTCAATGCCCGTGCACAACCCAGGAGGATTATATCAAAGTCTCTGGTAGCAGGAGCCAGCCATCAGTATTTAAAAAAAAACTCCCAGGTGAGCCCCAGTGTTCCTGGGCTACGTCATTTGGCGATCTTGTTAAAATGCAGCTTCTGGAGTGTGGCCTGAGCTTCAGAGTTTTTTAAAGCTCCCCAGCAGGTAATGCTGCTAGTCCAGGAGGCACCTTTGAATTAACAAGGAGCCTGTGCAGGGCTGTATGCTCCTGCAGAGCCCTTTCTCTGCCACCTTCCCTGGTCTTATCTCTCTCTTTCTCAGACACACACACACACACATACACACACACACACACACTCCCCTTCCTGGCCTAAGCCTTTAAATGCCCTGCTTCTGAAAACAGGGGTGGCACTGCTGCTGGGCTATTATCTGGACAATAGGGGCCAAGCTGGGACTGGGGAGAAGCTAGCCAGACTCTAGGGCACATTTAAAGAGACAGTCCCTCTCAAGCTGCTGATCCTGTACTTGAGCAAACCTGAGAGGGAGTGTCTCCTTAAGTTTTGTTCCCTAGTCACCTTGCCTTGCTCCAGTCTGAACCTGCCCAGGACCCTGACCTCCTTCCCTACCCGCATGCTGCCCTCCCCTGAGGCCTGCCCATCATAGGATCTTTTTAGATTCTGTCCTGTTTCGTACCAGAAGGCAGTTGTTATCTCTCCCTCTTCAGCACCATATTCTTAGGCTCCATTCCCCCTTCTGAGGAACAAGGCAGTTTCCTAAAACAATAGTTTTCAAAGTGTGGTCCCCAGTCAGCAGCATTGGCATCATCTGGGAACTTGTTAAAATGCAAATGCTCAGGCCTTACTCCAGACTTGGGAGTGGGGTCTGTCAATTGTTGATTAAACAAGCCCTCCAGGTGACTGTAATGCCCACTCAAGTGTGAGACCCACTGTGTTGTGTGGGGAGAGAGGGATGTTAACAGCACTAGATTCTGGGCCTGACTGGGCCCTGACTCCCCATGACAGGGACCTCTGGGCCAGTCTCCCCTCTCTCCATACAAGGAGGCAGCTGTGGGGAGACTGCAAAGGCCCCTCCAGCCCTGACTCAGGACTTGGGATGTGTCTGCCAGCCTTGCTCCAGTTGCCTCTGGCAAACTGCTCTCCCCGGACCCACTCCTGGGGCGAGGCTGTACGTTTCAGCCTCCACTGTCTCCATGGGCTTCATTAACTGAGGAGTGTCCTGGCCGAGAAGGTCTGACTTCGGACAGAGTCTTAACAAAGAGAGGGATTTCTGTGGCTGGCAGCGAGAGGCACCATGAACTGTGGAGAAACAGCTCCACAGAGGCCTGCAGCTCACCCTACCAGGGTCAGGGCAACTGGGAAGGGGTTTGGGAAATGCTCGTTCATGTGGCTGCAGGCAGGGGTAGCTCCAGTGTACTTCAGCTAGACCAGCCAGACTTGCCTCCAAGTCTTACATCCATAGAAGGCAAGGCTTCCAATGACCTAAATGCATTTATGCATTCATTCGTATGGCAGTCTCTGAGCACTTTGCATTCTTGCACCAGCTGTGTATGTGAGGGGCAGGGAAGGGAAAGAGGGAGGGACAGAGAGGAACTGGACACAGGGACACAGGCCAGTGTCTGTGGAACATCTGTTATTGGGTATTCTGTTCTACAGGTGTTTACCAATGTTTTACCTGTGTACCTTTAATTCTTACAGTGCCTTATAATAATAATAATGCTTCATTATTAACAATATTAAGGCCTCTCAGAATACTCATTTACAGATGAATAAACCAAAGCACAATGAGGTTAGGTAACTTGCCAGCATTAAGTACAAACTCAGGATGGGAACCCAGGCACTCTGGTTCCCAAACCCAGGCTTTTAGCCATCAGGCCTCACCCCCTCCACAGGTGAGAGTTCACCACAAATTACTGTGTTCAACAGCTGGACAAGCACAAAGAGAGTCCCCACCTGGGGATGTGACAGGTTGATCCCCTGCTTTCAGCCTCAATTTCCTCCTCTGTAAAGGAGGAGGAAATTCCTGAGTGGCCACTCTCCTCCCAAAGCCCAAGTGAAGATTATAGATGATGACTGTGAATCTGGCACAAATTCAAGGGTAAGTGGATGGCCCTCAGTGATGGGAGGGGCTTCTTTTCACTTGGGCTTCCCCACCCCCCAATGGCTTGCCCATGGCTCTTTTCAGATGAGAAACCTAAGGCTTAGTTGGAGGTATTTCATCCAGAGCATGAAACTCAGGTTGCCTAGAAGAGAAGGAGCTCAGCAGAGACTCCTCTCTCTGTTTTACAATGTATTTGAAATTTCTCAATAATAAAATAATTATAGATGCAATAAGAAATGCCTGGAGAAGGACAGAGTCAGGACTGGAATTTGGGTGTCCATGTTTGATATCTGTGCTATAATATGCTCACATGAAGGCTGACCCTCACCAAGCTGGAGAGCACTGGTAATCCCTTTGGTGACCCCTCGCAGTCAACATAGGAAGATGGGACCAGGGAGTTGGTTCTGAATGGCTCTGAGAAGAATGCGGTCTGGTGGCTATGGGTGGTTAGCCCTACTGATGGAACATTTGGACTCATTCGGGGCTTAGAATCAGCTTAGAGGCCAATATTATTGCCTGATTTTGGTCCTATCAGTTAGCATGGGGAGCCTAGAGGTTCCTGGGAGAGAGATAGGGACATTTATAAGGAAGTAGGGGCTCCTGGAACAAAAGGGATAGAGATCTAGCCCTTCCCCTTGAGTGTTACAATCACTGAAGCATACTTGGAGAGGTCCAGACCAGGCCGATGACAAGGATGAATGGCGAGGAGATCCCCCAAGAGAAAACTCACCATGAAGGGAGGGTGATGGCATCAGCAGGCTGGCATCTGCACTGGGATGAAGAATGGGAGGGGATACAAGCCTGATCATGGTGGGGTATGGGCGAAAGCAGTGCCCTGGGTCTTTCTATAAATCTGAACATTAACCTACCCTATAAACAAAAAGTCCAGTCTTAGATATTCACCCAAGAAAATATATGACCTCAAAAAGACTTGTTTTTAAAAAATTCATAGCAGGGGTGCCTGGGTGGCACAACTGGTTGAGCATCTGACTCTTGGTTTCGGTTCAGGCCATGATCTCAGGGTTGTGAGATTGAGCTCCACTTCAGGCTCTGTGCTCAGTGTGGAGTCTGCTTGAGATTCTCTCTCCCTCTCCCTCTGCCCCTCCTGATCGTGCTCTCTCTTTCTCCCTCTCTAAAATAAGCAAATAAATATTTTTAAAAATTCATAGCAGCTTTATTCACAAATAGACAAAAATTAGAAATATCCCAAGTGTTCATCAACAGGATAGTGGTCATGCAAACAGTGGATTATCCATATCATAAATAGAATACTACTCAGCAAAAAGAAGAAACAAACCACAATGCATAATATGGGTGGGTCTTGAAAACATTAGACTGAAAGAGACCTTGCCCAGCAGGACTCGATTTATAGAATGTTCTAGAACAGACAAACTAAGGTCTACCGGAAAAAATTCAGAACAGTGTTTGCAGGTGGAGGTGGAGGCAGTGGGGACTGACTAGAAAAAAAAAAAGTAATTTTAGCCCTGTCAGTTAGCATGGGGAGCCTGGAAGTTTTTGGAGTGAAGTTACCTATTATGTTGATGTTGTATATCTTGCTGGGGGTTTGGATTACACAGGTGGATGAATTTGGCAAAACCCATTGAATAGAATACTTAAGATTTGTGATTTGTGTATCTGATTACATGAAAATTTACCTTAAAAAATCTGTAAACAAATATGGAACTTTAGTTAATGATGTACATGTTGAAGTGTCTCTGGGTAAAGCATATTGCTGTTTGCACCTTATTTTGAGATACATCAAAAAATAAGATGGATACACAGATGGTTAGAGGGATAGATATATATGATAAAGCAATTAAGGCCAAATGTTCATTTTAGTGGGTATATGGATATTCGCTTTACAATTTGTTAAAGATCTTTTTAAAAATTTATTTATTTTAGAGAGAGAGCACACATGTGAGTGGGGTAAGGGGGGGCGGCGGAGGGAGAAGGAGAGAATTGCAAGCAGACTCCCTGCCAAGCACAGAGCTCAACTCAGAGCTCAGTCTCACAACCCTGAAATCATGACCTGAGCCAAAATCAAGAGCTGGATGCTGAACCAACTGAGCCACCCAGGCACCTCTCACTTTACAATTTTTTCAGTTTTCCTATATATTTGAAAATTTTCGTAACAGAATGTTGTGGGTTGCAAATGACTGGAGCAAATTCTACTTTTTGACTGTACCCTGACAGACACAGTCTCCGTGTGTGCTATGATTTATTCAAGGATGCTTCTGTTGATTGACATTGGGATGGACACTATTCACTATTCACTGTTACTAGCAAGGTTGCCGTTATTTGGGTCTCTTGGTACACATGTGAGAGTATATTCAGACAAACACCTAGAAATGGCTTTGCTGGGTAAAGGGGTCTCCAACACTTTATAGGGGGGACAGGGAAACCAGGTCCAGAGTGGGAGATGGTTTATTCAGGCTTACAAAGATAGCCCAAGGTGGAGCTGGACTTGGGCTCCTGCTCTTTTCCCATGCTCTTGCTACAAAGGTCCTTTCCTTGCTTCTTTGACCTCCAGTTGATGTCCATCTCTGCCTTAAGGGAGGCAGGAATAGGGCTCTGCCTTCCAAGAGTTCAGAGTTAGGTCAGGTGACAAGATCTTTAGAGGAAAGTGATCAGCCGGGGGAAGGCCCAGAGAAGGCAGCTGCTGTCACCCTCAACCTCTCCAGGGCTTCTACCCCAACTCAGAGGTGCAGCAGAAGCAGATGGGTAGAGAGGAGGCTGCACCTCTCCTAACACACATCCTAGCCAGTGACCATCAACAGTAGTCTTCAATAACTGGGCTCATGGAGATATACTGCCATTTTAGACGGGAAGCTGTGACTCAGATCTGGAAGGACCATCTGCTACTCAGGGGCAAGGTACTCAGAGAATGTCTCTCCACAGACTTATGGAGCTGCTAGGGGGGCAGCAGATGTAAAGGTAGCCAGAGCCAGGCAGGCTGGGTCTCCCTACTTCTCTTAGCAGTGTCTTTGCAATTCTCAAAAGAAAAGAAAGAAGGGAGGAGACCAGAGGCAGGGAGGCCCCCTGAAGCAGATGAGTAACCTGGGAGGAGTGAAGCCTGAGGGGTAGGGGGAAACAGGAGGGTAGATCCCATGCCATGAAGAAGGTATAAGTAACAGGGAGCTATTTAGATGTGCAGAAGAAGGAAGGAAGCGCAAGGTGTGCCCAGGACCCTCATCTGGACACCTGAGTGCATGGTAGTGCTGTTCACCACTCAGGAACCAATGTTTGGGGTGGAGAACAATGATGGATTCCTTTTAGACGTAGTGTCAGAAGGAGTTCTTGATGACCAGGATAATTTTTTTGATGCAGAAAAATAACAAATTTTAAAACCTAAGCCTTTAAGTTTAATTTCAAACTTTATTGTCCTCATTGTAAATCCAAATTCCCTTAAACTGTCTCATTTACAATTTATTTTATTCAATTCCTTTAAGCTTTTTGAAGTGTGTTCATAAATTTGATGCATCCTTTTTTCACTCAGAGCACTTTGTGTGCCTGATCTAATAAGCAAAACCTTTCCAAGCACCTAAATTACTCTTGTGAATTTAATAAATCAAAATCCTAAATATGATGAATCTCAACTTCTCATAAACATTCCAATACTGTTTACAAAACTAATCAAATTCTCTTACAACTTTTAATTTAAAATCACAAGTCTAAAATCAGTTACTCAATTACATACTTACAGTATAATCTCAGATATGCCAAATTCTCAAATCACAAACTCGGCAAATACCAAATATGTACAGATCTTTCCTAAATTTAAATACAAATGTATTAATATTATGGGTTTAATGGACTTCATTATTTCTGTATTTAATTTATACCTTCCAGAGGCTAAAAAGACTCCTTTTAACAAAGGGAACTGCTTTCTCATCCCAAGAGAATTGAGGTCTCCACTCCAGGAATACTTATTTCAATCGAGCTGAGGTTTCTGGCCACTCGTTCATGGCCATGCTCTAGTCACCACCTCAGAGGGAAGCTATTACTTGTTGTCCAGAGGTTGTGGCTGACACTGGAGACTTAGAAACATAATCGTCCTGGGTGATACTTCTCATGTACTTTTTAATGTGACACCAGGGGATTCTAAGTTCATAGTGTTCAAATAGAGTTGTACTCATAACCCAGGTCCCTTAGGTGCAAGTTATACCATTACCTAAATTACTTATCTGACTTGAGTCTGCAACACACACACCCCATCCCCACCCACCATGATGCATCTACTTTTATGCAATGAATCACTTTATTCAATACCTAAATGAATTCCCTTATTTTTTTCCCAATTTTCCTTTCTGACAGGGATGGCACTTGTAATAAAATTTAAAATAATGCTCAATTGGATTCTATCTGACCCCATGCCTTTGCCTGGCTCTATGGTCAGTAAACTAATTTTTGTGGCATTGCATTGAAGGTGGGACAAGCCAATGGAAATGTAGTGGTGGCCATGGAAGTTCCTTTAAGAGAAGTTTTTGGAAGCGCACAGGTGGCTGACAGTTCTCCATTGTACCACCTTTGAATCCATCATGGCAATCATGCTGAGGCCACACTTCCCCAGGGCTGTTTCTAGCCACAGATTGAACCCAACTGGGATACTGGTGTTGGCCCCTTTCTTCCCATGATGGGACACCTCTAACCTTTGCTTGGGAGCTCCCAATGGTACTGGCCAAGACCTTCTCAGAACTGCACTGGAGTCTGACACTTCCTTCCTGACAATCCTCCTTCCCTCTCTCCTTTCATGGGCGGCAGACCTGTGTCACAGTCTGCAGCCTCTGCCTACTC
Organism: Neomonachus schauinslandi; assembly: GCF_002201575.2. Classification (NCBI taxonomy): domain Eukaryota; kingdom Metazoa; phylum Chordata; class Mammalia; order Carnivora; family Phocidae; genus Neomonachus; species Neomonachus schauinslandi. The sequence continues at coordinate 60,100,710 of NC_058415.1, forward strand.
TCTATTCCATCCCCTTTTGTCCTTCTTAGGTGGTTTTTCTAATAATACCCTTGCACATCAAACCCTTTGTTGGTATCTACTTCTTAGAAGACTTGAACTAACAGAGGTGGGCTATGAGAAAACAGACAGTAAGATGATGGGGTTTGGAGCCTGGCTCACTCACTGGCTGGCTGTATCAAGGAGGACCCATCCCAAGTGGCATTTGGGCTCTGTTACTCCTTGGTACAAGGTGGTAACCCAACCACTGAAGATTTTGCAAGAGGTGACTTGGGGACCTGCACAGAGATAATAGGAAACTGAGGGCAGTTAACAACAGTTAAAGGTTAAGTGTGAGAGCCAGGGCTCTCCTTGGTAAATTACAAAGAAATTCTTACCTTTTCAATGAAAGCAGTCAGGACTTGATGGAGTTGTGGAAGGCCATAGATGTTTAAATGCTCAGCCAAGGTCTGTCTGTTGTGCTGAAGGTCCTGGCTAGGAAAACCTCAGACTTTGAAACATGAGTGGAGACTTCTGGGTGATATCCCCAAGAGTTTTGACTGTTGACATACCTGAACTGCCAGAGCTTACAGAGGTGGCCGACTCCTCTGTAGTAGGAGCTAGCCCTTCTTCTTTTCAGGGAAACTTTTACTCTCTATACGCCCTGGCCCCGAGAAAACAAGAGTCCTGTCCTCAGGAGCTACCCCCACTTCGTCAGCTGGCTGCCATGTTGATAACTAGGGTTAAATCCTGCATAACTTGTTCTGGGACATGGTGAGTCCCAAGGAGGAGGTAGAAAAATTAGCTAGCACATTCCAGGGGAAGCCAGGGGAGTAGCTCTGGGATTGGATTTTGAGGGTGCTTGGCAAGGAGGCTGGAACATGAGACTGAATAAGAGGGAATTTATTGACTTGGGGGCACTTTTCAGGATACTAAAATTTCACACTCTGGCAAGGACTCCAGGGTTTGAGGCAAACTCACTGCTGGAACAGCTTTTAAAGGCTTGGCAATAGGGGCACCTGGGTGGCACAGTCAGTTAAGTGTCCAACTCTTGGTTTCAGCTCAAATTGTGATCTCAAGCTCGTGATCTCAAGGTCATGAGATCGAGCCCCACATCAGGCTCTGGCTCAGCACGAAGTTGGTTTAAGACTCTCTCTCCATCTCCCTCTGCCCCTCCCCCCTCACTCTCTCACTCTCTCTCAAACAAAGAAAATCTTTATTTTAAAAAAATGCCTGGCAATAGTAGTGGCCACTCAGACCAAGGTGGAAATGCCTGAGCTGCCCTGGGAGATGGTAGAGGAGGGATAGGAGGGCTCAGGGAAGTGGGCATGCTGGAATGGTATCTCATGTGAGGCCAGAAGACCCACCAGAGGATTACATTCCATGGGAGACCCAAGCACCATCAGGTTTGTGCTGATAAGTAGGGTGGTGGCTCTCCTCTGCCAGCCAGAGCTGACGGTAGGAAATGTGGTCACAAGTCTGGGTTTGTAGACAGCCATGGGGACCATGGGCCCTGAAGTAACAGAGGCCTGGTGGCTGTGCTATCCCCCACCCCACCACCACACGCCCCGCCACGGGAGGAGGGGCCCCAATATGGTAACAATCAGTCAAGCTGCTTGAAGAAGCAGCTAAGTGGGATTGATCCTCTGTAAGTTGTGGAGGTGTTAATAGAGCAGTGAATCTCTTACGGACTTTATGTTTGTTTTCTGCCCAAATGCACATGTTGAAACCTGAACTCCCAATGTGATGGTATTAGGATGTGGGGCCTTTGGGAGGTAATGAGGTTTAGATAAGGTCAAGCGGGTGAAGCCTCCATGATGGGATCTGTGTCCTCATAAGAAGAGGAAGAGAGTAGAGCAGCTCCTTTCCCTACCCCCTGCCCCCAACTGTGTGATAATACAACAAGAAGACAGCTATCTGTAAGACAGGAAGAGGGCTCTCATCAGGAACCAAACCAGCTGGCCCCTTGATCTTGGACTTTCCACCCCAGAATTGTGAGAAATAAATGTCTATTGTTTAAGTCACCCAGTCTACAGCATCTTCTTATAGCAGCCTGAGCTAAGTCGGCATTCCTACAGGCAAAATAGACAGTCAGCCAACCAGGGCGCTGCTTGAAATCTATAATCAGAAGGCAAGAACGGAGGGGCAGGAGGCCAAGGATGGATGGCTGCCCCAATAATAAAAGGCATGCATATTTCTTAGCTCATAGACCTGAGCCAGTTTTCATACCTGGAACCCACTGACAGAAGAGGAGGCTGTTAGGAGGAATGATCCCAAAACACCATAGCAAGTTTATAGGGTGATGAGTCCCCCATTCCTCCTCCAAGGGCTCTAAGCATGTTTACTGAGGCGATTGTACACTGAGCAGCAGTGCAGCCTCTGGCGCGGTTACTGGAGTCTGTGACTGTAGTGCAGAATCAGCTGTAAACAGTGCGTAAACAAATGAGCGTGGCTGGGTTCCAAGAAAACTTTATGGACACTGAAAATCAAATTTTATATCATTTTCACATGTCACAAAATATTCTGTTTTTTCCCCAACCATTTAAAAATATAAAAACCATTTTTACCTTGTAGGCAGTAAAAAAATGAGCAGTGGGCTGGATTTGACCCACACCCATAATTTGGTGATTCCTGATCTAGTGTGTTGACATTTGTCAACTTAATATTTTTGAGAATCACTCCCTTGGTCCGTGCTGCTCAGATTCGCTCCTGTTTGAGGACAAAAGCCTTTTCTTACGCTTTCTCTCCCATGTCTTAAGTACCCCCCACCCCAAATCTTATTTTTGAGCTTTCAAGAAATCTGGAACCAGTTAACTTTATAAACTCTCTACCAAAGTATGGCCTAATTTTACTTTATTACGTGGAGCAGTTTTGTTTCCATTCATCCATCACAACCTTTACCACCGTCCCCTGCTCCCCCAAACCAAGCCTTGGGCCTTGCCTTTGGATAAAAAAGATCCAATAGTGTGTTTTCCCAAACAATCATCCACTAAGGTGAAGTTAGCTTTCATCTCTCAAATGCAATCACACTGGCAAGCAGCTTGTAGAAGAATACATTTAATCCCTACCACACACAGTCAACTTGAGCCTCACCACAATTCTATGTGGATGGAGAATAAGGAACTGGAGACTTTGTGAAATTGCCTGGAGACTCTAGCATCATGCCAAACACTTCAATAGATGGAAAAAACGGAAGCATAAAACAGGATTGGCTATTATTGTCATCCCTGTTATTATCCTGTCCATAGAAAATGATTCAACCAGCCCTGAGGGCTGCACACTCAATAATCTTCAGAAGCCAGACTGGTCCCAAAAGAGACTAGGTATAGGAAAGTAGGGAATGGTGGGGTTGGGGCCAAACTAAAACATGTACTTCCCATCTCAACACATTCAAAGTAAAAACCTATCCCTGCATAGTAGTATGCTCATTAAATAAAACACATCCATGAAACAGATGTACCTCTCAGGCCATCAGCTTGCAACCTCTGCATCTGTGTTTACCATTTATCTAGCTCATTCTTACACAAGGCTCTGAAGAGCAACATCCTGAAAAGTGCCCCCTTGCACTCACTGAATCCAATCCTTTCACTGTAAAGACCAGCAAACTGAAGCTCGTGTCAGGGAAGGGACTTGTCCAAAGCCATGCAACCAAGCTGCTGTAGCAGAACTGGGATTCAAACCCAGTTCAGCCTAAGTCCCAAGCCATTGCTCCCCCATTCCCTACATCCATCTAAAGAGTCCAAAACAGGAGGATGCTAAGGCTGGCAGAGTGAAGCCTGTAGCTGTTTATTCTGGCTGTATCACTTAATTAATTCATCCACCAATTGGCTGAGCAAATGAAAAAAAATGAGTCAGCTGGCATTATGAGTAAGCGGCTCCGGCTGCCTCCCCCCGGCCAGAGCTGCTCTATATTTGAAGGTCAGACATCAGAGGCCCAGCTCTCCACATGGAATTTAACCACTGGGGCCCACATGATTAAGGAAGGGGTCCCAGGCGATCAGAGCCATGTAGCCACCTCCCTACCTGCCCACATAGGGCTCAGATGATTTAAATATCACAGCCACAGGAGCCAGACACTCTTTTCAATGTCACCCCAATTAGGGGGCTTGCAAGGTTGGATGGGCCCTTAAGGGAAGCACCAGGGACACCTGCTAGATGAGAGAATGAGAGCCCCATAGTTACTGAGATGCAGCACCCAAGCATTCTCCTAAGGAAAATGGGACACTTTGGAGTCTAGCTGTGCTATGCAATCTTGAGCAAATCCCGGCACTTCTGTTGGTTGCTGCTGTTAAATGGACTGATAGGATCCTTGCCGTGCATATTGGACAGTGTTCTCTTGAAGAGCAAGAGCCATAATGAAGGTGACAATATTATGTGAATAGGAAAGCAGTGAGGAATTTGGGCTGTTAGTACGAACAGCCCGTAAGGTGGCAGTTGAGTGGGAAGGGCTAGTAGAAATCTTTTCTAAGAAGTAAGGTTGGGGTGGCTATTATTGCCCTCTAAATGGCTCTATCCCAGGGAGGGGAACAGTTGTGCCTCCTGGGGCCCCAGAGGCAGACTGAGGAAGTGGAGCAGCAGGCAGTTTGGGGAACAATAGGAGGAAGACTTTTGTTTGTTTGTTTTTTAAGATTTAATTTATTTATTTGACAGAGAGTTAGTGAGAGCAGGAACACAAGCAGGGGGAGTGGGAGAGGGAGAAGCAGGCTTCCCGCAGAGCAGGGAGCCCGATGCGGGGCTCGATCCCAGGACCCTGGGATTATGACCTGAGCTGAAGGCAGGCTTCATGGCTGAGCCACCCAGGCACCCCCGAGGAAGACTTTTGTAACTGAGCTGTCAAAGACAGGAGGGACCACCACAAGAGGCAATGAACTCTCCGTGGCTGGGTGGGTCCAAGTTAAGGCTGGCTGAGCATTTGCTGTGAGAGCAGCCAGGTGCCTGATGGCAGGAAGAGGTGTGCAATGAATCACCTGTTGGGTCCCTTCCAGGCCTCATGCTCTGAATTTCGGATTAGGTGAGAGGTAGTTGGGGGTGGGGAGCAGTGGGGGCCAATGAAGGAGAGGAAATTAAACTAGGAATTAGGAGCTCTGGGTCCAGGCCAGGCTCTTGCCCAGCTTGCTGTACTCTCCCCTTCCCTCTGTCTGGGGGGGCTCTGTAGCCTAAGAGGAATGGCTTTGCCAGGTCAGTGCACCTGGGACTCTTTACCATTTGCAGATAGCTTTTCAGATGGCCTCTAATGTGGAAGGCCATACTCAAGATTGGGGCAGGTTGCTAGTCCCTTCCCTCCTGGGGACCTTGGTGATCCTTTCTTGCCATGTCGGGTTGGAGGAGCACTGTTTGGAAGCCATGGTTTGGAGACCAAGGGCCCTTCAGCTCTGGTAGTCCATGAGTTTTCCACAGGATTAGGATTGGGTTTCAGGATCAACTGGGAAGACAGAGCCCCCTCTTCACAGATTCTCAGGTTTGTCACCTAGCTGCAGCCCTCTCATAGCCCTATCCCCAGTTCCTCCCTAGTGTCCGTCTCCACTGCCCTGACAACCAAAGGTGGGAGTGTGGATATGCACAGGAAATGACTTGATTAACATCCTGGCTCTGTCAGAGATGTAGGATGAAAGAGAATGTCAAAATTATGAAAACATGTCTGTGTCCCTGGGGAAATCAGTCCATTTTGATATCCTGGGCTTGCAATTAGTCTGTGGGGAGCCTGTGATTTCTGCGTTGTCTTTAACCATCCTGGGGCAACAGCACAGATAGCAGCCCCGACTTGGGGGTGGGAGTGAGAGATGCAAATCAGGCATGATAATGCAAGCTCAGTCACTTCCAGTGCAAAGCACACTTCAATTCCTAGTTTATAACTCCCCACTTTGCAGGTGATCTTCGGAAAAGTGGAGACAATTAATCACCCCAGATCACCTATGAATCTGAATTTACCTGTTGGCATATGCATTTTCCCCTCTGAAATCTCCTTGAATACAGGGAATGGTGTAGTGTCTGAGGTGGAGGCCGGAGGGGCTCCACCCAGTGCCCCTCAGAGGCCCTTTACCTGTCTGTGTATTGCCCTCCTCCCCTGCCTCCTGTGTTCTTTTGCTTTCAGTGGTCTACACCAGTGACTCCCCTTCAGTAGCCTGCCCCAGGCTACCAGAAAACTCTTCCCAAAAGTGCAGCAGACTGAAGTGTCTGGGAATTTAGCTTCCCCTTAGCTAATGACTGGCAGGTGCCCAGCTCCCTGGTCTCGAGGGACAGGACAACCTAGAAGTGTGACTTACACTCCAGAGTGCCCGGTAGGATTAGGTCGAAGCTACTCTGTGTGGCACAGACATCAGCCTCCACGCCCCAATCCAGTGCTGCCATTAACCCTTCCTGTAGAAATTCTGGAGTTGCCACTATCGAGGTCCGCTACCATGGATGGCTTCTGAGAAGCAGTGGCATAATGGGTAGGCCTTGCAAGATGAGGCATGTGTGAGGGGAGTGGCGTTTGCAAAAGCCTGGGTGGGTGGGGGGCCTGGGTGGGGGGGGGCATACCTTGGGGGCAGTGAGAAGACACAGGAAGGCAGGCCAAGAGGGGTGGAAAAGGCTGAAGACTACAAACGCCAGGGTAAAATGTTTTAGATTTATATTCTAAGCCGGTTTCTTACCCTACATTCCTTAGCAGCCAAGTCCTTTAGAAAAAAGAACATCTTACATCAGTGCCTGATTATAAAACAGATAATAATGGCTAAGAGTGATCTGCTAGTTTCTATGTGCCTTACATGGATTGATTCCCTAAGTTCTCCCAACATCCCTACTGGGCGGGCAGTATTGCCATGCCCGGTTTACTTCAGTTAGAGGGGCAGGTGGGCTTTGAACCAGGCATCCCAGTGTCAGAGCCCTCTGTGCTCAAGTACTGCGCTATGTTCCACTCACCTTCTTTGTTTGGAGTGGGGCTGGGGGCTGGTGCTTTGCTGCTCAGTCTCCCCTTTGCCTGACAGTGGGCCACCAGGCTCCCCCATGTGACATGGCGGCTCCAGGGAGAAAGGTTTGAAAGTGCTGTTCTAATCCACCCCAGGATTTGAAGGAGGGAACTTAGTCACAGCTTAGCACTGTGTGGAGAGGGATGGATGGGAGAGGGTCCCACTGAGAGAGAAGAGGGTGGGCCAGGTGGAAAGGAAGCAGAGCTGGGCCTCTTTATAGCTGCAGGTCAGGGGATCCCTCTTATAAGCCCAGCCCTGCTGCTGACTCTGTAGTCCTGAGTGAACAAGCCTCTGCTCCTCTCTGGGGTCTGTTTCTTGATTGTACCACCACGGGGTTGGATTAGGTTAGCGGTTTCCAACCGTTTCAACAGTAATATTCAAACACATTTGTCAGTGGAGGTCCATTATGTAAAACTGACAAGAATGACATTATTATAAATTTATGTTTCATTTCTAATGTATAAGCACTACTTATTATAAAGTCAACCAATGAGGATAATGAGGCCATTTCAGTAACCCAAATAATTTGAAATCGGGCATTATAAATAATAGTTGCAATCCGGTATCCGTATCAATATCCAATTTATTTCAGTATTTAGATTTGGTTTCACTGTATTATTAAGATCCTGTTCCACCGTGAAAGGTAGTTGCAAATGGTAAAAGATTTTCAAAACACTTAACCTTCCAATCTCAGAACATTCTCCAATTAAATTGATCTAGGAACTTCAAGAGGAATAATAGGCAATTATTTTGTTTCAGGGTTGAATTATTAATAATATAATACCTAAGGCCTGCTCTCGTTCCTTAAACAGTCAGTATTAAATTTGGAGAGAGATGATGAATAGGTTTCTTAGTTTAAATATTCATTGTTTGGTAGAAAAATACTTTTCAAATGCAGCTTGAAGGGTGTCCAGGGTTGTCACTTAAGAAAATCTCACACCTCAGTGCCCATCTCTGACAGCTCTTCACTCAAACTTTCCAAACAGTCAAATTCATCTTGTTTTGCATGTTAAATCCAAGCTTTAGGATTCATTTTTATGCAAAACACATTATCTAGAATAGTAAGCAGAGTAACCATGGGACCGTACTGAGCTCACTGAGTTAACAGATCGAATAAGAAGTGCTGAGGGGCATCTGGGTGGCTCAGTCAGTTAAGCGGTTAAGCGTCTGCCTTCGGCTCAGGTCGTGATCCCAGGGTCCTGGGATTGAGCCCCACATCGGGCTCCCTGCTCAGTGGGGAGTCTGCTTCTCCCTCTGCCTCTCCCTCACCCCACTATGCTATCTCCCTCTTTCTCTCCCCCTCTCTCAAATGAATAAATAAATTTTTTTTTTAAGAAGTGCCTACACTTACACCCAGCAATAGTCTGACACAATAGTATCAGATTTGTGGCACTTTTACCTACTCCCCTGTTACTCCTCAGCCCATCTTCGGTGTCCAAGACAGGCCTCTAACTGTGCTGGACATATAATTGAGCTCTGTCCATGATTCACCTAGGACAATGTGACATGTGAACTCATGTCCAGGCCTGAATTACCCAAGGAGGGCAGTACAGTGAGACAGGTGAGCAACCTTCCCAAGCAATGGTGCATGTGCTTAGAATCCACGCGGGAGCCCAGGCTCACCATGGAAGCTTTACCCTGAGGGTAATATAGAATCTCACTGTGCAGCATGTTGGCTAGCCCCCATGAACTAAAATTTGAAAGCATGCACAACATTTTTGCTTCAAGATTTAAAATAATTTAGGATATATATTTGGACAGTGCTTGGTGAAGTTAGTAAAGGTCTTCTTTGGATCCTTGTGGGCACTAAAAATCCCAGTTTGGAAACCATAAGCCTTGGCAATCTCTCAAAGGCCCTTCCCAGGCCAACATCTGAGGGCCATCCAGCCCTCACTGAGCACCAGCATTGTCAATAATTGATTCTATTTTATCCTCCCATCCCCCAACCCTGGATGTTTCCAGGAGTAGAAAACCAAGCCCTCCTGGTCCTCCCCACCCCCAGCCTGTGGGATTCCCTTCTAGGAAAGTCATTACTGCCTCTCTTGGTTGTCTGCCAGCTCTAAAGTGTCTTTTTAATTGCATCTAATTTGGCCTCATCTCATTAAATCCTTAATTTAAACCGGAGCGATCCCTCCAGCTCTGGCTGCCTAATGACAAAGGGGCCTGCACTCCCTTTCCCCTTCAGCACGGCTCCCCCGGTCAGGGCTGCTCTCATTTCCAGGTGGTCTCTCTGGGAGGCTTCTGACAAGTGGCTGTCGTCCTCACCATGCTGAGTGTGGAGCCGAGCCAAGAGGGCTTCCCAGGAGCAGTAATTACTGGTAAAGGCTCAACCCCCCACCCCACCGGTGCCCCGGCTCACAGGCCCAAAGTCACTGCAGCAACAGCATCCAATTCTAGTGGTACAAGAATAGGAGCACGGTGAGGAGAAGACACTGAAATTAAACAATAATAAACCCATGATAATTACAGTAGCTAGGACATCATGCTTTAGATACATTATCTCATCAGGGAAGATGTCAGTGGCTTCATGCAGCAGGTAAGGAAATTCAAGCTCAAAAACGGAAAACAACAGGCCTTAGGACATAAATACCACTCTGCCTGGCGTTGATGGGAGGCCATCCTCATATCCCCAAGTCCCACCTCATCTCCTACTGGGCTCACCCTTGGTCACTCCTCTTTAGCCACCTAGCCAGCTCAATGCCCCTCAGTTATGCTAGCACACTCCTGCCCCAGGACCTTTGCACTTGTTGTCTCTGCTGTCTGGAGTGCTCTTCCCTTATGTGTTTTTCTGGCTCACTTCCTCTTTTCATCAGATATCAGCTCAAACCTCCTCTCTTCAGAGAAACTTTTCTTGACCTCCACTATCACCCCTTCTTCACTCTCTATGTCCTTACCCTGTTTGGTTTTTGTTGTTATTTTTGTTTTGTTTGTTATTGCTGCTAACACTTATGATTAGTCACTACTAAATTATGTATTTATCTTTTAAAAATGAAGCACTGTGAAAGCAGAGAGATTTTCTGTCCTCTTTACTGCTTTATGCCTACTACCAGAACAATGTCTGGCACATGCTAGGTCTTCAATTTGTATTTACTTCTTGACTCCATCATGGCAATGTCTAACAATTTCAGGAGGATGTACACATTCTAGCACTTCTCAACTCCAATGGTTACCAGGGTTGAGGTCTCCCCTTTCTATGAATTGATTCTACCAAAGATAGGCCAGAATATTTCCCTGGGAATAACCTCCAAGACTGCAGCCTAGGGATCTTAGGGTCAGATTCAGGGTTGAGGCTTGCTGCATTGATGTGGACCTTGGGAAGCTGGTTGCCATAGAAACACCTATTGCTTCCTAGATTCTTACCACAGAGTGGGTTTCAAGGCCGCTCTGAGCTCTCTGCACTGCTAGGATCTGAGATAGAGGCACCAGGGCTGAATGAGAATAGATTGGGTCTCTAATTCAGTCCACCCTGGGCAAGTCCCCTCACTCATCTGAGCCTCAGCTTCCTCATCTGTAAGATGGGGCTTATCACATATACTTCACAGGACTGTAGGGAGGATTCTGTGAGATGATGAATGTAAAGGACTGGCAACCAGTTCAACAAATTCCAGCCTCATTCCCAGTTTTATAAAACTTCAAGAAAACTGGAAACATTTTATAAAATTCAGTATTTCCTTTGAATGTAAACCTGTCAAGGACTGTGAAGGTCTGAGATTTTCCCCTACTTGAAAGCTACCAAACCAGCCTGCCACAGTTACATGGAGGGCGGCAGAAGACATGAGACTCTGGGTCAGAGACAAAAGAGTTTATTGCTCATGGTATAGCCATCAGCTTGAGCTTCATGCTCACATCAGTTCCCTTCCTCCCTGAGTCCCACAGGGGGATCAGAGCAGCCTTGGTGGATGGTACATGCATGATGGGTGTATGCTAAATCTGAGGAACCCCAAGTTTAGATAATCCAACTATTTTACAAGGGCTCATACACAGATCTATCTTCACCCCCAGAGAGAGACATTACCTTTACTTCACTGGACAGCAAGCACACCTGCCCTAGAGGGAGAAATGATCTCTGTCTTCCAAGGCTGTTCCCTATATAGACATCCATAAAAAAGAAGAGTCTGGAGTGAAAGCTGACCGTGTTTCTGTTTGTAAGACATGCAGGAACATGAGAAATCCGTGAAGAATTATCTCCCATAAGGCCATGTGGAGAAGAGATCTATAGGAATGAGCAGTTGTGGAGAAGAGGTGTGCACTGGGTAGGAGGAGCTCCTTGCATTTCCAGTTCTCTCCATGCTGTTTTGAGTAAGCCTGTGTGGCATACATTGCCGGCCTCCTCATACCCCACCTCACCTTCCTTGGGCAATCACACCTCTGGATTGCTAGGTGCGGTAGGGTCCAAGTGGAAGGAAAGCTGAAGATGGGAAGCAGAGTGCTTTGGAACTGAATTGCCTGCCAAGGGCTTGGTGCGTGACAGTGGCCATCTCTGAGGAACCTGAAGAATTTCTTTGAAGGTCATTGTAGCCTGATTCATAAAACTCCCTATCAGCACAGGGAGCAAAAGGGATGACAATACCCCAGAGATGAGCTGGCCTGTCACGTGTCCCCACTCCGGTCTTACCGTCTGCAGGCAAGTGTTGGGGGCACTGCCCACCTCATCCCCGTCAGGGAGAGAAGGATCCCCGTACACAGAGAAAAGGACAACAGTTCCTCCACGGTTCATTCAGCAAGCATTTAATGAGCACCAACTGTGTGCCCAGGCCTGAGCCAGAGGCTGGGGACAGAAATTAATTAGACTTGGTCCCTGCCCTGTGGTACTCTTAGGCTGGCTGGGGAGATAGAAATGGACACAGGCACTACACTGTAGGATCATAGAGCCATAGTAGAAGTGGGTGAGGAGGAGATGGCTCCCCGGGGGTGGGCATTTCTGAGTTGAGTCTTAAAGGATGAATGGCCAGGGGAGGGGAGGCAGAGCACAGGAAGACACAATGGCTTAAAGGGAGGGGAAATTCCAGAAGCAGGAAACCCTTGAAAACTATGCCACAGGGTTTTTCACTTTTAGCCTGCAGGTAATGAGGGGCCACTAAAGGGGTGGTACATCAATTCTAGGTTTTTTCTTATTACTGAAGTAAAACATCCTATTAGAGAACATTTATAAAAGCTCTGTTACCAAAAGAACAGAATACCAATCCCCCTTAACTCCTATACCCAGGGAAAACTACTGTGAACATTTAGTGAATTTCCTTCCAGTCATTTTCATATAGGCACCCAGTCACCCAAGCCAGAGCCTGGGACGGCTTATCCTTTTGCTATCCCTCATAGCCTGTGTCTTCTTTCAAAAACCTGAACCAGGGAGCCTGGGTGGTGCAGTCAGTTAAGCATCCTATTCTTGGTTTCAGCTCAGGTCATGATCTCAGGGTTGTGAGATCGAGCCCCGCATCAGGCTCTACAATGAGTGCAGAGTCAGCTTAGGTTTCTCTCTCCTGCCCTGCTTGACCCCTCCCGCACCCCTCCACACATGTGCACACACACTCTCTCTCTCTCAAATAAATAAATCTTAAAAAAAAAAAAACAAACCTGAATCAGTAAGACAAATCATATTACTTCACTTTTTCTAACTCACACTCACAGCCTCTACCTCTTCCCTACCCCTGCCAGGATGCTGGGACGTTCAGACTCAGGCATTTCGGAAAGTGAGGGAGCATCTCACCCTCCCTGGGTCCCCAAATTGCAGGGAGAAGGGGATAATGGCTCCTAGCCCGGCCTATCATGGCTGCCCCTACTGGCCTGCATGTGGTCACTGCCAGTTGCCCTGTGGTCTGAGCCTGGGCATTGTGCAGGCACAGTCCAGCCTCCTTGCGGGCACTCAGCCATTCCCCTCCAAGGCCTGCCATCTCCCTTGGTGCTTTGGAAAAGTGGGTGTGGGCCCCAGCTCCTGAAAGCCCTGCTGGGACATCTCCCCTCTCACAGCCAGCTCCTCTCTCCCTGCCTCCCTTGTGTGAATCCTCCAACAACTCAGTATTTCGGAAAACAAAGGCCAAGTGGGAACCGATGCCTGCAAGCAGCTCTTCCAGAGTCAATGGAGAGTAAAGGCCAGGTTCTTTCTTGGAACCAGGAGGGAAATGACAGAAGAAACACAGGCAAATATCTAAATGCATTATCTGCTAGAAACATGCACATATAATTAAAAAACAACAACAACCCACAAGCCTCTGCCTCATTCCTTTGACGGTGCAGAGTGAGTGCCTTTCCTTCCTGCAGGTGGATGAACACTCAGAAAATCCTCATCTTCCCTTGATCCTCCTGCTCTAGGGAGAGCCGGGATGGGGCTCTCCCTCCCCTACAGGCTGATGAAGAGGCAGGTAATGAGGCTCTGGGCAGCAGCCTCGCCTTCACACTTATTCCTGATAATTGGTCACCACTTTCAAGAGCAGGTGGGTCCTGATTCAGTAATTGGCAGGGGGCAGGGCCAGTCCTCCAGGGGATGGAAAGGTGTTAATTGCTCTTCCCCTTCCCCAGGTGGATCCCTACAAGGAGGGAGCTTTAAGTCCAAGTGATGTCCAGCAGAGGCCCCAGTGATGCCAAGGACAAAGGTTTAGTGCTTCCCTTGATACTGTAAAGTGAGTAAGGTTCACAGGCAGTCCTGAAGGACTTGCTGAGGTCCCTAGCTGGTGAGTGGGAGAGCGGGACATAGGAGCCAGGGCCATGAGACTCCCTGGGTTGTGGCTTGACCGCCCTGCTGTCCTGTTTCTTGCAGAATGGATTGAAGGGAGGGATCTAGCTCAGGTGACTCTCACAGTCTTTTCCAGTTGAGCTCTTCAAGTCTGCCAGCCTGAGGAACCGAAGCAGGATTGGGGTCTGAGTCCCTTTCACGCCAGGCTTCCTTGCAGGAAGTGTTTGTTCAGGGCATTGTTCTCTCTTAATAACACTCCACACCCAACACATTTTATGCATTGGAAATTACCTCCAGTCCAACATTTTATCAGCCTGACCCACAGAGTAATTGGAAACAGGAGGATTTCCCTCCAACAATCAGTGCTAGAGAGAATAAATTATGCCCCCGTCAGAGGGTGTGTCGGCCTGGGTCTGTAGCATGTGGAAATGCCTAGGCAACATCCCAGCAGCAGCTGGGCATCGGTGTTCCATTCTGCAAGGGGGGCACCAGCCAGGTCTGGAGAGGGGCGGCAGGCCCTGCTTCAGTCACCGTGGGCACTGCAACAGGTGGGTGCACAAACACGCATGCTCATAGCACCCTGATACCATGGCCATGCTGAAGAAAGCACTTAGAGACAAGAGGTCTCTCTTAGTTAGGGGCTCTGGCTCTGCTGTCCACCATCACCCTAGCCAGAGACCTGGGGGTGGTCTTAGCCTTCTTTCCTTCACGTTCTTGTCCCAATCAGTGCCAGGTGCCAGCATCATACCTACAGCCTCTCAGAATCTCCATAGCGGTCTCCTCGCTGGTGTCCCTGACCTCAGTTTACCCCCTCCTATCAATACTCCCTTTGTAACCAGAATGATCTTCATGAAATTCAAGTCTGAGCTGCCTGCTCCCTTATCTAAAACCTTCCCGTGGTTCCCCACACTTAAGTCTGGCATATAAGGCCTTTCGCGTGCTAGCCTCTCTCCTGCCTCACTGCTCATTTCCAGCCACTGTGTTCTCCAAACATACCACACCATCTTCCACCTCCAAGCCTTTGCTGCCCTTGTTCCTATTGCCTAGAACAGTCTTTCTCCTGCTCCTGAAGCCCAAATACTATTTACGCTTCAAGGACCACTTCTAATGGTACCTTCAGACCTTCCTGGGAAGAGTGAATCCTAGTCTTTTTATTCCAGCTTTGGGACTTTTGTGTCTGTAGTAAGTAGAATAAACCTGAAACCTTTGACTATATTACCTTACATGGCAAGAGGGACTTTGCAGATGTGATTAAGTTAAGGATATTGAGATGGGGGAGAATGGCTTGGATTACCCACGTGGGTCCAATTACTCTTATGAGTCCTTTTAAGGAGACAGGAGTGTGAGAGACAGAAAAGTTATGTGCCGGTGGATGCAGAGGTCAAGTGATGGTGGGGCAAGGAATGTAGGCAGCATCTAGAAGCTGGAAAAGGTAAATAATTGAATTCTTCCCTACAACCTCCAGAAAGGACCACAGTCCTCCTAAGTCCTTGATTTTAGCTTAATGAGACTCATGTTAGACTCTTGACCTCCAGAACCATAAGATAATATATTTGTATTGCTTTAAGTCACTAAGTTTGTGGTGACTTGTTACAGCAGCCATTGGAAACTAATACAACACCATATTGGAGGTGGTTGTTCATGTGTCTCAGTCCCTGGAGACAAAGGACAAAGGCTGGGGCTGGTCGTCCCCTGTATCTCTAGTTCCCAATACAAGATCTGCCGCAGAGATGATGCGTCACAAACACTGGATGAGTGAGTGAGTGAGACATTTCCTTCCCTTGGCCAGGCAGACCCACTGTGGACATCAGGCCTTTGAGGCTTCTCGGGCTGAAACGAAATGGAATTGATTTCATTTCACACCCAGAAAGCATGGTTCCCTGTGCTACTAACCCTATTCCCTACCCTGCCATATCCCAGAACATTATTATGTTGCCCCAAAGGCATCCTCCCTTGGCTATGAGATCACTTAGCCTTCCTGCCCTGGCTCACTTCTAGTAACCCCCATGTATATCGACAAGAACGTTAGGCTCAGAAGCTTATGGAACATTAGGGCTGCAGGAGCCTGTGTGATCTCACTTCCCACCATTTACAGACAGGGAGACCGAGGCTGAGAGGGGGAAGGAGCCAAAGTGGTCAAACTGTGGCACTGCAGGACTAGGGGGAGAACCCAGGCCAGACCTCCTTCACCTGTCCCTCCCAAGAACCACATGCTAGTATCAACATCCCCGTTTGAGAGATGAAGAAACTGAGGCACAGAGAAGTTAAGTCACTCATCCATGGTCAGCTAGTCAGCAGTGCTGATTTGAACAGATCGTTGCTCCAGAGTTTCTCCCCTCCGTCTCTGCACTGTCCTGACAGATGGGTAAACTGAGGCCCAGAGTGGGTCCGGACAGTGGTGGCTGAAGAGAAATCAGGTTATGGCTAAAGTTCAAATCAGAGCTCTACAAATTCATGAGGTGGGATGTGCCTGGGCTAAAAGGAGGACTTGGTGTTTGCCTTCTTCAATTAGGCTGTTTGCTTCTCTGAGTCCAGGGGATAATTTAACTAATGGTGCTGGTTTTCTGACATTATCGATTGGTGAAGATTAAATATGTTTGTCACAGTCAAGTGAACTAATCACTTTATTGTATTTCAAATACTAATTTCATCAGATAGTTGTTGGGAGGTGCAGGGAGACTAGCACGTGCACAGACTGGGGCAGGCAACAGTGCAATCGATGCGGCCAATCTGCCTAGAGGTATCTGGGATATCAGGTTTTTTGGAGGCCTGCAGCTGTGCTGCTCAGACAAGAGGAATCTGCATTTTCCCTGGCGTCCTTCATCACTGTTCCAGGCCCTCGTGAAATTTCTCAAGAGAGGCAATTTCTCAAGCATTATTGGAAAATGGTAGATGTTTCCAAATAGCTATCCTAAATCACCCCCTAGCCACTAATCCCATAGCCACTCTGACACTGCTGGATGCAAATGCTGCCTCTCTAAGCCATTAGCCATCCTGGGAACCACCAATTCATGGCAAAACCTGAAAATGAACTAATCTGTCTTTCAGGTTTGGAAAGGCTTTGTCATTTCCCTAGCTCAGCATGTTGGACAAGGAGACCCAGGGCTTATGAAATTATCCCGTGGCCCTGGTGCAATTGAATAAACCTCCCTCCTTGTGAGAGAGAGTAAGTATATACACTTGGGCACAGACACATTCACATGCGTGCATACACACACACACAAGTTCATGCACGTGCATGGACACACACACACTTACAAACATGTACACACACACCCCTGTAAGCACACACATGTGCCTTCATGAACATGCACATAGACCCAAATGCACAGCCCCACAGATGCACACTCATGTATGCACACATGCACACACATGTGCACACACTCACAAACAAGATTCAGAAGTTCCCAAGGGGCAAGATGTTCTCTAAACACAAGAGACTGGTTTGTCCTCCTGCTCACAGAAGCACCTGCAATGACCTGACTGGGTGACAGTGAAGATGAGGTCAATTTCTCTGGACTCAATCTCACCACCAAATCTGTTTTCTTATTTTGGCGGATTTAATGACACCAAACAGAGGCCATCAGTTGTAGACCCTGCAGCTAAAGTATCTGTCTTGCACACTTGGGTTTCTGAGTCTTGTATTGATGAGACAAGGGAAGGGCCTGGTTCCCAATTTAATGTCAGGTGCTGAGGAGTGGCCCACACAGTCCTTGTGAGCACCTCCATGAATGGCCTCAATAAGAAGAGTCCTTTCTGGAGGAAAATACATGCTTCTGCCTGAAAGAGCCTTCCAGAGCTGCTCAAAGAGCACCACAGGCTGTCTGAATGTGCTCTACCAGAGCCTGGTCACCAGGGGACAGTCTTTTTTTATGGACTGATGCTTCACATCTGTACAGACTTTTTTTTTTTTTTTTAAAGATTTTATGTATTCATTTGACAGAGAGCACAAGCAGGGGGGACGGCAGACGGAGAGGGAGAAGCAGGTTCCCCACTGAGCAGGGAGCCCAATGCAGGGCTCGTTCCCAGGACCCTGAGATCATGACCTGAGCCAAGGGTAGATGCTTAACTGACTGAGCCACCCAGGTGTCCCCTGTACGGCTTTCAACAGCAACTCTGAAGTAGGTAGACTTTGGAATTTGCCATCCTTATTTTATAGATGCAAAAACTAAAGCCCAGAGAGGGGAAGAAGCTCCCTAAGGGCATCCAGACAATCAGTGGAGAATCGGAACTAGAGTTTGGGTTTCTGACTCCAAGACCAGCACTTTATAAATCTCTGGGCGCTCTGCCCAAGCTTTTAGAGCCTTGCAAAGCTCCGCCTTTTATCACGTCCCTGTTCTGTATCCAGTCTTCTACTCATTGCTAGATTTGCTGACTGCGGTTATGCCCTTGAGCAGAAGTCCCCAAATACTAATACCATCAGGCCTGGTATCAAAACAAAGGCTGCCTGTGGGGTTGGGTTGAGTAGGACAAGACTCGTGTTCTTGCCAGGCAATCTCTATTTTTAGAAGCTTGTTTTTGTGACTTAGAATCTGTGAGATCTGGAGCTTTTGTGGGGATCTTGTTCAAGCTCTGGGAGACACATGCTTCCCTAGAAATCCTACTGGGTTAAACAAGACAGAAAAAACTAGCGGCACCTCCCCAGGGAAACATTGAAAGTCAGAGCAACAACAAACAGATTTGATGAACATTCCAAATCTTTGAGCATCATTAAAATGAGAGAACTGTGTGCTAAGTGTGTAACCTGGCCTTCAGTTTCTTTTCATGCGATGTAACTCCAGATGTTTTACCCCCTAAAAAGATGTTTTTCTACATGACGGAGTACCCAATTTGCAAAAAATATCCCGGTACTCCTGAGCCAGCAAAACATTGGCAGCATGCCAACCTCCAATGCATTTGTTAAAAGCCAGACCTAGGAAATGTTCCACTGGTGGGTTATGAGACCTGATGGATTTGTAATCGGAAGACCTGAGTTCTAGCCTCTGCTCTGCCTTCAACTTATCGAGTGAGTCGTCTGAGGCCCACAGAGCATGCGGCAGAGCTGGTACTGAACGCCTAGCTGCATGCCCTTTGAGCAAAGAAGAATCAAATCTAACAAGATCAAGTACATCTGAACATAAGCTAGGAAGAGGGAGAAAATACATGTGCAGTAATCATGTCCAAAATATCTCCTGGTCACAGTGTCTGGGAAGGAAGTATTCTCTCTCCATTGTTTTGTTGTCTATGCAGACTCCTGGGAGCTGCCAGCCTGCGAGGTGCCCACAGTCTTATAAGGAGGGCCTGGAGGGCACAATGGGGTCCTTGGGCAGACTGGCATTGATGTGTGAGGATGGCCACCAAGTCCCCTTCTCTGGTGTCAGCCACTGGCCCTCTCTGTCACATGTACTGTTGACCACTCACCACTTTCAGAGTCTCTGTCCTCCCTTGGTTCCCAAGACCCCAGAGGTTCCAGGTGCCCTCTTTCTCTGGCTATTCCTTCTCTGCAGTCCCTTTTCTCCAGCCTCGTCTTTGAAGGTTGGTGTTCTCCAAGACCATCTTTTTTTTATCAGTCAATCAATCAATCAAGCAAGCGAGCCTTTATCTATCTACTTCCTGAATCATCTCACCCACCCCCATGTAATATGCCCTCGACACTCCAGCTCCAAACTTATCCATCTTCCTCTCTATTTAACTTCTCCATTTGATGCCCCACAGGGATTTTTCTCACAGAATGAGTCCAGAAGCAGACAGCATCTGGCATTGACTCAGCAGCTCCAGCATGTCAGAGCTGATGTCTCTGTGCTTCTCTTGGCATTTTCCTCATGGTTGCATGAAGGCAGCTGTAGTGCCAGCCATCCCACCTGCATTCTAGATAAGAAGAAAGAAGAAGTGAAGAAGGGTAAAAGGGGTCCCTAAAAAGTCTTCCAATAAGCTCCACCAAACAGTTTCCACTTACATCTCTTGGACACTCCCTCGTTCAGGGCGGCAGAGTATCCTGTCTGCATACAGCTTTAATGGACATTGTGCTATCCCCATTGTGGGAATAAGAGAAGGCAAATGTATCAGAGGAGACCTCTCTCCTGACTGCACCAGGCTTCTCCCCAAACACCTCATCTGTATCCTCATCTTTCCCAGTCCCTCCAATGGATCCCCATGCACAGCCAAAATGAGCTTTCTAACCCAAAAAACTGGTGCTGTCACTCTCACCAGCACCTTCCCCAGGGGTCTGCCCCATCCTGGATGCCCCTTGGTAAGACTCACTGGCCTGTAGGGTGAAATTACTGGCCTGGCATTTGAGATCCTGGAGAACTGGTATAATCTTCAGAAACAGAAAGTTGTTTCTTTGCTGTCATGTTCCTGGTGGATTTCAGACAAGGATAGTGCAGCTATCCTTGAGGGGGAAGGGCTGATAACAGGGGATTTAGAAAACAAACACATTCGCTCTGGCCTGCCCAGATAATGAATAGAGGAGAAGGTTATCTATCTCACTGATTTATATTGTTAGGGTTCCCTCCATAGACCGAAGTGGGAGCATCTTTACATCTCCCGCCCTCCACATTTGCTGCAGCAAGGAAATCCCATTTTTTATGAACCATGGGAATTACTGAACAGCAGTGGTTTTATTTGTTAAGGATTGAACTTGGCCATTTCTTCTACCATGGGCTGAGTCCTGCTGTGATGCACAACTTCTCATCCAGAGAGACACCATGGAGAGTAAATCAGGACCAGGACTCAGTGTGACAGCTGCAGTCTGGCAGGGCCCTGGGGTTTGGGGGCTAATGGGGTCTCACAGTAGGGAGGAGCTGCTGCCAGCCGGCTGAGAGGAGACATGAGATTGAGACTTTGAAAAATGAATGGAAGAATTTTGCCACTTCATAAAACCAACATCAGTGGGTGAATCATAGACTGTGCAGGACTGAGAGGGCTGGCCTGGTCTTCATGACCAGATTAACTGAGAACAGAGGCTAGGTTTTATGGGGGTCTATGAACCCGTGAAATCGTGTGTAATTTTTTCAGGGCATAGGTGCATTTCCCTGGGGTTACAGTTCATAGCTTTCATCAGTTTTCAAAGGTTAAGAACTGGTCTGGTTCAACCCACTCATCAAACAGAGGAGAAAACGACAGGGTCCTTGGAAGAGAAGGAACCAGTCGAGTTCCCCTAGTGGGAAAAGGGTAGAACTAGAATTAGGACTCAGGGGACCCAGGTTCTAAATTGGCCTAGTCAGAGTCTGGCTGCGTGGCCTTGGTCTGGTCACCTTACCTCTCTGAGTGTTTTATTATGCATACAATTAAAGAGTTGTAGAGAGGATTAAGTAAAGGAATTAATAGGTTTCAACACCTACCCACAATGTTAGTATTTAATTAACTGTCAGTAAATATTCTTTGAATGTGTAACCTTGAAAATCATTCTTTTTAGCTTTCATTCATTCAGCAAATATTATTTCTTATATACCAGGACACTGGGTGAATAAATAGGCACAGTCGCTGCCTTCCCAGAGTTAGGAGTTAGTAGGAGCTAAAGTTAAGAAAACAGACCATTGCTATTGTTGTAACAGTGAACTACAACACTGTCGATATAACTGTTGTAATACAGTGTGGTGAATGTCCTAACAGGGTAGCAGGGTCAACACAGAATCTGGGGGAGCATGAGGTAGGGGTCACCAGGGGTGGGGGAACGAGAAAAGGGGTTGAGAGTGTTGGGACGGGGGGAGGGGATCAGGAGAGGCTTCCCAGAGGAGGCAGCAACTAAGCTGAGACCTGAGGGAGAAGCAGGATTGGCCACACAAAGAGAGGGCTGGAACATTGTGCAGAAAACAGCATATGCAAAGGACCAGAGACAAAGAAAGCTTTTTTTCCTTCCATTTCTTTAGGGAAGTAAAAATAGATCAGACTTGCCGTTTTCAGCTGCTACAGGCAACCAAGAGAAGCCACGCCAAAATCAACAAGCATACCCGGCACATCTGCATCTCCTTCACCTTTCACCATCTATTTATCTTTCCATTCATTTATTTAATGTTGGCACGTTTGTACATAATCATCTTCTCCTCCCTGTTGATCCAAATGGCGCAGCCTCCCTCTAGCTAGCCTCAGGAGCTCTTTCAGCATCCCCTCGGTGGAGATGAGGATGCCGGATGGGTAATTGACTCACATCGGGTAATGCTAGAATTAGAACTCAGGCAGAGAAGTCTGGTGTGCTCATGTTATCAGACGCAGACAATCACCATGTGGCTTGCTGCGCTGTCCCACATTGGCCAAGCTCCCTGGGTCACTGTCCTGCCAGGGACAGCCTGAGTGATCACCCCGGAGATGATTAATTCCTCCCTCTCTCAGTCGGCCCTGGGTCTGTAGCCAAGTGCTGCTGTCATCTCTTTATTCTGCTCCACCGTTATTGAAAATCAATAAGCCGTCTAAGCCAAATGAAGTTCAGTGACTGGGACCAAGTCCATAAATCAAATAAAAACTAAATTATATTTAAAAAGGGAAATAGAAATAAGAAGGCTGCTTTGAGGTGGAGCTGGAGGCCCCGAGCATCAGTTATTATGGAGGCAGAGAAATGAACAAGAAGCTGGTACTATCTGGCCAGAGGGCATGGTATTGGGGCTGAAGTGCCTCAGGGAGCACCCCACCCTTTTCCAGATCAGAAAGGAGGCCCGGAAAGGAGAATTTCCCCTGTGGTTGCATGGTGAGTGGCAGAGCTGG
This sequence comes from Neomonachus schauinslandi, assembly GCF_002201575.2. NCBI lineage: Eukaryota > Metazoa > Chordata > Mammalia > Carnivora > Phocidae > Neomonachus > Neomonachus schauinslandi. The sequence continues at coordinate 60,122,979 of NC_058415.1, forward strand.
CTCCAGACCCAGGGCCCATTGATATTCTCCCTCTACCAACTGGCATTCAAATTACTGAGAAACAACAGCTGACTTGAAGTGACTTTAAGAGGAAACCAAAGAGAGAGGCTTAAAATTTTTATGTTGTCAAATCTGTAACTCTTTTCCTTAACAGTTTCTGCCTTTAATGTTATGCTTTAAAGTCCTAAGTGAAGATGTCTGTTTCCAGGCAAGGAGTAGGCAGAATAGTTCCCAGAGCTCACATGGGGCTGGGAATTCTTCACATTCCCACCAGCCAGAGAGGATAGACATCCTTACACACGAGGCATTGAACAGAATCTTCAAAGGGGTATTGCCTTAATAGTGAGGCAAAATTAACCCTAGACTAAAGGCTTCTCTGTAAGTCTCAAAAGGATCCGACTGATTTGTGCTCCAGAACAAAATCCAATGGTATTTAAAGGAATACAACAAAATCCAGCAATCAACAATGTAAAATTTATAATGTCCAGCATCTAATAAAAAATTACCAAGCAAGCAAAGAAGTAGGAAACTGTGGCTCATCACCAGATGGAAAACTAATCACTAGAAACAAACCAAGAAATGATAGAGAATGGTGGATTTAGCAAAGAGTATTAAAATAGCTATCATGATCCATATGTTTGAGAAGGTGAGGAAAATGTGACCATGATGAGGAAAAAAAATGGAAGTTTAAAAAATTTTAGATCCAAATGGAATTTCTAGAAACGGGAAATACGGTATCTGAAATGCAAAAACACATGGGATGCTATTAATACCAGATTAGACTTTGAAGAAGGAAAACTATAGCTTTAGAAACTACCCAAAATAAAACATATGCTTACCATATGATCCAGCAATCACACTCTTAGGTATCCACCCAAGAGAAATGAAAACACTCAGATGAAAACTTGAATATTCAATGCTTTGGTCATAATAATAAAGAACTGGAAACAACCCAAATGTCTATAGATGGATGGAAGGATAAACAAAATATGACATATCCATACAAAGGGATACTATGTGGCAATAAAAGGAATGAACTACTGATACTTTCAACAACATGGATGACTCTCAAAAACATTACGCTGATTACATATCTATGAAATTCTAGAAAAGGTAAAACTACAGGAATAGAAAGCAGATCAGTGGTTGGCAAGGGTGAGGAATGAGGGGAAGGAATTGACTGCAAAAAGGCAAGAGAGAACTTTTGGGGATGATAGAAATGTTTTCTAATTGTGGAAATGATTACAGGGCTATATTTATTTGTCAACCCTTATTAAACTATATGTGTGTAGAGGGGGAGATATGGGTGTAGTTATAAAAGGGCAATATGGGGGATATTTGCGGTGTTGAAACTGCTCAGTATCTTGATTGTGGTGGTAGATACACCAACCTACACATGGGACAACATTGTAAAGAACTAAATATATGCACATGTGAGTACAAGTAAAAGTGAATAAGATCAGTGGATGCTATCAATGTCAATATCTAGGCTGTGATGTTGTACTGCAGTGTTGTAAGTTATTATCATTGGGGGAAACTGGGTAAAGTTTCTCTGTAATATTTGTTACAACTACATATGAATCTATGATTATCTCAATAAATATTTCAATTAAAACTACAAATAAAATTGCTAACTTATTGTAATAAATTATTCCCCAATGAAGCTATGTTTTATTTTATTTTTATTTTTTTAAGATTTTATTTATTTATTTGACAGAGAGATAGAGAGCACAAGCAGGCAGAGAAGCAGGCAGAGCAGCAGGCAAAGGGAGAGGGAGAAGCAGGCTCTCCACCAAGCAGGGAGCCCGACATGGGGCTCAATCCCAGGACCCTGGGATCATGACCTGAGCTGAAGGCAGATGCTTAACCGACTGAGCCACCCAGGCACCCCTGAAGCTATGTTTTAAAAGTTCTATATGGCCCTCTAAAATAAAATTACATTTCTCTTTACAACCTGCTCTTTCATGAGAGCTTCAGTGAGACTTTTGCTCCATTTGTGTGGAAAATTATAAATTAGGAATATTTAGGAGTTTTGTATGTTTTTTCATAATACACAGCAAAAATGATTGATGATTTGCTCATCCCTAAACTAATGAGGATATTGTCTTGAATAAGAGTCCTAAACTACCCCTAGGAAAATATAAATGTCCACCTATATTTTGTCATTTCATGTTTTCCATCTAGATCTAGTTTACAAATGCAATTTATTATGGTCTCTGCTATATAAAAAAAAAAGTTTCTGTTTTTCTAAATGGTTAGCTGGTAGTCCTGACATCACTTTGGTGTGATCTATTCCCCCCAAATCCCAACATACACGTATAAATAGTTACCTTTATCATGTACTAAGTTGGCACCTCAATTTGCATCTGTTTGTGGACTCTGCTCTGTTCCATTGAGCTGAACGTACCAACTTTCTTTATCAGTACCTCCCTGTTTTCTTTATTGTGACTTTAGAATATGTTTTTCTTTTTCTTTTTAAGTAGGCTCCACGCCCAGTGTGAAGCCCAGTGCAAGGCTTGAATTCATGACCTTGAGATCAAGACCTGAGCTGAGATCAGGAGTTGGACGCTTAACTGACTAAGCCACCAGTGCGCCCTGACTTTGGCATATGTTTTAATGCCTGGCAGTGTAAGTCTCCTCATTTACTATTTCTTTTCAAAATGTTCTTGACTATCCTTGTACATTTATGAACTTCAAAATTATTTTGCTAAGTTCTCAAATGTCCTGCTGGATTTTAACTGGTATCTTATTAAATTTACAAATTCATTTGGGGAAAACTGGTAAGTTCACATTACTGAATCTTTCCACCCAGGAACATGATATGTCCAAGGCCACCAATTGCCCAACCCCAGGGGGTGCCATTGCACAACCCCAGGGGGCGCCATTCACACTGGAGTTGTGAAGTGTTCAGCCTGTCTGGCCATAGACAGAAGCTGTAGATATACCTTTCCATTTATTCAGATTGTCTTTACATGTCTCAGTAAAGCATTATAGTCTTTGTCACATAGACTTCTTGTTACATTAATTTCTGGATCATTTGTATTTTGCTACTATTGTGAATGGGCTCTTTTTATCCTCTGGATTTTCTCCCATTTTATTGCTAATGTATTGAGAGTGATTGATTCTTTTTTTTTTTTTTTTTTTAACTGATCACCTTACTGAATATTCTCATTCATGTAGAATGAATAGTAGTAGAATTTTTTAGTTGATAACTTTGGATTTTCAAGCTAGAAAATTATATCATCTGCAGATATTATCTTTGATTCCTTCTTTGTGCTATTCATATCCTTTGTTTAAGAATCAATCAGCTGTCCTCTGTTAAATGAGAGTGGTAATCACAGGCATTCATGTCTTGTTCCTGCCCACAAAGGGATGTGTCTGACATTTCATTCTGGGTGTGATAGCAGTTTTTGGTAGGAAATACTCCTTTCAGTTAAGGAAATATATTTCTATTATAAGTTTACTAACAGTGTTCAGAATTTGGAAATATAGGTTGAATTGTGTTCTTTTGTTGCATTTTCAAGATAATCATATGGTATTTCTTGTTTAACCTATTAATATAAGGAACCATACCAATAGATTTATATCAAACCATTCTTACCTTCTTGAAATAAACCTTATTTAGCATGTATTAT